>NC_052946.1:10851401-11160507 GCF_013358895.1 Oreochromis aureus | reverse complement strand
TTCTTTTATATTAATGGTGGTGCTGAACAGTGAAAACTACATCTATCAAATGCATTCACTCAGAAGCATCTAAGATATTGAGCAAAGTGCCCAGATATGCAGACCACGCTGACATATCAAACCCAATCGTCCTGTTAACCGCTTCACTGGACTGCAGCATTTCAATATTTCTGGAACAACTGTATTTCCTCTCCTCAAACTCCCGAGAAGTTTAAAATTTCATTCAGGACTTGGCAATCAGCTGGATGAAGTCAGATCAGAACTTTGAATGCTGGAAATAATCGCTGGCTGATCGGCAAGTTCATGGTGTCAAGACACTTTTTGCATATGTAGATGCAAGATTCTCAAACAGATCAAAGTGGGACCTCGGGAACTCTTTGAGGCAGCATGTCAACTTTTGCTGTTGGAGACTTATTAAGCACCCCAGTGCGACAGTTCAAACCTCTCAGGTGCACGACCCGTCCGAGATCGACCTGTGGCGGGAGCATTTTCAGATGATCACCTGACTGAGATTATGCGTCGTAAGATGATGTTGTCTTTGCTGAGATGCGCCGAACAGAACCGCGGTGAAAGAAAGTTGGATGAGCTTTTGGCAGATAGAAATTTGTCACAGGCCATAACCGGAACCAGGCCTTGTCCGACTGATGCTGCACATTTTTGGTAACCAATAAAGAAGTGGGATGCTATCAACTCGGCAACACTGTTCTGTTCACACTCATATCATTGACATCCATGCAGATGATTATAGAAATCCTAGAACTGGCAGAATGGCACCTCACCTATTGCGACCATTCAAAGGGAGGCAGTAAAACGAGTTAACAGAACACACTGAAAGTTGCAGAAGGAGTCGTGTCATGTGTTTCACCAGAAACATTGACATACAAATGGTTTGGTTAATGGAGTTTTTGAAACTACTTAGAGTAGTTTACCTGAAAATGACCAACACATCATCAAGCTTGACTTAAAAATGGATAATGAAACATCTGAAAGAACAACCCACACCAGCAGACGACATGGTGTACATTGAGAGCAGAGGAGACCCAAAGCAGAAAGGAGTAAGAAGACAGTTCCTGTGTGAGCGGCCTTTGTGGCTGTACAAGCATACAGTACAGGGTATGACAACCATATCAGCTGTTGTCTCTTAAGAGCATTTTTGAGTTCGGCATGGCCTAATTTAGCTGTCAATAGTAGAGTGGACGCTTCAGCGGACTGTATCTTCTTGATATGGAGGAGAAAAAATATTCACCAACCCAGAAATCACTGCAGCTGCTTGGAGAACACAGATGCCTCAACCTTGATGACCATGATGCCTCTTCACACGTGAGACAAACACTGAGCAGGTCAGAGGTTTTCACCATTGTTCATCATAATTGACAGAGGGACTGCCAGTCACATTAATGACATCAAGAGTCACCATGAATTGTGTCTGGGCAGATGTTTTGTGCCTCCAACAGAAACACACACCAGGGCTCCTTTTGTCGCAGAGAGCTCCACTTGAAATTACAATTTGTTCAAATGCAATACAGACACCTGTCCCACACAAACCTTTCCCCAGATGGCAAACAGAAGTGGTGGTGGAGTTGTTGCTTATGTGAAAAGTGACATTCAAGTGCATGAAAACAGTACATCCACAATGCACCGACCTTGAATTTCTGGCTTTAAAGGTTGAAGCACCAGTCATGCTCGATTAGGTTGTATACAGACCTCCAGACTGGCTACCCTGAGGCCATCTCTTGAAAACCTGGTAAGCCTATTAGACCTATTAGAGATCATGGACTGTCATCCTATCATAGTGTGTGGTGATTTTAATGAGAACAGTTTATCCAGTAAAAAAACCAATCCTGAGCTGTTTGAGTCTAGATATGCACAGGTCACTGCCCCTCACCAGAGAAGAACACACCGTTTTACCCTAATTTTCATTTCTCGAAGCCAGAGCGATGCCCATTCTGGAGTCATGAAGACTCACCATAGTTACCATGACCCTGTATACTGTGTTTTGTCCCGTGATGATTCATCATCTAGATCTTTGAACACAGTAAGTAATTTTTATATTTGAATGACTTAAGAAAAGTAGAGCCTATTATTTAAAAGTTGACTTAAGAAAACGTCCTGCATTGCAGTATAATGTTTAAACTTACATAAAATACAATTAAATGACTATAGATATCAGTAAAAGATGACACCTTATTTATTACAAGAAAATCTAAAAAATCAGTAATCATGAATGCCAGAAAATCAAATATAGCAGTTTAAACAAACAGTAGGTTATCCTGTGCAACAGGCTCAAAATCCCTTGGTCAGCCCCAGTCTCCACTGTGGCTGGGAGTGGGGAGGGAGGTGGACCAGAGGATTGTCTACTATCAACACATAAATGTTCAATAGATTTTCATTGTTTTCAATAAACAACACAGACCATCCGGTTGGTTTTTTAAAAAAGAAAAAGAAAAGAAAAACCCACCACACAGCACACGACAGTTAAGCCAGTTTATTCAAGTTCTCTATTTTGAAAACAATAGTTACAAAAATGTTATTGATTTCAGTCTGTTATAATCTTTAAAGTTTTTCAAAAGTATATGATTGTTATTTGGACAACAACCCTTTTCTCGATGAAACATACATTTTTATGAGCTTTTATCATGTTTCTTCAGCCAGTGCATTTATCAGGGTGGGTTGAGTCTGATTTATAAACGCACTGGTTGATAACCGCATTACTTGGCCAGGAATAGTTTAGCAGTACCACATATGTACCACATACAGCCACACCTGTTTCTTTGTCACCAGCCGACACCCCACATTTGTATAGACACTGGTGGTGTGAGGCTGGTGTTGAGTGGAGTGGGTAGGTGGAGTTGAGTTGGGGGAGGGGTGCGTGGAGGTTGTCTGGGTTTCTTCTTTCTTTTTTTTTGTTAAGAGAGCACAGTTCTGTGTCTTCTCCAAGCTTCACATGCAAATTCAATGCGTAAAGCACATAGCAACAGAAACCGTAATGCCATTGCGATCGAGAGGCTCATCATCACCATCTTCATCGCCGCACGATCAGAGCGAGACCAACATCTGGAGCACAGGAGAAATTCTGCGATGTCTTCCTTCAGCTTAACCCACTAGCAGTCGTGGTGAGACGACCACAACAAAAAGGGTTAATGACATTATTTTCAAGGAAAACATGTAATAATTCTTTGTTAAATGTTTAAATTGTGTTTTCACTCTGACCTTAGGGAGTTATTTTGAGTGTATTTAGCACCTGTACTCAGGTGTTTCTCACATTCATCCCCTCAGAGCTGAGACACTCAGACTGAAATGACTGCACAGCTTCGTGACTGTTTCAAAACACCTTCTTGGAAACCACACATGATAGAAGGGCTTTATTTGCAAGAAACCACTACAGGTATTCAGTTTATTACAGGATGTGTTTGTTTCCTTAGACCAGCTCTAAGTGCACACCACCTAACATATACACCTTTCGTTCCACAAACCAACTACTCTGGATCATATGTACAGTTGGCAGGAATGTTGCAGGAAAACATCCTTGAGATCACCATCATTGCTCAGACTGACTGTGCCTCCTCTGGTGCAGTGTCAAGACTGTCCCAAATGAAAGTGCGTGTAAGTTAACATTTCATTATTTTATTCCCTTGACAAGACAAGTATCACCGATATTTACATTTACAACTGAAGATATGTCTTGTTGCTCTTCTTTAAACCTCATTATCCTGCTTGTGCTGCTTGTCACACATCAACACTGGCCGGGTGACAGGGAGGATCCACCTAGTCACTGGACATGATGAGGATCATATAATTTATAGTTTCCAATAAGAAATGTTGTGTCTTCAATCACAGGTTTTAAATGGACATAATGACTCTGCCTCTCTGATCAACAGTTAAAAGGATTGTTTCTTAGCTGAAATAGAGTGCCTGTACAGTGTGGCTTGTTTAATATCAACACAGAGCAAAACCTTTATTTATTTAACATATTTTTATTTTGTTTTAATGTTGAATTGTGATTTTTTTATGGGCACTTCGAATGTCATATGATCTCAGAAATGTGGTAATCCGAATCAAATAGTATGTAAAAAAAATCTGCTAAGAAATCTAGAAACACAATAAAATCCCAAGAGAACTCAAATTATCTCCATGTAATCCAATCTAAAACATTTTAAACTGAACAGTAACAAACAGTGTTAAAAACAGTGTTGAACAGAATGATTATGATGGGTTTGCAAATTAAAGCTCAGGTCACACGGTCAACCTAGTGTGTAACGGGGTATCAGCCAGGGCATAGGTTTATTCATATTTGTGTCCTTAGAGTTCAGATAGATAAAGCTCCTGTGTATAATAATTAGTCATAACCACAACTCAAAGTCAGACTAACTAAATTTGGTGACTTTGTGTCTGTTTCTCCAGGTTAAATCACCGTGTAAAAAAGCATTTATGGCATGGCTGGAACAATGCTAAACTCAATGATACTATTTAGCGATGTTCACAAAAAAGGACTAATGTGTTTATTTAATTATTTACATGTTAAAAATCAAAGTCACCACCTTAGGCTTACTCTGAGTTTACTCAAAATCTTTATACAAATTACTTACCACTGTGTGGACACTGTTTAGATTAAAACATAAAAAAGAACAGCACAAAAGATGTGTAGACAGATCAGTGGATTAAGTAGACCGGGACAGAAACTGCCGTCTGAAATATGTTCTAAGAAACCAACTAATTTAAAGGTTCAGATTGTGGTTTTAAAAGTTGAATTTTCATGTATTCCATATGTTGCTTAATATTTTCATTTAAGTTATTTAATTTAAGTTTTATTTATTCTCCTGTGAAAGTGTTTAACAAAAAAGCTACTTTAATTTCAGTTTTATTTGTTTATTATTTGTACTGTTCTTAAGAAATGAGTTCTGCCAGAAACCAAAGTTGAACATACATGACAGGATCAGATTATTAACACCTTAAAACATTGCAAAACTTTTTTAAATTATTTTTATTCTATTTGCAAAAAATTAATTAAAAAATGTTGAATAATTTAAGTCCTTTTTCAGAAAGAAGTTGCAAAATACTTAAGATTTTTATGTTATTTATGACATACAAAACAAATTGATATATGTAATAACACAACATGATATACACATGTGTATAAGCGTGTCTGGAAAACATGCTGTGTTAATAAAGTTTGTATTTTCTCCGGTGAATGTTTGTTCATCTTTCAGTTCAATTCAACACATTTGTTTTACATTTACTTCTTTATTATTTCTTTTATGAATTAGAGATTTATAATACATAATTCCACTCTTTTATGATTAGAAAATATGAACTTTGCTGGTCTATTCAGGATACTTTTCTGACTAAATTTTCTTTGTCACATCATCTTTTTTCAATTTACATTTTAAACATGTTCTAGCTATTTTCCAACTTCTTCTGTGGATGTCAGCTTTACAGTTCGAAGACTTTTGTTTTCAGGTTAAAATTCAGTTTTTTCATCTCATTCAAAATTTTTGGTGAACTTTAAATTCAGCACCATCCATTTCAGTGCATACATTATCTAGATTCAAGCATTCATTAATTGCAGTTTCTTCAGAAAATGCACTTTCTAGTTATATATTAGTGTAATGCTTGAAGCATTCACAGTATTGTTCTTTCTACTTTGCTAGTGTGAATGTTTGTAAAAGCATTCAATAATATTGTTGTTGTAATCTTTATTTTTCATTTTATTATTATTATTATATTCCTGCACGCTTTGTAGTCCTACTCCTTCAAAACTGTTCAACTTAGAAAACCATTCAAATTAATCGTTAGATTCCTCTTCCTTGGACATGACTGTTTATTTTTTCCTCATTTTAACATTTATATTTTAATTTTGTCCAACTTTTTTCACCAAAATTTCTATGTATTTCAATGGGAGACCTTCAAATCCCTTATTCAACTTATCTATTTTTAAATCTCTACTACTCATTATTGTCGTTGACATAGAGCCACCATTCAAACTTTTAAAACGAAGACAAGACATTCAACTATTCAACTCAGTATCTTTTTTCAACATCTATTATACTTTTTCTTCAGTTCCAGTTTAAGTTTCATGATGATTTTTCAGCCGTTTCACAGAGTTTATAATGGGTAAGGGGATGAATGTTGGGGTTAGAGTGAGACAGCTCAACTTCGTTAGAGTGAGAGGAGCGAAAAATTAATCTTTAAAATATTTTTAAACTGCTGCTGTGTCAGCAGCGTTTCTGTTCTACAGTGTCTGATTTTACCTCAAACGTAGCCATCAAGCAACCTCTTTATCCGATAAAGTTTACTATTGTCCCAGGGTGTTATGGTTCTTCATACAAATGTCACCAGCACAGCCTCCTCCTCCAACTCCTCCACAGACTCTAATGTTAAAATGGCCTGAAGTTCGTTTGAAAACTGAAGAGATGGTGTTTTTTACACCGTCACCACGTCCATATAATAAACTCCACAGGCATGAAAACTGAGGGTAGATTGGACATTGCTGTCAGCCACGGTAGAAAGAACTTCTCAGTCAATAGACCCGTACTTTTCATTTGGGAAGCGATTTGTTTCGACCTGGACTTTTTCTGTTCATTTTGAGCAGCAAAGTGAGGTGCATGTCTGTGTGTGTGTGTGTATGGAGCCATTGCGCAGCGTCACTATAGCAAACCAGGCTCACACCTGCCTCGCCTAACTGAGCTCTGTCTCACTGTGCCAAGATTCATCTTTAAACACTTCTTTCAACTGCTGCAGTGTCGACAGTGTTGTTTCACAGCCATCATTTTACCCTCAAAACTGCCTTTCCAAGCATCGTTTCTTCTTTCCAACAACATTGTGTCTTTCAAAGTCAGATGTAAAAGTTTTTGTGGATCCGCGGATGGATCACATTTTAGTCACCAGTGATTCAAAGAATGCTGAACTTTTGTCTATTCAGATGTTTTCTGACCTCTAAATTTTCTTTCATTACTTGTAGTTTTTTCTAATTTACATTTAAAAAACATTTTCAGCTGTTTTCCAATTTTCTCTGTGGATGTCAGCTTTAGTAGTTCAGTTTTTTTGTTTTCGTGGTGCAATTTCTGTATTTTTCTATCTCATTCAACATTTTTAACTTAAATTAGCACTAATTCATTTCAGTGGAATACATTCAGATTCAAGTATTCACACTGTGCTTCTTCAGAAATGCACCCTTCTGGTTACATTTATTATATATCTTCGCATCGCTTTTTAAGTCCTACTCCTTCACAAAACCTGTTCAACTTCTAGAAACCATTCAAAACACCGTTAGATTCTCTTCCTTTGGACATGACTGCTTCTATTTTCTCTATTTTTAACATTTATATTTTTTAATTTTGTTTAACCTTTTTTCAACAAAAATTCTATGTATTTCAATGGACCCTTCAAATCCTCATTCAACTTACTCATTTTTAAACTGTATCTTTACTTCCACATATCGTTGACATAGAGCTATCATTCAAACTTTAAAAATACACAAAACATTCAACTATTCAATTTGTATTATCTTTTCAATATCTATTATAATTTTTCTTCAGTTCCAGTTTAAGTTTCATGATGTTTTTCAGCCATTTCAGAGTTTATAATGGGTGTAAGGACTTGAATGTTGTGCTTGGAGTGAGACAGCTAACCGTTAGAGTGAGGAGCAAAAAATTAATCTTAACTTTTTTGCAAACTGCTGCTGTGTCCGCAGCGTTTGCTCTGGTTGCGGCATGATTTACCCTCAAAACGTAGCTATCGCTGTCCTTCATCCAATGTGTTACTATTGTCCCAGGTGTTATGGTTTTTCATAAATGTCACCAAAGCATAGACCTACTGTTAAAATGGCCTTATATAGACAGGTGTATGTGTTAGGGTGCCTTTTTTCAGATGCCCAATTTATTTAATTTGGCTGGATTGCATTCAGCTGTTTTTAGGTAAATGGACTGATTTTATATAGCGCTTTTCTACTCTCCCGAGTACTCAAAGCGCTCTATACAACATGCCTCATTCAACCCATTCACACCCACTCAGCACAAGCACTTCTATACACAAGTGCAAATGAACTTGCATTCACACACATTCACACTTCGATGAACACATCGGAGGCAATTTGGGGTTAGTATCTTGCCCAAGGATACTTGACATGCAGACTGGGAAGCCACCGATCCACCGACCTTCCGATCAGTAGCTGATCTGCTCTACCACCCCTGTGGCTGTGGCTCAGGTGGCTATTTGTTAGTTTTCACTTAGCATGCATACACTGTGTTTTGGTTTTCCCAGATAATTGCAATAATAAGCAAATTGTTACTAGAAGGGCCTGTTTCTTTGCTAAGCACTGAATAGGTCTGCAACATAAAGCATGCGTTGTAATTAATAAAGGGTAAGGCATTAATTGGTTTTACTCTGACAGTACAGTAGGCACTATTATTGCAACAGACACTAAATGGTATTGTTATGACGCACCACTAATTGGTAATGTTGTGACACTTGAGAGAAAGATAGCACCTGTTCTCATTCTGCAGAAAACAGTCCAAGACGGTTGCTAAGAAACAGATCCATGACTGTATGTCTATGTGTGTGTGAAAGAGAAACATAAAGGGTGTGAATGTGTGTGCATGGATTTGGGAGGGGTGATTTTAGTAGTTATAGGTATATTGTTTGTCTAACACAATGAACAACAACAACTGTCATTGTTATATAAATTATAGTAACATCCACTATCCGACAGCAGTTACCTGATAAGTACCTGGAGAACCTGTATAGGTTATAGGTCAGAACCTGTAAGGTACACAGGCTTGCAGCTATACTTGTGTTATTGTAGGGTCTTTTAACGTGACAATATAAAGCGCCCCCAAGGCAGCAGTTGTTGTGATGTTGCACTATAGAACTAAAACTAAATTGAACTGAACACTATTCTTGCAATGGTGTCCTCCAGCAGGACAGTGCTGAATGAAAACAACAGGAGGATGAAGAAAAGTTGATCTGAACTGCAGACTCCACAGGTCAAGCATTTACAACCCACAGGACCTAAAGGATCCCCTGCCAACATCCCAGTGCTGCCCATGCCCTTATGGGTCATCCCTTAGGGGTGAGAGTAAACTAGAGAACAGCGGGTGATTTTAATGTTATGGCTGACTCCATTTTTAGATTAAAACTATATTATATTAATATTTTATAATAATGCTACACTTATAAATATTGTATATTGCATGTTTATTGACAAACACCATAACAAATCTGCAGCCTGTGAATGGTTATGTTAAGATTTATTCAGATTCTCTCATGACTCACTAAGTTGTGGTTAATAGAGGGGTTAAGAAGTAGCCTTTTTTTGTTTTTTTCTGCAGTTAACACTGCTCTTGCGGCAACCAGCAGGTTGTCTCTGTCTGTCTGTCAGTGTCAGTGTTTTAACTTATTTTATTTCATTCTTTTTATTCCTTTATTTTATTTTATTTATTTTTTGCCTGAGGAATCCTATAGCATCGGCTTGTGCTTTGTGGAACTTCTTTAATGAAGATGGGTTTTTAATTTGCATGGTTTTATTGGCAATCCTGACAGTTGTTTGGAGTCAGTGCTACTCTCAAACAATTACATACTCACGGGAGTTTCTTCTGGATCTTCGTGGAAAGGCCCATCTCTGGACTCTTTTCACCCTCCAGTGTTTTCCAGCTCTGGATTATCCAGTAACCACAGCTGCACTTTTGTTTTTAACAGAGTCAAAGCAAGGAAGGGGGTAAGAAGGAGGCCTCACGCCATTAGCGATTGTGGAAGCAAATACGATACAATCATATTCCTTTACCATCAATAATCCTGGCTAATGTGCAGTCTCTGAGGAGTAAATTGATGAACTGCATTTGAATGTCGCACATTTACGTGACTACAGGATACATGTCTAATGGCATTCACAGAGACTTGGCTCAAGGATTCTGACCCTGATTGTTCTCTGGAACAAAATGGCTTCGGTTTTCCATACGCTTGATCGAGACCCCGAGCTACCCAGAAATCTCAAGGAGGAGGGGTGTGTCTGTATATAAATCAGAAATGGTGTAAAAATGTGACCGTCAGAGACAAGTGTGTCTGCCTGACATTGAGCTCCTCTCTGTGTCTTTGAGGCCGCTTTTATCTGCCGAGGAATTCTACAGATCAACGCCACTGGCTGCTTACATCCACCCTAAAGCGAATCCTAAGAAGACACCATCTCTAACGCCATCCACTCACTACAATCTCTCTCTCCTGAAGCCCCTAATATTGTTCTTGGGGACTTTAATCGCTGTGACTTGAAGAAAACACTGAGCAGTTTTTATCAGTATGTGAACTGTCCCACACGCTTCAATAAGACTCTGGATTTGTGTTACGGTTCCATAAAAGGTGCGTATACATCTGTGGCTGGCCCCGCCTCGGATCCTCGGATCACAACACGGTGCATCTTCTGCCAGTTTACAAGACTGTGCTGAGAAGAGAGAAAGTGAGGAAACACCGCATAAAGGTTTGGAGTGACGATGCTCTTTAGCTCTGCAGGGCTGCTTTGACTGTACAGATTGGTCGGTGTTTATAGAATCATGTAGAGACATTAATGAACTCACTGACGTTGTCTGCAGCTATATCTCCTTTTGCAGAGACATGATTATCCCTTCAAAGTTTGTTATTAGGAAAAAATGCACAAACCATGGTCTTCAAAAGCTCTTATGAGGCTGATTCATGAAAGGAAAAAAGCTTTTATTGAAGGGAATATCTTGAAAGTTAGAGAAATTAGGAAGGAGATCAGATCAGAAATTTAAAAAGCCAAAATAAAATACAAGGATAAGGTAGAGGCGGAGATGGGTAGTAATAACTTATGGGTGGCCTGGGCAGGCATGAAACACATGACTGGTCACTGTTTCAGTGACTGTAATAAGATAAGTCTCCTGGTTTTGGTTCAGACTCTCAGTTAGCCAATGAGCTGAATAGATTTTATTTGAGATTTAATGATAATTATAATCCAAGGAATACACTTGATTTCTTAATAGAGAGCACCAGGCCCCCCAGCTTTGTTCTTTGATGAAAGAAGGGTGGAAATCTTTTAAAATGAGTAAGACTTATAAAAGTCCAGGTCCTGATAATATATGTGGCCAGGTGCTTAGAACATGCGCTGAGCAATTATGCAGTATTTTTTATTATATCTTTCTTTATCTCTTCAGCAACAGAAGGTTCCAGAGGTATGGAAAAATCAATTATTTCTCCAGTTGCTAAGACCACAAAACCTACATCATTAAATGATTTTAGGCCTGTTGCTTTAACATCCTTAGTGATGAAGTCCTTTGAAAACTTGTCAGGAAGGAGATCCTGCAGCAAGTAGAGAAGCTTATAGATCCACCACAATTTGCATACAGGCCTTGTAGAGATGTGGATGATGCAGTGGTCACTTGTTGAACTACCTTTATCGCCATCTTGATGGCGCCAAAGCTCATGCTCGGCTCTTATTTATTGATTTTTCTTCAGCTTTTAATACTATCCAGCCACATCTTTTAGTTGATAAGCTTCTTAACCACTTTAAACTTGATTTTAATCTCGTTGGTTGGATTTTAGACTTTTAACTGACAGATCTCAGTGTGTGAGAGTAAACGGCTGTTTTCCAAACAGCTGAACTCTTCTACTGGCTCACCACAAGGTTGTTGTCTCTCTCCTCTACTGTATATTTTGTACACTAATGACTGTCGCAGTACACAGGCCAACAGGCATTTCATTAAATATGCAGATGACACAGTCATTGTAAGCCTCCTTCATGGTGAAGAGGATTCCCATGGGCCTGTTGTGATGAGTTTGTTTCGTGGTGTGATCAGTCATTCTTAATGATTAACACCTTAAAACCAAGGACATGGTTATTGACTTCAGGAACACATCCCCCATCCTGCACTAACAGTGTTAAATGGTGCAGCCATTGAACTGGTGGACAGTTATAAGTATTTGGGGTTGTTCTTGATAAGGCTCTGTCCTTTGAGTCACATCTTGCTGCTACAGTGAAAAGGTTCAACAAAGACTGTACTTTTTAAGGAGGTTGAGAGGTTTTAATGTTTCATCTGAAATGATGACTCTTTTTATAAAAGTTTTATTGAATCTGTTTTAACTTTCTGTATCATTGCTTGATACGGTAATATGTCCCTGAATAATAAGACCAGACTTAACAACCTGGTTAAAGTGGCTGGCAAGATTTCAGGGAGGCCTCAGGTCCAGCTTGTGGACTTTATAACAGGCAGGTGCTGAGGAAGGCAACCTCTGTCCTGTTGTGTTGAGATCATCCTCTTTAATGATTTTCAACTGCTTCCATCAGGTCGTCGTTATAAAGTGCCTGCAGTGAAGACAAAGAGACATAGACTGTCTTTTGTACCTAGTGCTATTATCACAGTTAATAACACTAAACCATAAGTGTTGTTGCCATTGCACATTGCACTTTTTTTGATGAAAATCTAGGTTGTTTTATCAGGCTTATATTATATTATTTTTGGTGAGTGTATGTGATGTGTTGGTTGTCTGTTTATTTGTTTCTACGGACATACAGCAAATCAATTTCCGTTAGGGACAATAAAGTTACCATTGACCATTGACCATGTTTGGGTATGAGTTTGGTGAGTATGTCAGTACTGATTGATGTTGAAATGCTCAGCTGACAACCTGGTGCAAAAAATGCTTTTGCCTCCAAAGTTTCTGTTGTCATAAGAAATGTATGGTGAGTAAATGTTTGTATAACTCATCCATTTGTATTCTTGAGGTTGGAGCATGATGACTCAAAAGTGTCCAAACATAAGGAGTTGTAGCCAATCACTGTCTACAAGGATATCAGCTAAAATCCCAAGAACAGCCCAACAATGTCTCTTTGGTCATAGACTTCTCATTTTTACTGTGTTTATGCTGTTGGTTCAGTCTGAGAAATCTGAGAAAAGTACTGGACCTCGATAGTGAAGTTATTGTATATAGCATTCAGAGAGATGAGGGCAATTCATATGACAATGGAGCAGACGAAATAAGGTGCATCACTGGTGGATTTTTTCCAAGTATGATCAATGATGTACATCACATTGTGTATCCCAAACAATTAAGCAAACATTATTCCCAACAACCTCAAGCCAAAGAAATTATATGCTTGCACTATTCCCTTTAGTGTAATGAAAACCAATCAGCTGTGTCTGAAAGTCTGTGCTAACTTTACTAAGTTATAAATATGTCTTTTGACCAATCAGCATAATGTGAATGTGCCCAAAGAGAGCCATGACAGGCATTACTCTGTGAACTTTTTGTCTACTTTTTAGATCGGTAAGTATCATGAGATACTTAGGGTTATTATGCATGAAGGAAAGACAGATGGAGCCAACCCACCATGCCTCCACCCATTTGATCAAGGTAGACAATATCACAGACACTCAACTCGGCCATTACTCCCCCAATGACTCTTAAGTAACTTTCACACACACACACTCAAGCATGTCTGCTAAGCCTCATAGTAATGTGCAGCCACAGTGTAGCAGTAAATAGAAAACATCTGTGACAGGCACACAGCTGAAGGATTAGAGGATATGCCTCACTGCACCTCTTGCTACCTGTGTAGCAAGAACCACTTTGTAGGCAAGGTCTACCTGTGGCCTCAAGGCTGCACAGACAAGTAGAAGTAAAATGTTTAAAAATCTTGAGCAGTAGTTTCTAGTCAACTTTTGAAGGTACATTCCCTTCTCTCTGCTCTTGAACTCAAATATTACTATGGCCAAAACATGTAACAGGATGAATTTCAATTATATTCTTTGACTCTTCTTTTGTCTGTACCTAAAACCTATGATGAAGGCCTGTAGAGAAAAATCTCCCAAAAACATGGAACAGCTTCTCCAAGAACCCAACACAGACTAATCTGCATCAGAACATTAGTGCGGCTGAGGACTCTGATCAGTACACGGCAGAACACAAAACACACCAAGTAATGTAAATTATATAACTTAAATGAGAATATGTATGTTATCATTTAAAACAAACAGGTTGGTCCAATGGAGAAAGCACTCAAAGCGCAAGCTTCTAAAGCTTACAAAAACTTCACTGTACAAGTCTAGGTGTTAATACCATGTTTTTTGACTTTTTCATTATTGTTTTATTACAAAGTGAATAACTAACAAGACAAAGTAGTAAATATAGTAGACACAAATGGAATTTTGCTGTTGTCACTACTTATACATGCAAAATTAATGAATTGCTGAGAGGAAATTGTTATGCTCCAAATATACTACACCAAGACCAGACTTTTTTATTGCAACCCAATGGTTTGTCAGTAGTCAGATGGTGTTTTTCTTACAGGAATGAAGAAGGAAATTTAAATGTTGGCAACCTACCTGAATAAGTGTTTGCATCTTTCCAACAACTTTAAGAAAGAGATGTCCCTCACTCTTCGAATACCTCCAGGTCAGAAATTAGATCACATTTGGCTAATTTGGAAAATTCCGGTGATACAAATTGGATTGGTGTCTAAAATATCTTGCTAGGTCTAGAATCACAATTTCTTAAGTGTAAGAAAATAACAATGCTTTTACTACTTTTTCCATCCATTTGAGGCAACTCATTATCCTAAATGCTATTAAACTAGTGAACATGAACTATGGTAAAACAAACACTGCTCGCGCCTCACAGATGACAGCTTACAGTTTGGGGTAAAGATGAGGTGACCTCGTACAGCCCCGATTTGCAGATGCTGTGCACACAGGTTCATGAGCAGAAGTCCCATTGTACCACGGCAGACCCGACAATGTTTACATGAACACGCTTTGAAGCATTACGTTATGGACCACTTTTCACACATGGTTGGTGTACCCACACAGCCGGCTGTAGCTTTTAAACTCACAGCCCAACACACACCCAAAAACAGCTGAGAGAGCACAGACTTTACGTCCGTGGGTCCACCTCCCCTGCAGCGGCACTGCAGACCACGCCCGCCACACACATCAAACACGTAAAGTAAATATTTATGCACGTTTGCATTCACATTTTGTTTTTTGTTTTTTACACAGTGAATGATTAACACTTGTCTACAGCCAATGTTGTGTATTGTTATATAAACTTTGGTTGTAAGATTCAGATAACTATTTAATAAAAGCTAAATATTTTATATGAGAGCAAGAAAGAAAAGTATATCTTTGTGTCCCCTTTCTGTGTTAATGCCCTACCTGGCCCCTGGCAAAAGCGCTAGATCCGCCCCTGCACAGTTACCAGCTGTCAGCTACACAAAAAGGAGCTTTGGTGCTATTTGTCTCTCAGAAACAGTTCATAACTTCCTTCAACTCATTCAAGTCACCCAAAAGGTAAACCTGTTTCTCCATCACCAGTTCAGCTCTGATGATTCAGTAAGGACCTCTCCTGGTTTGGACCAGCCCTTTTTTCAGCTGTGGCTCCAGCAAACATCAGCTTATACTAGAAATTAAAATCAAATGAATTCTAACAACAGCGGATCAAGCTTAAACGTGCTGCTGTTGTTTAGCGCGATAAACAAATAAGAGAGAAAAGCCGATCATTGATCAGTTTCATGATTGAAGTTTCAACTGGCGCAGAGAATGACAGGGAGGCTGTCATAAAGTTCAACATCAGTAACTTAGCGCCGCACTCCAGTTGTATAGAAACTCCGTCGTGTTAGCTAGCACGCAGTACGAGTTATTGTAACTGATTTTAAAAAGTCAGCACAACGAAGATAAACTACACATAAACTTGGTTTATATCTGACCCAAACAAAGTGCAGTTCATAAGTTCTTACCTGACATTCAGTTAACTTGACGCCCGACCAGCAATCGCTTCTACTCTGTTTGAGTCTGCGTTAGCCACCACCGGTCGATCAGCGGTTGCCTTGCCTCACGCTTTTTCCCGCATGTACTTTCTGTCCAGTAGCTAGCTGCCCTCTGTTGTAGCTCCACTTTAGCCACCACCAGTCGATTGGCAGCCGCCTCGCCGCCTCGTATGTCTCTTTCCCGCATGTCCTTTCTGTCATACACCGTGGCTAGCTGCCCTTTGTTGGAGCTCCGCGTTAGCCACCACCAAACAACTCAGTTATTTTTCCCACATCGACCAGCATCTGGACAACCACCTTTCACTGTTTATACTGTTACTAAAATGAATAAATGAATCATCAGCCCATATAAATGAAAAATAAGTCCAGCTGAGACACAGACTTTGGTGAGCGATCGGGTGGTGAAACGAGTGTCAGCCGCCTCACTGTAAGCCAAGCCCGGTGCTTTTAGCGAAGAGATGCTAGCAATGCATAGAAGGTTAGCCACCGCTAGTTAGCGCTTAGCAGCAACATCGTAAAAGGACTGTTGCTAATATGGGATGTCTTGATAAAACGAGCAGATATTTGAAGTTTACACACCTACATTCTCGCCTGAAAATATCTTAAAAGTTTATTTTGTGACCTAGAAACACGAATAAAAGCATTATAGAATCCAAGTGGTGGCCGCCATTGTTTGACTCAGAGAGGGTGCTATGAATTGTGGGATATGGAGTTTTCCACCAAGCATACACCCTTTCGGTCGCATTACCCCGGTATACCACTAGAGAGAGCCAACACAGCACAAATGAAGTCTGTTTCTATGGCGCCAAAAGAAGAATCTTTCTCATGGACCTAGAAATTGGCCTAAATTTGCACTAAAATCTAAATATTTAAAAAACTATAAAAGTCATAAACACCAAAAGTCATAGCATACTAGTCCAGAACCAGCTGCACAAAAAAGGTATAACATATGTAACCCTTGTGTCAAAACTGTGCGGCAAATAAGCGCTGGAAAATTTGCACTAAAATATTAATATTTAAAAACTATAAAAGTCATAAACACCAAAAAGTCATAGCACACCATTCCAGATCCAGACGCACAAAATGATATAACATATGTGAACCTTGTCTCAAAACTGTGGGGCGAGTTACGCGGCGAAGTTTTAGGCGGAAAAAGGAAAATAATAACTAGAAAAATTTGCATTTCCTGCGAAAATGCTGCGTGGATGCCGGAACGCTGAAGCTATCTGCTGAAAATGACTGAAAAGATGAAAAGCTGCAAAATTGTATGGCAGTAAAGAAACTGAAAAATTATGCTGAAAACAAGTGAAGAAGCAGAATCTTTTTGCTGAAAAGAGGTGAAAAGGCAAAATTCTGCTTAAAAGGGGTACAGAAGTTCAAATTTGTACTGAAAAGAGGTGAAAAGGTTCCTTCTGAAATGAGCAGAAGATAGTGAGATTTGTACTGATAAGAGGTGAAACGCTGAAAATTCTGCTTAAAATAGGTGAATCAGCAGAATTTCTACTGAAAAGAGGTAAAGAAGTAGAAACGTTGCACTGAAAACAGGTAAATCAACAGAATTTCTGCTAAAAAAATAATTTCTGTTGAAAACACCTGAAAAGCTGGGATTTGTGCTGAAAAGGGGTGAAGAAGGGGTGTTGGGCTGTTGAGAAGAGTTAAATAAGTTGAACTGATATAAATACTATGTTTTAGCACAAATACTATGGTTTGCTATAAATACTATGATTTGGCACATATACTGCATTCAGCAGATATACTTTAACAAAATAGAGAGTCTACAACTTAGTAGTAATACTATAACATAACAGATATACTATGATTTTGGTGACAGTCTATGTTTTTGCACAACTAGCACAATGTGGCAGAAATACTATGATTTGGCACAAGTACTATGATTTAGTAGAAATACTCTTAATGGCAGAAATACTATGTTTCAGTACAAATACTATGATTTGGCAATAATACTGCGTTTCAGCACAACTACTGAGATTTGATTGAAATACTATGATTTAGAAGAAATACTATGACTTCGTAAAAATACTATGTTTTGGTTTGAATACCACGATTTGCAAAAATACTATGATTTGGCACAAGTACCATGATTTAGTACAAATACTACAAATTGGCAGAAATACTGTGACTTAGTACTAATACTTTAACATAACAGATATACTGTGATTTTGCAGACATAGTATGTTTTGCACAAATACTACGATTTCACTCAAATACTATGAAATTGCAGTAATACTATGATTTTGAAGGAATACTTTGATTTGGTAGAAATACTATGCCTTAGTAGTAATACTATAACATAACAGATATACTGTGATTTTGCAGACATAGTATGTTTTTTGCACAAATACTACGATTTCACTCAAATACTATGAAATTGCAGTAATACTATGATTTTGAAGGAATACTTTGATTTGGTAGAAATACTATGCCTTAGTAGTAATACTATAACATAACAGATCTACTGTGATTTTGCAGACATAGTATGTTTTGCACAAATACTACAATTTGGCAAGAAATACTATGTTTGGGCACAAATACTATGATTTGCTATAAATACCATGATTTGGCACAAATACGATGATATGGCAGAAATACTATGATTGGGTACAAATACTATGATTTGGCACAAGTACTATGACTTAGTACAAATACTATGATTTAGCAGAAATACTATGTTTTAACATAAATAATATCTTTTGACATAAATTTCGTTAAAGGTACTATTTCTGCTTTTAGCAGAAATACTGTAATTTTGCATAAATACTATGATTTGGGATAAATACTATGATTTGGCAGATATACTATATTCAGCACATATACTATAACATAACAGAAATATCCCCACCTACTAGTAATACTATAACATATCAGAAATGTCATGATTTGACACAAAAACCATGATTTGGCACAAATACCATGATTTGGCAGAAATACTATGATTTCAGAATTACTATGATTGAGCAGAAGTACTAAGATGTAGTAGAAGTATTTTGATTTAGCAGAAATACTATTATGGAGGAGTAATACTTTAAAATGGGAGAAATGCTGATACACACACACACACACAGAGCCTAAAGGGAACAGTGGCTGTTAAGAGTCTGGGCTTGGTATATCTAGGTCAGTTAAATTAGCTGCACCTGCTGTAATCAGCCCTTACACACACAGACACAGAGAGAAGTATGAGTTTTCTTCAGTGTATTTCTCACATTCAGGATTCCCCGAACAAATGGCCATAATTTCCCAACCGTAGGGGCTAGAACGCTCATTCTGACACCGCTTTGTTCAGAAGAGATGGGGGAATCTGCAGGTCTTCATAATTCAGAGATAAAATATAAATTATTGAAGATATATGACTTGTAATACACTGTAACTGAGTAGAGGCAAAGCAAAACTGCCTTGACTTGCCCTCAAACAACGTTTTGTAACTCTAAATCTATATGGAGCATCAAAATCATTCTTTCACCGTAAGAAACAGCAGGCTTTGGTGAACAGTCATGGGAATTTTCAGGTCTCTGTGGAAATCCATCAAAAGATATGACGAGAGAAAAAGTGCCTCATTTCCAGAGTTTGAAATCTGAAGAGACCTGAGCGAGAGACAAATTTCCTATCCTCAAACAAATGTAATTCATGGCCAAACGGTAATAGGTGAGGAAAATACTCTTGAATTGTGAGCATCAGGAGAGTCTGAAGATATATTGGCACAAGCCTCATGTCTCAACTTTGTTTTGTTAAGGAGATATGACGATTTGAAAATGCCTCTCATTAGAAAAATTCAGCAGTGATTTTGAACAAGCTTCTCCATTGACTCTCTATGGAGAGTTTTCAGACTTTGTGTTGCTCTGAGGAGATTTGCAAAAAATGTGTAAATCCCACAAGAATGATAGTGACATTTTCTGAAAGCCAGCAAAAATACCTACGTTTTGATGTATAATTTGTGGGGGTTGAGTGGAAATTGAGCGAGTAGCAAGAAGTTGTTCAGATATGAAGAGAAAATTCAGAAAGGACAAGTGCACACTCTGAGTTAATTGCATAGCAACCATAACAACGCATGTATTTTCTGAAAAATCACAATTTTGCAACTGAAAATTTAAAGAGGGATAAGATTAAAATGGTAGAAGATCTGAAAAAGCTGAATCATACAGGAATAGGCCAATAATTTGAGAAAATTTTAAAGTTTGAATGGAGTTTCTAGGTGAAAGTATGAGGAAGTAGTTAAGTTTGAAAAACAAGCAAGTTTTAGCAGAATTGTGGAAGTTTTCCATTCATTTCAATGGGACAAATTAAAGGAAAAAAGTGTAATATTTTAAAAAGTATAATAGTAATAAACACCAAAAGTCATAGCAGTCATTAGCAGAAAGAGCAGAACAGTTTAGAGTTTGAACGGAGAAAATCGGCTGAAAACTGAGGGAGTAGTTAACCATGAAATACGGAGCAACTAGAAGAATAAAGTATAAAGATAAAGAATAAAGAGAAACAGGAACTCAATAGTGTGGAAGCCCTTTGAGGGCATCCACACAATAAGAACTAGAAAGCGAAGACTACTACAGACTACGCCCAAGAGGCGTGATTGCCGATGCCGCTCAGGTGGGTCCACCTCCCTGCAGCGGCACTGCAGACCACGCCCGCCACACACATCAAACACGTAAAATAAATATTTATGCACTTTTGCATTCACTTTTTGTTTTTGTTGTTTTACACAGTGTTCTGAATGGTGAACAATGGTCTACAGCCAATCTTGTGTATTATTATACAAACTTTGGTAGTAAGATGCAGATAACTATTTAATAAAAGCTAAATATTTTATATGAGAGTAAGAAAAAAAAAAGTATATCTTTGTGTCCACCTTTCTCTGTTAATGCCCTACCTGGCCCCCTGGCAAAAGCTTTGCTAGATCCGCCCCTGCACAGTTACCAGCTGTCAGCTACACAAAAAAAAGGGAACCAAACAAGCAAAACCACAAAAGAACAACCCCTCCAAGGTCACAGTCCCAAAGTCAGACCGCGCATCCCGCAGCAGTGCAAGAAAAAAAAAAAAAACGTTACAAAACAGTCTCAGGCGGCCCATCACCTTAACAAAAGAGTTCAGGTGGCCTATAACTATAACACCAGAGTTCAGGCAGCCTACCTCGGGTGCTATGGCAGCGGCACTGCAGCTCTGGTGGGCGGCCACGGATCCGTGGCAGCAGTGTGACAGCTCCGTGGCCTGCCACGGGTGCCATGGTGGCGGCGTTGCAGCTCCGGGCGGGCGGCCACGGGTCCGTGGCAGCAGTGTGACAGCTCCGTGGCCTGCCATGGGTCCGTGGCGGCGGCGCGCAGCTCGGCGGGCGACAGAGTTGAAAGGCCCAGGATCCCGACGCTGGGCGTGGAAGGCGCGTTGGACGTAAAGATGCATCCCGCACGCCGACCTCCGATGGCAGTGCGGGCTCCTCCCGCCGCCGCGCTCCTCCCGCTCACCGAGCTCCCACTTCGCTCACAGAGCTCCTCCTCAGGCGGTGCGGGCTCTCCCGCCACCGTGCTCCCTCCCGCCGCCGCCTCCTGCTGCGGCTCGCAGAGCTCCTGATCAGGCGGCGCCTCTCCTGTTGCGCTCGCCGAGCTCCCACCCGGCTCACAGAGCTCCTCCTCAGGTGGTGCGGGCTCCTTCCGCCGCTGAGCTCCGCCGCTCGCTGCGCCCAGCTCGGGCTCGCTGAGCTCCTCCAGCTCACTGAGCTTCACTGGCAGCGACGCTGGCTCCTCCGGCTCACTGCGCCCACAGCTGGCGACGCTGGCTCCTCCCGCCGCTGAGCTCCTCCTCCGCCGCGACGCTGGCTCCCCACTCGCTGAGCTGCACCTCCGCCGCGGAGCGGCTATAGATGGTCGATCCGGAGGTGAAGATGGTGATGCAGTAGCTGCAGGTGGCGAAGATGATGGTTGAGCAGGTGATGTGATGGTGAAGCCGAGAGTGCTGCGGTCGCTGCAGTCTGATGGGATGCTGGTGGAGAAGTAGCTGCAGAGGGCGGAGGTGAGGATGGTGTGGCAGCTACTCGTGGTAGACTGGACAGCGATGCAGGAACAACAGACGGGTGAAATGATGGCAGAGTAGGTCCAGCAGGCTTATCGACCTCCAACTGAGGATGAAGATGAGAGGCTGACTGGACTAAAGACTGAGTTATGTGCTGGGCAGCAGACTGAGTTACGTGCTGGGCAGCAGACTGAGTTACGTGCTGGGCAGCAGACTGAGTTACGTGCTGGGCAGCAGACTGAGTTACGTGCTGGGCAGCAGACTGAGTTACGTGCTGGGCAGCAGACTGAGTTACGTGCTGGGCAGCTAACTGAGTTACATGCTGGGTAGCTAACTGAGTTACATGCTGGGCAGCTAACTGAGTTACGTGCTGGGCAGCTAAGTGAGTTGAGGGTGATATGGCTGTCATGAAGGGTGGAGAGGATGAGAATGTTACAGCTGGCTCAACAAATTCCAGGGGTCCAGAGGCAACTGAGGCCTCCAGTTCGGCCTCTGGGGAAGCCCTGGGAGAACCTTTGTCTCCATACGGCCAGACTGGGCCAAAAAGTCATCTGGGCCTGCATGCTTTGAACTCCCAGCTCCAAGCTCCCAGTCTCAGAGTGAACATTTTCAGAGTTTATGGAGGTAAAGCAAACAGTTTCTCCATTGTTAATTGCCATAGTGGCTATAGTCTCTATTTCAATGTTCACAGGAGGGAATTTACAACCCCGGCAGAGTCCATTTTACTCACTGTGGCGTCCAGAGCCGCTGGTCCTGAGTCTTCAACCAGCACAGGAGTGAGTGTAGCTGTGGCTGAACGCTGCTTCGAGGACGCCTTCTCCTCCGTGAAAGGCGGCTGGGTGTATGGAGACCGCCCCTGCTGTTCATCTGTGTTTTGATTTTCAATGACAGGATTAATAGAAACAAATGAGTCTGGTTTACTCACTGCGGTAATGAGTGCTGTCGGTCCGCCGCCAGCTGACCGGGCTGAAACCGCAGGAGTGGGTTGGGGTGTAATGGGGTGATGATGGCGAGTGTGACATCCCTTCTGTAAGGGAGGATCAAACAATTGTGCCATAAGCATCGACGGAAAGTCCTCTGCCGATGCACAAAAAACAAGCGGCTAGACCCTCTAGGAGAGCATCGAACCTCCTTGCTCGGACCACCCAAGCCGAATAATCCAAAACTAGAGCTCTCCTTAAACTAGTGACCAATGGCTTAAGTTTGTTAATGTCCAAAAGTTCATGGTGAAGGTAGTGGATGTGAGATAATTGTCAAAGAACACTACCTGTATATGTCTCTGATGTGGATCTGCCGCCTGGATAATGCTTCGACAGTAATTCCAGAGCTGGGCGAGCAGTTCCTCAGTTCCTCCATGGAATACTTAAAAAAGGTTGAGTAGGGTGACAGACTGGTACAGGAGAACACAGTCCTCAAAATAAAAGCAAATACAACAGCAAACAATCTGACACACACCCCAAAAAACAGCCAAAGGAAAAAAACCCTAACCCTAACCAAACACCACACGGAAAATATAAACATAAACATACACTAAACATACATGAGCCCTGGGTCCCTAGACCCAGGCCATGACACTTGGTGTTTATTTGTCTCTCAGAAACAGTTCATAACTTCCTTCAACTCATTCATGTCACCTAAAGGGTAAACCTGTTTCTCCATCACCAGTTCAACTCTGATGATTCAGTAAGGACCTCTCCTGGTTTGGACCAGCCGTTTTACAGCTGTGGCTCCAGCAAACATCAGCTGATACTAGAAATTAAAAGCAAATGAATTCTAACAACAGCTGATCAAGCTTAAACGTGCTGCTGTTTTTAGCGCGATAAACAAACAAGAGAGAAAAGCGGATCATTGATCAGTTTCATGACTGAAGTTTCAACAGGCGAGAGAATGACAGGGAGGCTGTCATAAAGTTCAACATCGGTAACAACACAGCTGTATAGAAACTCCGTCGTGCATAGCTAGCACGCAGTACGAGTTATTGTAAGTGATTGAAAAGTCAGCACAACGAAAATAAACTACACCTAAACTCGGTTTATATCTAACCCAAATAGAGTGCAGTTCATAACTTCTTACCTGAAATTCAGTTCACCTCACGCTCCTGCCTTCGGTTTCCCTGATCCACGATTGACCTCCGCGTTAGCAACCACCGGTCGATCGGGCGGTAGCCTCACCGCCTTGTATGTCTCTTTTCGCGGCACGCCCTTTCTGTCACACACCGGTGGATAGCTGCCCTCTGTTGTAGCTCCACCACCAAACAACTCAGTTATTTTTTCCACATCGACCAGCATCATCGGCCCATATAAACGAAAAATAAGTCCAGCTAAAACACAGACCCTTGGCGAGCGATCGGGTGAGCGATCGGGTGATGAAACGAGAGTCAGGCGCCTCACTGTAAGCCAAGCCTGGGTGCTTTTTCATGAAGGGTCGCTAGCTAACCTAAAGGGTAAACCTGTTTCTCCATCACCAGTTCAGCTCTGATGATTCAGTAAGGATATCTCCTGGTTTGGACCAGTCCTTTTTTCAGCTAAAGGAAAATAATAATAAGAATAATAAATCCAACGAATAGTAATAAGTGTGCCTCTTGGCATAGGCACACTTAATAATAATAATAATAATAATATGAAGAACTAGAAAGCGAAAATTTCAGAAGAAATTTTATGTGTGCCTATGCCGCTGCTAATCACTGTAGTTGCCATTCATACGGCTACAGAGAGCAAAACTCAGAAGAGCAGCCATTCTCCACCATGAACTATGGTAAAAACAAACACCGCTCACGCTTCACAGATGACAGCTTACAGTTTTGTGTAAAGATGAAGTTACTTTGTACAGCGCCGATTTGCAGACGCTGTGCACACACAGGTTCATGAGCAGAAGTCCCATTGTACCACGGCAGACCCGACAATGTTTGCATGAACACGCTTTGAAGCATTACATTATGGACCACTTTTCACACATGCATTCACTTTTTTTTTTTTGTTATTTTACACAGTGTTCTGAATTATGAACAATGGTCTACAGCCAATCTTGTGTATTATTATACAAACTTTGGTTGTGAGATTCAGATAACTATTTAATAAAAGCTAAATATTTTATATGAGAGTAAGAATGAAAAGTATATCTTTGTGTCCACCTTTCTCTGTTAATGCCCTAGCTTCCCCCTAAAAAGCTTTGCTAGATCCGCCCCTGCACAGTTACCAGCTGTCAGCTACACAAAAAAGGAGCTTGGTCTTTGTCTCTCAGAAACAACTCATAACTTCCTTCAACTCATTCATGTCACCTAAAGTGTAAACCTGTTTCTCCATCACCAGTTCAGCTCTGATGATTCAGTAAGGACATCTCCTGATTTCATCTTCATGCTCCAGCAAACATCAGCTGATACTAGAAATTAAAATCAAAAGAATTCTAACAACAGCTGATCAAGCTTAAACGTGCTGCTGTTGTTTAGCGCGATAAATAAGAGCGAACAGCCGATCATTGATCAGTTTCATGATTGACGTTTCAACACGCGAGAAATGACAGGGGAGGCTTCGTAACGACAGAATAAATCATAATGTTTTCTCTGAATGTGGGACGATTCCGTTTGTACGGCACGGCAACTCTATGAACTAACCCTAATGAATAAAATAAAGTCCAACGTCAGTAACTTAGTACGCACACAGCTGTATATAAACTCCCGTGGCATTACGATTGTAAAAGGTCAACGAAAATAAATTACACCTAAACTCGGTTTATATCTGACCCAAATAGAGAGCGACCGGTGCTGACACGAGTTTCACCGCCTCAATATAAGCCAAGCCTGGGTGCTTTTTTCACGAAGGGTTGCTAGCGGCGCGAGCTAACTATGCTAGCGGCGCTAGCTAGCTAGCCGACTATCAGCAACACATAAGAGAACTGCTGCTAAATAAACTACACCTAAACTCGGTTTATATCTGACCCAAATAGAGAGCGACCGGTGCTGACACGAGTTTCACCCGCCTCAATATAAGCCAAGCCTGGGTGCTTTTTTCACGAAGGGTTGCTAGCGGCGCGAAAGCTAACTATGCTAGCGGCGCTAGCTAGCTAGCCGACTATCAGCAACACATAAGAGAACTGCTGCTAAATAAACTACACCTAAACTCGGTTTATATCTGACCCAAATAGAGTGCAGTTCATAACTTCTTACCTGAAATTCAGTTCACCTCACGCCCTGCCTTCGCTTTCCCTGATCCATGATTGACCACCGCGTTAGCAATCGCCTGCCCGGCCTCATATGTCTCGTTGGCGGCATGTCCTTTCTGTCACACACCGGTGGGTAGCTGCCCTCTGTTGTAGCTCCACCACCAAACAACTCAGTTATTTTTTCCACATCCAGCTGTAACTCCGATTCTATGCGAGCATTTGCGAGAGACCAGGGAGGTGAAACGACAGAGAGTCCCCTCGCTATCCATTTGCAGCCAAGTGCGGCAGCTAGCTAGGTAGCCAGCTAGGTAGCCGGCTAGCTGTCAGGCAGGACCGACGTGGTCAGAGCACTGTCGCTAAATATGGGATGTCTTGATAAAACAAGCAGATATTTGAAGTTTACACACCTACATTCTCGCCTGAAAATATCTTAAAAGCTTATTTTGTGACCTAGAAACACGAATAAAAGACATATAAAACGGAAGTGGTGGCCGCCATTGTTCACTCTGTAGAGGCGTGCTATGAATTGTGGGATATTGAGTTTTCCACCAAGCATTACCGTAACTTTTGAATGATTTGCGCAACCTTAAAAATTCCAAGGGCTCCTGAAAGCAGCGACGCTGTGCGCACCGTTGAAATTGTCATCATTACGGTAATCCAAATAAGGGCACACAGGCTGTACCACTCCCGCATACCACTAGAGAGAGCCAACACACCACAAATGAAGTCTGTTTATTTGGCGCCAAAAGATGAATTGGCCTAAATTTGCACTAAAATATTAATATTAAAAAAACTATAAAAGTTATAAACACCAAAAGTCATAACATAATAGTCCAGCTCCAGCCGCACAAAATGATCTAACATATGTAACCCTAATGTCAAAACTGTTTGGCAGAGGAGCGGGAAAATTTTCACTAAAATATTAATATTTAAAAACTATAAAATTCATAAACACCAAAAGTCATAGCACACCATTCCAGATCCGGCCGCACAAAATGAGGTAACATATATGAAGCTTGTCTCAAAACTGCGAGGCGAGATTAAGCTGCAAAATTTCAGGCGGAAACTGGAGAATAATAATAATAATAATAATAATAATAATAATAATAATAATAATAAATCCGAGGAATAGTAATATGTGTGCCTCTTGGCATAGGCACACATAACTAGAAAAATTTGCATTTCCTGCGAAAATGCAGTGTGGATGCTTTTAAAGCTGAAGCTTTCTGCTGAAAAGTTGCAGAAATTGTATAAACTTTGCAGAAGCAAAGGAACTTTGCTAAAATGTAGTAACTTAGCAATATCGTAGAGGAAACATAATACTTGGCAGAAATACAATAGCATAGCAGAACTTAGCAGAAATATTGTAACTTACCAGAAACACGATAACTTCTCAAAAATACAAGAATTTAGGAGAAAAAGTATAAGATAAGAGAAAGAATATATTTAGCCAAACATTCTTAAACATTACAGAAATACTATGATTTAGAGAAACAGTACAACATAGCAAAAATGCTGTAATTTGACAGAAATACTACATTTGGCAGAAATACTATATTTAGCACAAATCTTATAAAATAGCAGAAATAGTATGATTTAGCACAATAGTAATAACTTAAACAGAAAAATTGGAAAAGTAAACGGACAGCTAAAAAAAAAAGTTTGAACATGCTAAGGTTCCCTCAAATATACTTGTTAAATGAAAAAAATCGGCAAAAAAACATGTACCAGCCAAAAAAAAATCACAAATGTGGACACATATGGAAACACACATGCACAGAGAAACACACACACAAGATCCACTTCAGTCAACCAGTCTAAATATATTGAATTTGAATCTTACAATGAGATCATCCCATAAAAAGGCGCTCGCTCTCTCTCTCTCTCTCACTCACACACACACACACACACACACACACACACACACACACACACACACACACACACACACACAGAGCCTAAAGGAACAGTATTTGTGTCATGGAGTAACAAGAATCTGAGGTCCATATTAGAAAAGCTGCTAAAATCATAAAAGTTTGCAGAATGGTAATAAATGATGAATATGAATTAGTGGTCTGTGATAGTGTATTAATTTGTAGGAAAAAACAAACATGTTGACCAAGGTGTAATTGAACCCACGACCTTTGGGTTGCAGACCTGTGTCATTACCAACTGCGCCACTGGGAAAGAGAGCGAGCACCTGGAAAACAGGGTGATGAGCAGTCAGAATCAGATTGCGGAGAGGCGAAAACGCTGTTTTTTGAGTTACAAAACGTCGTGTAACTCAAAAACTAGGTGGACTAGAAGCATAATTCTTGTACTGGGTGAATCAGCGTACTTTCGTGTACTTTGACTGTGATTTGCATTGCTCTTTGTACATCTGTCGCTGACATATGACGAGAGAAGAAAGGGCAGACCTCAGATATGATTGGCTGGCTGGGAAGCCGTGCAGGCCCTGATATGTAAATTTTATATGTATCAGTCCTCACAGAGGATTAGCTGCCTGGGGACCTGGCAGAAATATATACAAATAGTATGATTAAGCATAAATACTACATTTAGTAGAAATACTATGTTTTAGCACAAATACTATAAAATGGCAGAAATACTATAATTAAGCAGAAATACTATATTTGGCAGAAACACTATATTTAGTACAAATCTTATGAAATAGCAGAAATAGTATGATTTAGCAGAAATGCTGTATTTAGCACAAATACTGAAAAGCAGCAGAAATGCTATGACTTAGCACAACAGTAATAACTTATAGAAAAATTGGAAAAGCAAAATGGACAGCTGGAAAAATCCTGAACATGCTAAGGGTCCCTCAAATCTAATTGTTAATTGAAAAAAAAAAAAAAATCAGCAAAAAAAGTATAACAGTCACATAATCACAAATATGGGCACATATGGAAACACACATGCACAGACAGACACACACAGGACCAAATTCAGTCAACCAGTCTAAATATATTGAATTTAAGTGATATAATAAGATGCTCCCATCAAAGGCTCTCTCTTGCTCGCTCTCTCTCTCTCACACACACACACACACACACACACACACACACACACACACACACACACACACACACACACACAGAGCCTAAAGGGAACAGTATTTGTGCCATGGAGTGTTAACAAGAATCTGAGGTCCATATTACAAAAGCTGCTAAAATCATAAAAGGTTGCAGAATTGTAATAAATGATGAATATGAATTAGTGGTCTGTGATAGTGTATTAATTTGTAGGAAAAAAACACATGTTGCCCAAGGTGTAATTGAACCCACGACCTTTGGGTTGCAGACCTGTGTCATTACCAACTGTGCCACTGGGAAAGAGAGCGAGCACCTGGAAAACAGGGTGATGAGCAGTCAGAATCAGATTGCGGTGAGAGGCGAAAAACACCATTTTTGCAGTTACAAAACGTCGTGTAACTCAAATACTAGGTGCACTAGAAGCATAATTCTTGTACTGGGTGAATCAGCGGACTTTGGTGTACTTTGACTGTGATTTGCATTGCTCTTTGTACATCTGTCGCTGAGATATGACGAGAGAAGAATGGTCAGACCCCAGATATGATTGGCTGGCTGGGAAGCCGTGCAGGCCCTGATATGTATTTGTATGTATCAGTCCTCACAGAGGATTAGCTGCCTGGGGACCTGGCAGAAATATATAGAAATAGTATGATTAAGCATAAATACTACATTTTTAGAAAAACTATATTAAGCACAAATCCTAAAAAAAGCAGAAATACTATATTAAGCAATATAAATATCCTCTAAAAATCCTATAAAAAGCAGTAAAACTGTACTATGATTTGGTAGAAAAACCCTAATTAATCAAAAATACTAAATTTGCCAGAAATAGCAGAAACACTATATTTAGCACAAATCTTATGAAATAGCAGAAATAATATGATTTAGCAGAAATGCTGTATTTGGCACAAATCTCATAAAATAGCAGAAATAGTATGATTTAGCAGAAATGCTGTATTTAGCACAAATACTGAAAAGCAGCAGAAATGCTATGACTTAGCACAACAGTAATAACTTATAGAAAAATTGGAAAAGCAAAATGGACAGCTGGAAAAATCCTGAACATGCTAAGGGTCCCTCAAATCTAATTGTTAATTGAAAAAAAAAAGAATCAGCAAAAAAAGTATAACAGTCACATAATCACAAATATGGGCACATATGGAAACACACATGCACAGACAGACACACACAGGACCAAATTCAGTCAACCAGTCTAAATATATTGAATTTAAGTGATATAATAAGATGCTCCCATCAAAAGGCTCTCTCTTGCTCGCTCTCTCTCTCACACACACACACACACACACACACACACACACACACACACACACACACACACACACACACACACACAGAGCCTAAAGGGAACAGTATTTGTGCCATGGAGTGTTAACAAGAATCTGAGGTCCATATTACAAAAGCTGCTAAAATCATAAAGGTTGCAGAATTGTAATAAATGATGAATATGAATTAGTGGTCTGTGATAGTGTATTAATTTGTAGGGAAAAAAACACATGTTGCCCAAGGTGTAATTGAACCCACGACCTTTGGGTTGCAGACCTGTGTCATTACCAACTGTGCCACTGGGAAAGAGAGCGGCGCCTGGAAAACAGGGTGATGAGCAGTCAGAATCAGATTGCGGTGAGGCGAAAAACACCATTTTTGCAGTTACAAAACGTCGTGTAACTCAAATACTAGGTGCACTAGAAGCATAATTCTTGTACTGGGTGAATCAGCGGACTTTGGTGTACTTTGACTGTGATTTGCATTGCTCTTTGTACATCTGTCGCTGAGATATGACGAGAGAAGAATGGTCAGACCCCAGATATGATTGGCTGGCTGGGAAGCCGTGCAGGCCCTGATATGTATTTGTATGTATCAGTCCTCACAGAGGATTAGCTGCCTGGGGACCTGGCAGAAATATATAGAAATAGTATGATTAAGCATAAATAATATAGTTTTTAGAAAAACTATATTAAGCACAAATCTAAAAAAGCAGAAATACTATATTAAGCAATATAAATATCCTCTAAAAATCCTATAAAAAGCAGTAAAACTGTACTATGATTTGGTAGAAAAACCCTAATTAATCAAAAATACTAAATTTGCCAGAAATAGCAGAAACACTATATTTAGCACAAATCTTATGAAATAGCAGAAATAATATGATTTAGCAGAAATGCTGTATTTGGCACAAATCTCATAAAATAGCAGAAATAGTATGATTTAGCAGAAATGCTGTATTTAGCACAAATACTGAAAAGCAGCAGAAATGCTATGACTTAGCACAATAGTAATAAGTTAAATAGAAAAATTGGAAAAGCAAAATGGACAGCTGAAAAAATCCTGAACATGCTAAGGGTCCCTCAAATATAATTGTTAAATGAAAAAAAATCAGCAAAAAAAAGTATAACAGTCACACAATCAGAAATATGTACACATATGGAAACACACATGCACAGAGAGACACACACAGGACCAAATTCAGTCAACCAGTTTAAATATATTGAATTTAAATCATACAATAAGATGCTTCCATAAAAGGCTCTCTCGCCCTCTCTCTCTCTCTCTCACACACACACACACACACACACACACACACACACACACACACACACACACAAGATCCAATTCAGTCAACCAGTCTAAATATATTGAATTTGAATCTTACAATGAGATCATCCCATAAAAAGGCTTTCTCTCTCTCTCTCTCTCTCTCTCCCTCTCTCTCTCTCTGTCACACACACACACACACACACACAGATCCAATTCAGTCAACCAGTCTAAATATATTGAATTTAAATCTTACAATGAGATCATCCCATAAAAGGCTTTCTCTCTCTCTCTCTCTCTTCTCTCTCTCTCTCTCTCACACACACACACACACACACACACACACACACACACACACACACACACACACACACACACACACAGGGAGAGAAGTAAGTTTCTAGCTCAGTCAAGCAGCCTGGGAGCTGCTGAATTTGATCCACCAATCAGAGAGCCTGTGCACTTTTTCCCCGCCAAAACAGGTGCACGCAGCACAGAGAGACACAGGACTTTTGCAGTGTATTTCTCATAATGACGACTCCCCTCAAACAAATGACCATAATTTCCTAACCGTAGGGGCTAGAACAGTCATTCTTACACCGTTTTGTTCAGAAGAGATGGGGAATCTTACAGTGTGGACAATTTATCATTAAAATATGAATTATTGAAGATATTTGACTTCTAATGCACCATAACTGAGTAGAGGCAAAGCGAAAACTGCCTTGACTTGCCCTCAAACAACGCTTTCTAACTCTAAATCTATTTGGAGTATAGATATCATTCTTTCACCGTAAGTGACAGCAGGCTTTGGTGAACAGTCATGGAAATTTTCAGGTCTCTGTGGAAATCTATCAAAAGATATGACGAGAGAAAAAAGTGCCTCATTTCTAGAGTTTGAAATCTTAAGAAATCTGAGCGAGGGACAAATTTCCTAACCTCAAACAAACCCAATTCATGACCAAATGGTAATAGATGAAAAAAAAATTCTTGAATTGTGAGCGTCAGGAGTGTCTGAAGATATATTGGCACAAACCTCATGTCTTAACTTCGCTTCGTTCGGAGATATGACGATTCGAAAATGCCTCTCATTACAGAAATCAAGCGGTGATTTTAAACGAACTCTCCATTGACTTTCTATGGGGATTTTTGGGACTTTGTGTTGGTCTGAGGAGATTTGCCAAAATTCTATAAATCTCACAACAATGATGGTGACATTTTCTGAAAGCCAGCAAAAATACCTACGTTTTGATGCATAATTTGTGGAAGTTGAGTGAAAATTGAGTGAGTAGCAAGAAGTTGTTCGGACATGAAGAGAAGATTGAAAAAGGAAGAGTGGCTCACTTAGAACCAACTGCATAGCAACCATAACAACGCATGTATTTTCTGAAAAATCAGAAAATGAATCTCAGAACTTAAAGAGGGATAAGATGAAAATGGTAACAGATATGAAAAAGCTGAATCAGACAGGAATAGCCCAATAATTTGTGAACATTTTAAAGTTTAAATGGTTGTTCTAGGTGAAAGTATGAGGAAGTAGTTAAGTTTCAAAAACAAGCAAGTTTTAGCAGAATTTTGGAAGTTTTCCATTCATTTCAATGGGACAAAAAATTGCATAAAAAGCTTAATATTTTAAAAAGTATAACAGTATAAAATACCAAAAGTCATAGCGCACATTAGCAGAAATAGCAGAATAGTTTAAAATTTGAACGGTAAAAATCGGCTGAAAATTGTGGAAGTAGTTAAGTGCCAAAAAACGTACGGAAGCAACTAGAATAATAAAGTATAAAGAACTAGAAAAATTTGCATTTCCTGCGAAAATGCAGTGTGGATGCTTTACAGCTGAAGCTGTCTGCTGTAACTAGCTGAAAAAGCTGAAAAGTTGCAGAAATTCTAAGAACTTTGCAGAAGCAAAGGAACTTTGCTAAAATGTAGTAACTTAGCAGAACTGTAATATCTTAGAGGAAACATAATACTTGGCAGAAATACAATAGCATAGCAGAACTTAGCAAAAATATTGTAACTTAGCAGAAACACGATAACTTCTCAAAAATACAAGAATTTAGGAGAAATAGTATAAGATAACAGAAAGAATATATTTAGCCAAACATTCTTGAACATTACAGAAATACTATGATTTAGAAAAACAGTACAACATAGAAGAAATACTGTGATTTACCAGAGACACTGTAATATACTATGAATATTGTAATTTTATATAAATACTATGTTTTAGCAAAAATACTCCAGTTTAGCACAAATATTATAACATAGCAGAAATACTATTCTATAGCAGAAATGCTATATTTAGAAAGAAAAATATAATATAGTAGAAATACTATGATTTAGCAGAAATCCTACAATATAGCTTAATAACAATGATTTAGAACAGATAATGTGATTGAGCAGAATAGTAATAACTTAAGTGAAAATATTGGGAAGGTAAAATGACAAGCTGAATAAAAAGGAACATGGTTAAGTTTGCTCAAAACTCATTTTTGTTTACCTCTGAAAAAAAAAATAAAATAAAAATACATTTAGGAAAAAAAAAAAAATAAGAACAGCCAACAGATACATGCAAAATCAAATATGGATATACAAATCAACAGATACACAGAAAATCAAATATGGATACAAAAATGTACAGAGAGAGACACACAGAATGGGTCTATGCCAGTCAACCAGTCTGAATATATTATATTTTTATCCAACAATGAGATGCTGCCTAAAAGGGTCTTTGTGTGTGTGTGTGTGTGTCTCTCTCTCTCTCACACACACACACACACACACACACACACACACACACACACACACAGCAGCAGGAGCAGCAGAAAGTGAATAGGGGCTGTTAACAGCATGTTTCTAGGTCAGTCAAACAGCTGTGAGCTTCTCAATTTGAATCCACCAATCAGAGAGGCTGTGTGCTTTTTCCCGCCAAAACAGGTGCACCTGTTTTACACACACAAGCACAGAGACAGGATTTTTGCAGTCTATTTCTCATAGTGAGGATTCCCGTCAAACAAACAGCCATAAATTCCTAACCGTAGGGGCTAAAATGGTCATTCTTAGACCGTTTTGTTCAGAAGACATGGGGAATCTTGAAATGTTGACCATTTAAAATAAAAAATAAAATATTATAGATATATGACATAGATGATTGGTTGGCTTAGAAGCCACGAAGGCCCCAATATGCAAATTTGAATGTGCCAGCCCTCAGATATGATTGGCTGGCTGGGAAGCCATGAAGGCAACAATATGCAAATTTGAATGTGCCAGCCCTCAGATATGATTGGTTGTCTTAGAAGCCATGAAGGCCCCAATATGCAAATTTGAATGTGCCAGCCCTCAGATATGATTGGCTGGCTGGGAAGCCATGAAGGTAAAAATATGCAAATTTGAATGTGCAAGCCCTCAGATATGATTGGTTGTCTTAGAAGCCATATAAAAAGCAGTAAAACTATAATTATAGTTTTTCTACCAAATCATAGTAATCAAAATGCTATATTTGGCAGAAATACTATTTTTTTTAAGCAGAAACACTGTATTTAGCACAAATCTTATGAAATAGCAGAAATAGTATTATTTAGGAGAAATGCTGTATTTAGCACAAATACTGAAAAGCAGCAGAAATGCTATGACTTAGCACAATAGTAATAACTTAAATAGAAAAATTGGAAAAGCAAAATGAACAGCTGAAAAATGCTGAACATGCTAAGGGTCCCTCAAATGTAATTGTTAAATGAAAAAAAATCAGCAAAAAAAAATTGTATAACAGTCACACAATCAAAATATGGACACATATGGAAACACACAAGCACAGAGAGACACACACAGGATCAAATTCAGTCAACCAGTCTAAATATATTGAATTTAAATCATACACACACAAACACACACACACACAGGGAGAAAAAAGCAAGTTTCTAGGTCACTCAAGCAGCCTGGGAGCTGCTAAATTTGAATCCACCAATCAGAGAGGCTGTGTACTTTTTCCCGCCAAAAACAGGTGCACCTACTTTTTTACACATGCACATAGAGAGAGACAGATTTCTGCAGTGAATTTCTCATAGTGAGGATTCCTCTCAAAGAAATGGCCATAATTTCCTAACCGTGAGGGGCTAGAACAGTCATTCTTACACCATTTTGTTCAGGAGAGATGGAGGAATCTTAAAGTGTTGACAATTTATCATTAAAATATGAATTATTGAAGATATTTGACTTCTAATGCACCATAACTGAGTAGAGGCAAAGCAAAACTGCTTTGACTTGCGCTCAAACAACGCTTTGTAACTCTAAATCTATATGGAGTATCAATATCATTGTTTCACCGTAAGACACAGCAGGCTTTGGTGAACAGTCATGGAAATTTTCAGGTCTAAGGTCTAACATTCTATTGTTCAGAAGACATGGGGAATCATCAAGTGTTGTCTTTTAAAAGAAAATATGAATAATTATAGATATATGACATAGATGATTGGTTGTCTTAGAAGCCATGAAAGCCCCAATATGCAAATTTGAATGTCTCAGCCCTCAGATATGATTGGCTGGTTGGGAAGTCGTGCATGACTTGATATGTCAGTTTGAAAATTACAGTCCTCACAGAGGATTGGCTCCTGAGGAGCTGGCAGGAATACATAGAAATACTATGATTACCCAGAAATACTGCGTTTAGTAGAAATATTATGTTTTAGCAAAAATACTATAAAATGGCAGAAATATTATGATTTAGCACAAATGCTGTAAAATAGCAGAAATACTATGATTTAGCAGAAATGCTGTGACTTAGCACAAATCTAATAAAAAATAGAAAAAATTGGAAAATTTAAATGAACAGCTGAAAAACAAGTGCTGAACATTCTAAGGGTCCCTCAAATGTAATTGACTTAAAAAAATCAGTAAAAACTTATAATAGACACAATCAAAAAGCAAAATGGACAGCTGCAAAACACCCACAAGCACAGAGAGACACACAGGATCAAATTCAGTCAACCAGTCTAAATATATTGAATTTAAATCATACAATAAGATGCTCCCATAAAACTCTCTCTCTCGCCTCTCTCTCTCTCTCTCTCTGTCACACACACACACACACACACACACACACACACACACACACACACACACAGGAGAAAAATCAAGTTTCTAGGTCAGTCAAACAGCCTGGGAGCTGCTAAATTTGAATCCACCAATCAGAGAGGCTGTGTACTTTTTCCCGCCAAAACAGGTGCAGCCGTTTTACACACACAGAGCACAGAGACAGGATTTCTGCAGTGAATTTCTCATAGTGAGGACTCCTCTCAAACAAATGGCTATAATTTCCTAACCGTAGGGGCTAGAACAGTCATTCTTACACCATTTTGTTCAGAAGAGATGGGGGAATCTTACAATGTTGACAATTTATCATTAAAATATGAATTATTGACAATATTTGACTTCTAATGCACCATAACTGAGTAGAGGCAAGCAAAATCTGCCTTGACTTCCCTCAAACAACGCTTTCTAACTCTAAATCTATTTGGAGTATCGATATCATTCTTTCACCGTAAGAGACAGCAGGCTTTGGTGAACAGTCATGGAAATTTTCAGGTCTCTGTGGAAATCTATCAAAAAGATATGACGAGAGAAAAAGTGTCCCATTTCCAGAGTTTGAAATCTGAAGAAATCTGAGCGAGGGACGAATTTCCTACCCTCAAACAAACCCAATTCATGGCCAAATGGTAATAGATGAGAAAACAATTCTTGAATTGTGAGCATCAGGAGTGTCTGAAGATATATTGGCACAAGCCTCATGTTTAACTTCGCTTCGTTGGGAGATATGACGATTCGAAAATGCCTCTCATTACAGAAATCAAGCGGTGATTTTAAACGAACTCTCCATTGACTTTCTATGGGGATTTTGAGACTTTGTGTTGGTCTGAGGAGATTTGCCAAAATTCTATAAATCCCACAACAATGATGGTGACATTTTCTGAAAGCCAGCAAAAATACCTACGTTTTGATGTATAATTTGTGGAAGTTGAGTGGAAATTGAGCGAGTAGCAAGAAGTTGTTCGGACATGAAGAGAAAATTGCCAAAGGTACAGTGGCTCACTTAGAACCAACTGCATAGCAACCATAACAACGCATGTATTTTTCTGAAAAATCACAAAGATGAAACTCAAAACTTGAAGAGGATAAGATGAAAATGGTAACAGATATGAAAAAGCTGAATCATCCATGAATAGCCCAATAATTTGAGAACATTTTAAAGTTTGAATGGTTGTTCTACGTGAAAGTAGTAAAAAGTAGTTAAGTTTCAAAAACAAGCAAAATTTAGCAGAATTATGGAAGTTTCCATTCATTTCAATGGGACAAATTAAAGGAAAAAAAACTTAATATTTTAAAAAGTATAACAGCAGAAAATACCAAAAGTCATTGCGGAAAGAGCAAAAATAGCAGAATAGTTTAAAATTTGAACGGTGAAAATAGCACAAAAATTGTGGAAGTAGTTCTACGGCTAAAAAAAAGCGTCGGAAGCAACTTGAAGAATAATAATAATAATAATAAAGAATAAAGAGAAACAGGAACTCAATAGTGTGGATGCTTAAAGCATCCACACAATAATAAAGAATAAAGAGAAACAGGAACTCAATAGTGTGGATGCTTAAAGCATCCACACAATAATAAAGTAGAATAATAATAAAGAATAAAGAGAAACAGGAACTCAATAGTGTGGATGCATAAAGCATCCACACAATAATAAAGAATAAAGAGAAACAGGAACTCAATAGTGTGGATGCTTAAAGCATCCACACAATTAGCGCATCGGACGCCAGCTGTCAATTAAACGCAAATCTTATTTAGGTTTGGGAATGAGAGTAAACACTCCTTGAGTCATACTCCAGGGTAATGCACCAACTGATATCCATTCATTAAACAGTTGTAATAAAAAAAAGGGAGATAACTGGGGAGCAAATAATTTATAGAACTGAGATGAAAGCCCACCTGTCCCCGATGATTTATTATTTTCAGCCGTTTTACACAGTCTATGATTTCTAGTGATAACGGGGCGCCACACAATTCCTTATCTCCCTGCTCAAGTTTGGGAGTGTTTTGTAAAGAGTTTAGAAAAGCCAGAGCATCACTCTCACACTATTTTGATGTATAAAGTTTTTTTTATATATATATAATAAAATGAACAGAAATTAGATATAATTTTCGGGTGATCAGTTACCACTTCTTCTATTCTTAAATGAGTAACTGTATTCAGTATTGCATAATATTTTTCTAACTTAAGAAAGAGGAATTCTGCCCTCCTTTCTCTAGCCATCGTTTCCGAGACACCACAAATGCCCCTCCTTGTCCAGTCTTTCTTTTAAATCTTGTTTTGTAACGCTATTGTTTACAGACCACTTGAGTGACGTCATTACTGCGCGCCCGCGTGTGGTCAGGTCAGGCGTTTGGACGCCGGGTAGCCTGTCAAATGAAATCGTTTAATTTGCTGAATACACTTTCTCGCACTAGTCACCTTTGCTCCCGGAGGACGAGGCCCGACGAGCCGTAGCATCAACAGACATGTCATACTGCAGAGAGGAAGGTAATTTTTATCTTCTTTCATTCATTTTTCCTTCCATGGCTGAGCAATGTCACCGAGCGAGCCACCACCACCATGCTAGGCTAACGTCTACACCCAGCGAGACCTTACAGTTTGTTACAGTATGTCAGGAAACCGGCCAGCCTCCTGCTATAGCCAACACAGCTTTCAAACAGACTGCAGTACTTGTTGACTTAATGTTGTGATTACTGCAGTAAAGTGCGTGTAAAACAGTGACTGCGGTGCTGTTAAACAGCTAGCAGTGTTGCTCTTGGTGCTGCCATGAGTTTCAAGCAGCAGATCAAAAGCCAGTCACTGTCATACTTTCACCTGTCATTGTTCTTCACTCAGCACATAATCTTCTCAGTTAATTTTCAAAGTGGAGCCAGTCGTTTCAGTCAGAAAGCTTTCTACTTGTTGCAGCAATGAAAGATTATAAATGAAAGTCATAAACCCAGTAACTAATTTCCTCGTGTTTTTGTGTATGTCTTGTTTTCATTTAAGGTAAAGATCGCATCATCTTTGTGACAAAGGAAGACCATGAGACACCCAGCAACGCTGAGCTGGTAGCGGATGACCCCAACGATCCATACGAGGAACAGGGTTAGTCTTTCAGACTATATAGATGTGCTTTCCAAAAGAATAATTTGATTTATTTGCTGATGTGCTGTTGTTTGCTCTCTATAGTAGTGTAGTGGTTTACACATTTTCCTGACAAATGAAAGATCCCTGGTTCATCTCATGAGAAAAGACACGAATCCCTGTGGCGATACATCAGGAAGGGTTTATGATGTTAAAGGATCTACCCACTGTGGCAGGTTCTTGTGAATAAGGGTGCAGCTGATAGTAGCTTGTTCTTATTTAATGATTATAATAGTGTGCAAGTTCTAAGCGACCCCTCATATCTTTATATTTTCCTTCCAAGGTCACAAATTTCTTGTATTTTTTTAAAGTGGTCTTGATCAATAGTTCTCACAGTTTCAATGTTTTTCTTTTGAAATTGACGGCTTTTGCCACTCATCTTCAGTCTAGACCTTGTACCTGATCATTTTCAGAGGGTTTTGTATTCTTTTATTTTGTATGCTACTTAACAGTAACTTATAACTCATTATAGTTTAAAAAAAGAACTAGTATGTTCTTTAAAAAAAATGAAAGGAAACTGGACAATTGGAGGACAAAAGAAGAAGTGGCAGGCCTAAAAACCTCTTTATAGCAAATGAACAGTATCTGAAAGTCATGTCCTTAAGAAATAGCAAAAATTCCAAAGACCTGACACAAGACCCGAGAGATGTATCTGGCCCTTCAGGTGTTACTGAAGCTTCATCAGAAGTGGTCTCGGTGGAAGGATCGCTGTCAAGAAGCTGTTTGTTAATGAAGTGAAAAAAGTGGCTGAGTCAAATATTCACTTTTAAGCTCATTAGAATTCCACAAACTCTAAATTTGTCTTAGATGCTGTTTTTCCATGTATGTTTCCACATCTTTTAGTAAGTTGCATCTCCAGTGCAAAATATGAATTTGGAAGGTGACTAAGGACTTGTGCACAGTACTGTATTTTTATAAAGTTAATGGATGTGACTGAAAAGAACTGAAGAAACAGTTGGCAAAGAAAGAAAAACCTGGGTTGTCATTAAAAATAGATTTATGTTTATGTCATTGTGCTATGTTGCGTACTAGGTTTAGTTGCCTGGAAACCACATAAACACAGATGCTTCACATTAACCAGAGACCGTTCATTTTTAAAGAAGAAACTGATTAATTATCAGTACCCCCCTTTTCTTTTTTTTCTTTTTCTTTTTAAAAAATTTCTTAGATAATTTTTGTGAAAACTTTTATGCCGGAATGTTTCTTTCTAAAGACCACCCCATATAAAGAAGATTGGACCCTCCCTGAGCACTAAATATCTGTGACTAATTAAGCAATAGTCAGATCTACTTTAGGTTATTTTGTAATGAACAGTTAAAGATCAGGGCTGTGTGTATGTGACTCATTAGTAAAGTACCCTTTAGGCTTGGACACTGTGTGGCTCAGTTTTTTGTGATACTGTCCGCTAACAGCTACACATCCAGATCTCTCTTGGTGATCTTGGTAGTGCAGGATGCCACTACTTTAGTTTCATTAAACATTTAAGGTTTTCTGCTAACCTGCCATGCTTTGGTGTCTTTAGGCCTCATCCTGCCAAATGGAGACATAAACTGGAACTGCCCGTGTCTGGGCGGGATGGCCAGTGGACCGTGCGGCTCTCAGTTTAAGGAGGCCTTCTCGTGCTTCCACTACAGTAAGGAAGAAGTGAAGGGTTCCGAGTGCATTGACCATTTCCGTAACATGCAGGAGTGCATGCAGAGGTACCCCGAGCTCTATCCCCAGGAGGAGGACAAAGACGAGTCCGCCGCCCCGTCTGACAGTGCTGCCTTAACGTCTGAGAGCGACTCTACTGCGGTCACCTCAGCTGTTTCGTCTGACAGCACCTCACCTACAGACGGCCAGACCGCCAGCTAGAGTTGATTAGGTCAGCGTTAGAGACTTGTCCAAAAGGAGCTCCAATTGGTCTCTTCTCCTCCTCAAGCCTTCAGAGAGGGACTATTGATACAGTTCTGACACTCACAGGAAATCGACGGGCCGTCAGGAGAAGAATTTCAGAGAGACATAGAGCGTGTACACAAATACGAGCTGCTTCATTGGCTGAACACTTAGGAAAAAAAAACCTAATTAAATTATCTGATTATTGACAGTGGGCCAAGTGATTTGCTTCAGGGACATCAGCTGAAATGCTCATTTTTATGCAGTGCAAACATCACTTGCTGCTTGTTCTCACGCCAGTCAGAATTTCAGCATTTGTAACTGTATCCCAAGGTCAGTTGTGTAGGAGTATAACTAAGCATTTATATTAGTCCATCTAAGAAATCACAGGTAGATCTTTTGATTTGACTGACGCTCAGCTTTATTTTACCTCAGACAGTTTTTCAGCACTTCAACTTGCTTTTCACCACTCGAGACCAAAGCAGAAATAATCAACAAGAAAGCTGTTGAAACATCTGTGCTGTTTTAGATGTTCTGTTTCTGACTTGTTGGCATCATGTATAAACCTGAGTCTCCATCTATAACTGTTAGTTTGGTCATCTCTTCTGTTAGTTTTCTATCTGGCCTGTCACATTCACCTGTGAATGCATTAATGTTTTTGTCGTGTTAATGCAATCACGAGTCTTCAGTTGAATGCTGTGGTCACCGCTCGTGGTTTTTCCAATTAAAATGATTGCCTGACATTTTCAATCTCCATTTTACTTTCATTCTAAAGAGAGAGGACAGCGTCCCAGCTTCTTGTAGGATAAACATTTATATTTATTAGACAGTCGGCTGCACTCATTCTTCAATGCTCAGATTTAACAAGGTACTGGCAGTGTCCCAGAGTTTTGCGTTTTTTTATTGACATCATAGTTTTATGCAGCTGTTGCAGGTTGGTGAGCGCAACATTCACATTTGGCTGCACTCTGGTGACTCTGCAGGCCTCTGTCCCACTTACTTCAGCTGATTGTCATGAAAGCAGGCTGAGATATGAACTTTGTAACATGACATGTTGTCCTGCTTAAAGTAGCTATTAAAAGATGAGTAAACTGAAATGATAAGGGGGTGCAGGTGGTCAACAACATTACTCGAGTAGGCTGTGGCATTTGAATTTTGCTCAAATGGAACTAAAAGGTATCAATAATTAGCCTCCCACACACAGTAAACCCCTGAATTATAGAGCCATGGGTTCACGTCAGATAAGCCCACCTGGCTCATGTTCAGAGTCACTAAAATCACCTTTCTTCCTCTCTGCTATGCTTAAACTGCAGCAGATCCAGAGTCCAAGCCACGTGATTGGCTGATGAAATATTTTCTATATGAGCAGATGTAGCTGATGAAGTGCCTGATGTTTATATGTTAATTGCAGTATTTCACACTTGGTTTTCTGCTAATTAAATAAAAGGAGATGTAGTATTACAGGAAGATTTGTTAGCTTAACAAATCAAAGTATTTTTGCAGTAGGTATCCAGATCCAAAATGAATCCGGCTATAAGGGGGAAAAAACAAGCAAAAATAAGATCAACTATTTATACAAATTAGGTCTTTAACATCAAGTACAGCACCTTAAGTCAGACCACTTTAACATCTATTCACTCTCTTGCCCACATGTTGGATGCTTCTCTTCAGTTATGAAGCCTCAACGAGCTGGACAAGTTTGACCCTTGGATTTTCAGTCCACTATCTGAATTGGTCACTCACTCATGAGTATCTAGTAAAATCCTTCTGGATTGCATTCCTCCTCATATTTAGATCATATGGATCAGCGGCATCCATTTCTCAGGCTGTTTGATATAATCAGACCTACACGAGGTGTCCATGGAACCACGATGCTCTGCATAGTGACGAGCAAACGGCCCGTTCCAGGCTCCTCTTTGCCTGCAAGCAGGTACTCCATACCTGCGAGAAAAGAAAAAAAAACGATACTGTATATGGATTCAATCTAAAACGTGGGTATTTTTATTGCAGGCATCGCAAACTCAGTGGGCCACATATAAAAGAAATCTGTCAGCATGACAGTTTGGGCTTGAATTGCCCAGATGGTAATTATAAAGCAGAATGATTTTGTTAATTAATTGGCCAATTTTATTTATTTGTTTAAAAATGTAAAAAAACAACAACATATTTTTATATTAGATTGTGATAAATGGTAGATTTTCTGTCATTTAATTGTTTATGAAGCTTATGCATAATAAGGAACATCTGTATTCACTCATTTGTCTATTCATTACACCACTTCCACTTCCTACCGCTGTAAAACTCAGTGCTGACATCGTTGCTGTAGTCCAGTCATCTTTCTTCAAACCAGTCAGCCTCCCCTCTGCATACTTTAAATCTTTCATTTTCCCTTCTGGACTCCGTGCAACCCACCTCCTCGCCATCTCCGCCTCACACAAGTCCCTTCATCCAAGCCTCCATCATTTCGTCACCACCACTATCAGTGTCTAGACTTCTGGGCGTCCTGCCCTAATGGCTATCACCACTGGAATTTCATTCTGCTGTTATTGGGGCATCAGAGTCTTATCGCCAAATAGCATAGTTGAATTCTATATATCAATAAGTCATATTCTTAGTATTGGTGTAAGTATTGGAGTCTTCTAGGTTTAACATCCCTGCTTTACTGTTATTGATGGTGGGTAAGAGTTGGTTTTGCAGATGCCTTTTAAAGATATGCTTGAAACATTTCTTACCTGGGTTTAATATGGGGCATGTGCAGCCACGGCTGGTCCAGGACAGAGGATAGATGTTGGCGGTTCCTAAGCGCAGCGCCACCTGACCTGATCGAAGGACCTTGCGAACTTTGACATGAACTTCTGCGTGGCTGCCTTTGTCATGAGCAGACAACACATTGGCCTTGATGACTGTAACAGGCCACAAAGAAAGAAAACAGAGAGATCATTCTGAACCTTAAACCAAACTGTAGATTTATGTAATGTTTTTTTTAATCAAGTGAAGGCGGGACCTTTTGTTGCTTACCATAATCATGTTTGGTCTTGCAGAGTTCAGATACACTTCTCAGCTTTTTCTCTTTACAGCTACACTTCCCTGTGTATAGAAACAGAGTTATGCTTTGTATATTTACATAGAAGAAAAATGGTTGAACCAGCGTTATTCGTCATAATGCAGATTAACTTCACCTGTGTAATGCAGAGCAGAGACTGTGAGCTCCTGAGACAAGTGTGCTTCTTCTTCAGTTGGCAACAAATGATCCAAATCAGGTATTTTCCCACCAATGGGCACATTTAACATTTGCTTATTTGTGTAGCTGTAAAAGTGGAATAAAGCATGTGATTATTACCAATTACTCATCATCCATTAAATTTAGTCTGATAAGTGAAAAATATCTACCTGTGGAGACACTGGCCAGTGAATGGATCACATTGGTGGGGGCATGCGCAAGGTTTGCATCCCTCCCCTCCAAAGCCCCAGTAGCCAGGCAGACAGTGGCTGCAGCTTGTGCCCCCTACACCAGATTTACAGTGGCACTGGCCACTCCTGGGGTGGCACCAGGGTCCCTCCTTTCCAGGTGGAGAAGGGAAAGAACCCTGAGGATCACACCAGCAGCCTGAGTGACAAAAGTTAGTTAAAAACAGTTAGAAAAATGCCAGCAGATGGAGCTATAGCATTTGTAAGCTTCCCCTATCTTGAATCTCTTTTACTAAGAACAGCTATAGACATGTCAGCCAACCCAAAGCCACAGTAAAACACCCCTCTGCCTTGTGACTCTTACGTGTGCACGTGTGGGGGGAGCTGAGGGGCAGGGATGGGCGGCGGTGGTAGCCATAGCGACAGCGATGGCATCTACGCCCCGCTGTGTTGTGCTGGCAGTCCTCACACACACCCCCACTGAGCCTGCCAGAGGAAAGCCATGCCCGCTGAGAGAAGTGGCAGGTAGCTGCGTGACCATGGCACTCACACTCTTTAGTTGTGAGGATGTGTGATGTCACAGCCATCAGAAGGATGAGAGAGATGAGAGAATGTGAACAGGTAACACACTTAGCATGGTCCAATTTAAAATTAAAGTAACCAAGCCATTCAACTGTGTATTTAATTTCAAAGGTTTGGACTGCATTAATTTTTTTAGGCAAGTGAACACGATTGCTTCTTGTCTTATTCATACATACTCACACACAAATAACTATGCATGTTACTAGCCTCCCATCTGGAGCAATGCTTGGTCCAGGATCTTGGCCAAGAGGAGTTGGGGTTTGCACCACCAGCTCTGCAATTAGTAGACAACCCGCATTCCACCACCTCCTCCTCTAACAGTTCACATCTTTCCCCCCATGCTTTAAAATCTTCTCTCCACTCCGTTTTTTTTTTTTTTTCTTTGTCAGCAAAACAGCATCTCACATACGTAACAGCTGTACAGAGCTGCTGTTGATCACTTACTCTGGCATGGGTTGGCCTCCCCACTGCTTCCATTGGCAGGCCTCCAAGGTCTATCATTGTAGAGCGGAGCGCACTTATCACAGTGATCTCCAGCTGTGTGGTGAGTACAGAGACACCTACCAAACACCTGTAAGACACATCTTCATCTACATTTGATTTTGTTACAGATGCCTGCTGTACAAAGAACCATAAAATATATCAAGGCTGGTAATTTAAAGTGTAAATTTAAAGGACCTTTAACTGTGACCTAATCTAATCTCTTTAAACCAATATTCTGAGTGTGTAATGAATTATTTTTGTACCATTTTCACTTCAGTGTTTTATCTTTTCTTTTTGATACAAGCATGAATACATGCAGGATAAAACGCTCACCATGTTACTGTCCTCTATTTCCTTGTTTCCATTGTTGTGTGGTACACAATACTCAGCATGCCCATGGCACAGGCAGGTGCCTCTTGCCAGTAAAGTATAAATAGCATAAGGTGCTGAAGCAGAGTTTTCTGAACTGGATGGGGGTGTGCGGACTGAGGATGTGAAGCTTGTCCAGCGTCCTGGGGGGGTCAGAGTTGGGCGACAGGTCTGGGATTTTAGCAGTCTGACACGGAGATTTGTGATGGTCAGGCGAGAGAGGGCCTCCGGACTGTAGGGGTCGAGTGTCATAGCACTGCTGGGGTTTAGAGTACGTAATATGACCTAGGAGGAGAAACATAGCTTTAAACTGCACTGAATGAAACATTTGCACAATGCATTATATCCAAATATCCTCTACCTCTCCGCCCGTGCAGGGTGCAGCATCAGTATAGCGGGATGTACATGGTGACCCTGGCTGATCAAAGTCATCAGGCAAACCGAATTCTACACTGCAATTATACGCAAAAACCTTTACAGCTTCCCACGTCTTTCCAAAGTCCACTGAGCGTTCAATGGCCATGGCAGCAGGCCGCGGTGACTTGAACACCAAAACCAGGTGAGTAAGATAGAATTTTGTTTCCAGGTCTAAACGTATCTCATCCTGCTGCTCCTGCATGGTTCTACCTCCACCTGATGCCCACCAGGTATCTGGATGCAAGAAAGGGTCATCAGTCATGTGAAGAACTGGGTGAGGATCCTGAGAGCAGGCCTGAGGACTCACAGAAGGTTGGGGACACAGAGGATGCTGGGATGTGCCGTTCCCACAGCAGTTCGAGAGGGTGAACAGGGTCCTGCCACTTGCCAGGTTCCCTATGGGTGGACTACAGGCACGGTCCAGGCAACTAGAAACTGAGGCAGAGGGTGAATGAGAGTCAGTGAGAGTGTGAGACAGTAGTGGAAAATGTTTATTCCATGACTGAGGATTACAGATCGTTCTTTTGATCTGGCGATGTCCGTGCTGCCAGTGCATTTTCCAACACATGGCATTGCGGACAAAGCCAAAGTGCTGCTCATTGCGTTTTCCATGAATATTTAATTTGCCTGACCGCTGTGCTGTCACAGAATCCTGTCGTCTCCCCCCCCCCCGACTGGACAGCGTTAAGACTCGGGTTACATGTAATGGAAGGACACAAAGCTGTCAGACTATCAAATGCATCAGGAGCGAGCATGACTTTTGCTTTACATTTGGGACAAGATATAAAAATACAGCGAGTTCTTCAGTGTCATAGAAATTTACATCCTTTACAATAACTCAGTAACTTAAAACATAACCCGAAATAGAGGGCACAATGTCGATGCTGATTTTTTAGAAATAAGAGCATCACTGCAAACGGATGATGCGCCTCACCTGCTTCGCTGCCGCGCGTCACAACCAAAAATAGCCAACCGAGCGCCACCAGCATCAGATGTCGAGGTGTCCCGAGCATATTAGACAGCGTTGTCCTCGTTCCTGCTGTGTTTACAACATGCACGGTGCGTCACACGCTTCCCCGCAGAGGTGGGTCCCAACATAATGTGTGCCCTAATTAACAGTCCAACTCATTTCTTTGGCTAATTACGCAATGCGCAAAGTGTCCAGATAAATCCAAGAGTAAGTAATTTTTTTCCCCTCGATGTCCTTCCAGGAACAGTGCAGACGTCTTAAGGCTCAGTTCATCGTCAGGGACGGCTCTCTCGAACAGATGCGGACTGTGCGTTTCAGGTGCACCAAATGAGAAGTCAGTCTTTCGGCAGCGAATTTAAAACGAAATATTGCTAATTTGCACGTGAGAGACCTTTCATGTCCTTCATACTGCTCCAACTAAAATGCAAATAAACTCAAGTAAACATTTCCACGAATATCCATCCAACCCGACATCTGTGTGCACCGGCCAAAGCTCCATGCATTTATGCACAGAGAGGAGTGTGGGCTCTATTTATGGATCTCCTCCACCCACCCACCCACACGCACACACAAACAAAACACCCATATTTTACTTGAATCTGCCAATCTTTTATCCACATTGTGGTGCGTCGTGCGCTCTAGGGAAGGGACCTGCGATTACAATGTCAGTCAGTCTAACATACGAGCTAAACCAGGTCCCCTCACTAACCTTAATAGGGCTATTTAATTACTTTATCTGCTTCTGCCCCTTTGTTTTTCAGCAGCATTAATTCCAAGTCACAATGCTCTTTGAAGTCTGTAGCGGTAAGAAATCCGAGTGGGGAGCCAAGAATACTCCTTTGTGCAGTTATTTGCAACTTGATGGACATTATGGCAACAAAAGGAAGGTTCATGCAAATGAGAAGGACAAGAAAAGGGCAATTCTTCTATAAAAACCGGCTGCCTGGATAGATTACAGTGACATTTTTCGTTTTTAACACTGGATAATAAACACATGTTCTGGTACATAGTGGTACTTAAAAAAATATTTTCAACCACAGGAAACATACTGTACAGTTCTTCGCTGAGCTTGATGTATTTTCTCTTCTTGGCGCGCACATACACACAACAAATTGGGACAATAAACACAATGTCTCCTCAGTTTTATAGCTTAACTTCAAATACAGGGGCGCTCGGAAAATTGGAATAGACGCACAGAATTGGATTGGTTTCCATAAACGTCCCCAGTTACATAGAAAGTGTTTACAGGACTGCCTGCCTCGTTTTGTGTGAAGTTAAAAAATGGAATTAGAAAGATTAGCATGGACCAGCCATGGTGTATTATTTTTGTTACCTTCAGGAAAATTACAGTTAATTTTCATTTTACCTCTACAATAAATAATATTCCTTGAAAGCGCATTTCCTGTCCTTTATGTGTGGATTTAGAATATTCGAGAAGACATTATTTATGATAATTTATTTACATTTAAGAATGTATTTCTCTTTTAATACAAATATAGAGAGCTTACTCAATATGGATATAAAATAATCTATTTAAATTTGTTAATGCAAAGTCAACTATGAACACCAAATTTCACAGGAAGTCATTATCCATGAGAAAATCTGTGCCTGCTTCATCTGTCTCCCTCAAAATAACTGACAGAGTTTTCCTAGCCCACCTGACTGTGTGTGATATTTTAAACTGGGAGCCACTGCATTGCAATAAATACTTCTAGCCATTAAAACAGTGCAGACCACCACCAATGTGTTTTGAATCTTAAAGCCAAAATGAGCAGTTAAATGCAATTTACTTGCAGGGGTGATTGCTTGTTGCTCTTTAAAATGTTTTATAGCTCCGCTGCAAACCTTTACCTCAAACCTACAATTTTAGAGCCTTTTTCAAAATGATAACACTCAGATGCAATAAGAACTTGTGCTAGATCCAGCTGAACCACAGCAATGATTTGACTCTATGCTATATCCATTACCCGTCCTACTTAAATGCACAAATCCACACAGACACCTGTGAAAAGATGTGAAATCAACTGCATGTGTGCCGTTAATGCAGAACCGACTCTAAATTGGGCTAAAGCAGTCATAAACTACAGCTTGCCTGTGTGTCTCCAGCATTACCAGATAACAGCAAATCCCTCATAAATGGCATTGCCCTAATCTCCCATAAAACTATTCTTAGCATGTAGTGCACTGCTGGAGTGAAACGAAAGGAGAAACCGTGAGATGTGTGATGTGGATGTAGGCCAGCCTCTCAGGCTTTATTGTGTACAGGCCCGCCAGGCACGAGCTGCTCTCAGAGTGGAAAGAGAGATGAAAGAGTGAACGAAGAAATTTACAACATATATAAATGAAGTGACATCCATCTGAGATGATTTTTTGGGGGGGTATGTTTGTTGGTAGGATGAATAGTAAAGTGTGAACATATTTAAAAAATAATTTAGAAAAGAACAAATTAATCTAATCCACTGTTTCCAACATGTGCTGCACTCTTTTTTCCAAGCAAATACATTCTCTCAATGTTCAAGATGTATCTTCATCAAAGCTCCCAGCTGTGAGAGGTCAAATACCAGCCTGAAAGGGTCAGGGGGATCTCCTACCTGCCCCATGACTGCTCCTCTAATTGCTCCTCTTTCTCTCATTTACAGGGCTTAATGGGGGCCGGTGGGGTTAGACAGCCAGGGTCAGAGGAACAGGGACCCCCACCTCCCACCCTTAGTGTTTGTCCAGGCTGTTCATACATGTGTGTGTCAAACACATGTAGTCCACACTTCTGCATCTCCTTCTCCCTTCATGCTTTATTTGTGATCTACATGTCAGCTCATTTGTATCTCCAGGGATGAAGAGGATTAAGCTCCTTCCTTACATGACTTTACTGCACATGGGCCTCCGAGGCCAACACGATCGCGCTTTCATTCGCTTTGACTTTTTTTTTTCTCCCAACCTAATTTAAAACATCTCCATTTTGTTGTGGACATTTTGCTATGGCAACACACGGTAGGATTTCATATGACGTTATCCACTGGCCACAGGGGCACCCATTAAAAGCCATGGTGTGCTTGAGTTAAGCACTCGGGTTAGAATTAATTGGCATGTTGACATTTTTTTTTAACTTTGAGTCAGATTTCTTTTCTTTTCTAGGTTTTTCAAGATGAACTAAATAGGATAGATAGCTACTAACAATCAACATCTTTTAAATACTTTATCCTGAAAACATCAGTTGAAATGTAGTTGAAAGATCTATGGTTTAAATATAATGGAGAAATGAGTGGCGTATGTCCCCAGGATTGCAGGACCAAGTCACTGATAACCAGTGTGGAAAGCTTTCAAAGAGACATCCTTACTGGTGTTTATTGTAACAGTTCTCATGTCGCACATTGACATTAATCAAGCACACAGACAGCTTACAGGAAGACTGCTAACTTGTGCATTTGTACATCTACTTTGCGTGTGTGTGAGACGACGTGCATGCTTACGTTCCAGCATCATAGGTTTAGATTACACTGTGCCTCTTTGATGTGAGAGAATGAATGACACAGATTAAGTTGTCAGGCCAGAAAATGATAGACGCCAGATGAGGCAGAATGACAAATAATGTCCTCTGGGAAGCCCAGGGGCACACTGCCAAAACAATAATGTGTGCATCTGTGAACTCATGGGTGGATTTGTGAGTGTTTGCTCACAGAAGAGTTATGGCGATAATCTTACATATGTGTAACCTTAATTGAAACAATCCAGACCTGTTCCTGTATACAGAGAAAATGGGAAAATTAGCCTCCCTGTGAAATTTTATGTTTTTGTTTAAAATTTTCCAAATACTTTTTCAACAGTGCAAGGAATTTTTCAGCATAGCATTTCTAAACATACTCATTTTCCTTAGAAGCAGAAATCATTTCTGCTTGACACAATAACAGAAATATTTCAGAAAGAACAAACAAATATTACCAAAGCCTGTCGTATTAACTTCCTGAAAAACGGACCTTTTTATTGAGCCACAGCATAAAGCGCTGCTGTGCAATGATATGCTTTAACTTTGTGATGCTCAAATCAAGTTTAAACTGAGGGTTATCTCCAATTTACACACAGTATAAAAACATCAGCAAAGGTTTAAGCTGTCATTTAAGAAATAATCATGCCAAAAACAAAAGAAATCACTTTAGACTTGAGGGGAAAAAAGATTTGCTAATGCTCACAAAGCAGGAGGTGGATACACAAAGTTATCACAGCGTTTCCAAGTATCATCAAGAAATTCAAAGAGTGCCACACCGTGCAGAACAAGACTGATAAAGGTAGGAAGCAAAGGATTTCAAAAGATTTCATCTCTAGCCAGTTTTGAAATGTGTCTTAAGATCCCAAAACAACTGCTAAACACTAGTGAATGTCTTAGCCAAGTTGAGAATTGTAGTCTCAGAGAACCGTAGAGAGAACTCAGTAATGGGTGACCTCCAATTCTGCAGAAGTTACACCTTCAAGCCAGACTAAAGTATGCTAAGGACAACCATAAGAAAGCATATTGGAAGCACATCATTTGATCAAATTAAATAAACAAGAGTTTAGAAAAGAAAAAAGAAAAAGAAAGGAGAGCTCAGGAGGCGCGTGTGAGACTTGTTGAAAACTACAGCAAACCGCTGCAGGCTGTAACCCAGCAAAAAGGACACAGAACTGATGATTAACACTGGGTGTGCTAATGATTTTAACCCTGGCCGTTTTTGTTTCTGTGTGAAAAGTAAAATAATGTAAGCATCCAAAATAAAACCAGGATATTTGGAAAAGCTGTGCTAAAAAAATCTGTCTTAATCTTAAGAATAATTCTGCTTTCCTCCTCCTATTCGTTACTGATTTTAAACAAGCATGCTGGGAATGCACCAGTTGAAAGTTGATGGCTTATTAATAGATGAAACTGTATACTGTACACATACACGCATGAAAGTACACATTCTAAATACTGTCACTTAATCTTTTGTCTCTGATTTTTTTTTTTTTTGGTATATCTGTTTATGATAATCAACTAAGAAACTCACTATTTCCTTATGTTTGTGACTCACATAAACACACTGTCACTCTGACACATGAACATAATGCACGAACACATGCATGCAAGCACTGACACAGTCACTTGATAACCTTTTACTTTGCCCACCCACTCACACACACACTGGTTTTCTACAACAATAACACACTACATGTGCTGTGGATTCTATTCACTGCCTTCTTGTTCTTCCAGCTCAGATTTACACACCCAGTTAGATAAAACACATGTTTCAAACAGCTTCAGTAAATTCAAAGAAAAATACTTTGGCATGAAAATGTGACATAAATAGCAAACAGCGAAATGAAGAAAGCAGCATAATGAAGCAGGGTTACGTGATTAACACTAATTCTAGGAGTTTGGGATAAGTTAGCCGCAACAGTTACAAAACTAATGCTTGTGCTTAAATAAACCCAAGTGGATTTTTAGCTTTGAGTATTTTTACTTCGTCCCCCTTCAGAAGTCATGCTTAGAAATGGGGAAAATGAAAAATCAAATGCAGCTGCTTCAGGTCCCAGGACATAAGTTGTAGGCTCTGGGCCGCTTTGTTGCTTTGAGGCCCTTCTCAACTCATTAAAAGTGTTTTTACTGGCATACCAAGTCCACCTGTGAGTCATCCAACTCATGATGGCAACTTCAATGCATAGCCAAGTGCAAAGGTCGCCGTTAAACAACAGTACCTCATAGGAGCAGGCAATGTCAAAAATGAAATCTGCACGGGTACTGCGTCATGCATGTGTGGCTCGTATCGGCTTCGCCCTCGTAAAATGCGCAGGCACAAAGTGCGGTCATGTTAATGCGACATTTGATGCCCTCATGGTGCTTTTTTTTCCTTTATCAACTGACACTCGTGACATTCATTGACCACTGTGGTGTTATCTTCCAGATCAGATGCCCTTTAAATAAGAAAAAGGGCTTTGAAATGTGGTGCATATGTTTGTTCTAGGTGTCAATTATTCTCACTGTTTCCAGGGGTTTGAGCTGCTGAGTCTAAATATGCAAATATATATAATCTCTTACAAGCATTTGTTATCTACACTCTCACGACATTTAAGAATGTTTCCCCGGGAGTGTATAGCATAGTTTTGCATGTTTCCACTGAAGTGTGCAAATGTGAAAAAATAAATAAATAAATCACACTCTAACAGGGGTGTGTGCCCACTTTTGTGGTTGGATTTGTGGTTTCTGCATAAGAAAAGAGGTATGTGGGAATCTGTGCAACTATTAAGGCCTTCCTGAATTGCCCAACAATGAGGCAGCTAAGGAGGAATAAGTGGTGTTTGATCCTATCAACCCACATCTGGCCTACAGGAGAAGCTAAAGTTAGCAGCTCATGCTGATGTCATTAGCGTAAAATAGCAAATATACCGGCAAAGGCACAGTGCTCCCAACATGACAGCACTGTCAGTGTAGTAGGGAGGTGGTAGAGATGAAGACAGATTATACCTGCTGGTGATTATGTAAGTGACTCATCTTCATGTCTTTTTAACAGCTGATCTCTTTTGTCAGTCTTGTGCTCCTAGGCTGCTGGAGTTAGCAGGGAGGCCTCCTGGGAGAGAACGAGGAATACAGGGTGGATCAAGGCTGTAACAAAGCTTTTTAGAGTTTAATCAGTTCCACTCATCGAGAGTTGCTGGCCACATCTGTCCAATCAAGTCCCATTTCCATGGCGGGCTCCTGGCTCCAAAGATGGCTACAATACTGTCAGCCAGACTTTGGTAGGCAGCTCTGTTTCGAGGACCACCACCTCATCAGAGACTTGTGGTTCTTGTGTGGGTTTCTTTGGAACCTCTATAGGCCGGATCTCCTCGCTGATGTAATCAATAGCTCTGGCATGTGTTAATCATTAATAAACTGCTGTGGTCAGGATGATTTAAGTGCTGAGAGCACTCTGATATGATAATGCCATTAGATGTGGGTTGTTTAGCTCCTTAGGGAAGTTTTTTATTTTCATGTCCTCTTTGTGTGAGATCATCATTTTGGAGCTCTTTTCAGGCTAGGACAGTGAAGAAAAAGACTTCTAACTAAACATTTGAACAAGCCCGTCCTAAATGATAGATATGTGTGGCACCCATATCAAATTAGTAAGTCTCCACTCAACCATAACAAATTTTGACATAAACTTCACAGAGCTGGGTACAGTAACTTAGATCGCCTCACAAACCCAGCTACAATGACACTGACCTCCTACACCGTGAGAGGAGAAGATTGAACATTTAGGCTCAGGCGAGTGTGTGTTCCATTTGCATTCCATTAGGTTATCATCACAGACATTACATTCAACGTTATTACTAGAAGCAGCAGCTTCTCTTTTTTTTGTCTTTTTTCTTTAAGAGCAGCCAGAAAAGCAGAGCCTTTCCAGCTCGATCCCTCAGTCAGGCCAAGAAAAACCAAGTCTAATCCTCTTCTCCTTCCTCGGTGTCCATCCTCACATACAACTCACAGTAAGGCCTTACCTTTGCCACGTCTTTCTTTGCCATACAGCTCACCCTTCAGTACTCTACTTTCTTCATCTCTCTTGCTTTTCTACTCTTCTTCATTTCACTACCAATCTCCTTTTTCGTCTTTCCTCTGTACAGAGGATACACAAAACGCTTCCCTTATACCACCCTATGTTCCTCCTTCCACCACTATCTGTCCTTCCACATTTCTAGATACACTCTACCACTTCATCCAACTTACTTTAGAATTCCTCTCTCTCTTCTAACTAATATCCAAGATGTGGGGCATTAAAATATTCAAGATCATATCTTCAAGTTTAAGCTTCAAACTTAGAATCCTATATCTTCACTTTCTCAAAACCCTTCACATACTCTTCCTTTACGATTACCCCTACTCTTTCTTAACTTTCTCTTCCACAGTTTGAATCCACATCCAGTGGTCCTGGCTTTGCTCCCCTTTCACCTGGTCTTCTGCATACAAAACACATCTACCTTCCTTCTCTCCATTATATCAGCCACAGACAACTTCTGCAATATGTGAGACTTTTGGAAACCTAAAGAAACGGTTAGCAGATGTGTACTCTGACCCAGGAAGAGACTCACACCTGGAAGACATACATGCATCTGTCGCTACTGCAGGTTAGATTAAATGGATAACAGATAGTCTTTTTGTTCACGACATAGGGTCTCTAAGAAAGCCCAACAAAATTATAGGGGAAAATTAACATTGTTCTTCCTTTAGCCTAATATATTATGGGAACAGCTGAGTGCTTTATGATCTAGGTGAAAGATGTCGATGTGTTGGTGTATCCATAACACACTGGTTAAAGATGCATATTTTTGTGACGTGGGCTCATTTTTTAAATTCTGCACTATTATTGTCACAATTCACCTGCACATCGCATCTACTCAGTATTTTATTCCTTGTCCCCCTGGCCCACATCTTGAGACAATGTCCCACATTCTGACTGGCTCGACAGGACATGCGCTTTTCTACCCAACACATGTGAAGGGAAGGCTTTTTATTATGGGGAAATAACTCTAAAGTTACATAAAGCTTTGCAGATTTTGCTGAATATGATGAAAACTACCGCAAAGAAAATGAAGCAGCAGTATATACTGAGAAATATTTTTTTTCAGTGTGTCACAGGAGAGAGTATAGTGTTAAACAAAATAGCATAAAGTGGCACAGTATGTGTGACGTAACAGGCTAAACACCGCTTAAGTTGTCAAATATGGCTTAAAAAGATTTGCCAACTTATAGACACATCCCAAAGACTGTTACCATGCAGAATAGCTGAAATAACAGAGAATCTGAGAGTATATAAAGACTTCAGCTTCCCTTTATTCTTATTTACTTTGTGTTGGAAAAGTTACATTCAAATATATCTGACTACCACCCAGCATTATTGGAAGGTATCCCACTTTGTCCCACACAAATACTGTGTTTGTCCCAGACTGAGATGGTTTGGAAACAAGAGACAACAAGGGGATAAATAAGAGTACTTTGTTTCAAAATGTCCGCACAAATACTTTCTAGGTTGTGATGGTTGAAATAAAAAAAAGTGTAACAACCTTGCTTACCCTACAGCTGGGAGAGGACAGCTGTGCCTGTTTTTCCACTACTAACTACCATCATCTTCGTCCCCATGACAACCGTTACCGCGTCTAACAGTACTTCCACTTAGAAACTAAGATTTATCTCTAGAGTTCAGCTTCAGCTATGTGTGGGACACACAAAAGACCTGTAACAGCTTGCAACTGAATTAAAAAATATGGTATGTCGTACTTACTTTTCCCCCTTTTGCTTACAGAGTTAAATTATCAAATGCTACTCGTTAATTGTGTTCAGCAAAGCCAATCACAAAGGCTGAATGCTAAGGCTAAGCACCCGGCGTATGTTTAACACCCTGTCGGTTAAAAGACTACCTCCAGCTGAAGTCGGGCAAAAAAAAAAAGGTTTAACGTACATCGTGTATTCAGCGTTAAGTAATGTCTAGTTTCCCTTTTACATTTTGTAATATTATCCACTTTAGTAACGCGTGTATAAACCTATATGTGCAACATATAAAGCTTCAACTTTTCATACACATTTTAATCACCCGACATTTAATATTCGTTAAAGCATATCATTGAAGAAGTAGGTGACTAAACCCAGCTGTCATTGCTCACACATACATTTTTTAAAAATCCTGCTTGAAAGAGTGAGAACACAGGATTTCCTGGTTCTGGGGTACCTCATCCACCCAGAGATCCTCCAGAGCACAAGCCTTCAACTCGTCAGAAATACAATTTCTTCAAAGTGGGGAAATGCTCTATGAGAGATCAGAGGGGAATATTCTCTGAGACAATCTCTACATTAAAATTCCAGGTAAAAGCTCCTCTGATTCCTCTAAAATGATTGATTGTTGTTGCTCTAATGAGAAACTCTTGAGTGATTGCTTATATGTATGCGGCTTGTACACCTAATGCCCAGCAGGTGTCAGAGCCTCAGTCCATGCTGAAATTTGGTCATAACTCACGGGAGGGTGAGTAGTGCTGTATGACATGACATTTTTAGACATCTGATATTTTATTGTTGCATTTATTTTTTTAAATCTCCTAGGGAAAAAACCCCAAAACATTTTGTGCTATCTGTAAAATCTGACTTCTGTTTACTTCAAAAGCAGTCGCCAAGACTCCACCTCATCGGCCCAGGTGGGCTGCGGAGGATTACCTTGTACCACATGTACAACATAATTCATTCTTCTCGGAGAATCCATACTTTTGCCGGGGTGGAGATAAACCCAAAGTCCAAATACCCTACAAAACCCGTCCTGGCTCCATCCCCCGCAAATTAGCGATAGAGAGGTGTGTACTATTTTTGTGTACTACACATGGCATCTGCTGCTGTAGTCATGGTTATTTTGAATACTGTAAGACCAGATTCAGTGGTCACGTCTCATATAGCGTGCAATACATGCTCATTTTTCCTTTATTGTACAGCAGCTTTTAGTGGAGTCATTAAGTTGTTTTATTTCAAAGTACTGCTGTGAACTTTGTCTTTTTATACTGTGTTGCTAACAGATGTCGAAGGGAATACTTAAATTTACATGTTGAAGAGCTCCTGGCAGAAAACGGCATAGATTCTGATCTCTTATTGCCAACACCATTGAAAAATAACACCACACCAGACGGTCCTGTTTCGCTGTTCCTCCCACTGGAGGTGAGTCACATCTGTCCAATCAAGTCCCTCTCTTTTTAGACCTTTTTTTTCTCATTACAATACTTTCCATATTTATATATAATGTTATACACCAAACTTTCCCATGTTTTTTATTGAGTTATTTGACAATGAGGAATATGACTGCCGGACTCCAGAAGACTGGCTTGCTTTGGGCAATGCCGATGGATCGCCTGACCGAAAACCTATTCCTGGAAAAGCCCTGCTACCTACAGATGATGAAATTGCAAATGGTAAAGTATCACAGATATGTTGTACATGTATGTACATGTGTATATTGCTGTATTGGGTGCTGCGCTTGGAGCTTGGCCTCCTAATGTCTGTAGATCTATGTAGGCAGAGGTCAATTTAAAATCAGTGACTCAATGAATCTTCAGCCGGTTTTCAAATGGTGTTTGTTACAAATGCAAGAATAACATTTCTGATACAAGATACTTAGGATATTTATTAATGCCATAATTATTTATGCCATAATAAATAATATTTATTAATAAGAGCGGATGGGGGCACGATCATTACTGATTGTGTCTTTATCTGTAAACTGCAGTTATGTTACTTCAACAATGTATGGTGCTCAAGTTTTTTGGCAGTTTTTGTTCCTTTTAATCCTTTTTTTGGATTAATTTAAGACATTCATTAAAAGGTAATGAGAAGCAATTTATAAGTGGCCATACAACAATACAACCAGTGAATTTAGAAATAAATATAGTAATGTGTTATTAAATCCCTCTTTTCTGTTCTTTTGCAGATGAGTCTGCAAGCGCAAGCGCACCTCCGAAGTACAGCTGGCATTTAGTTGGAATTCTTGATTACTGTAAAGACAAATGTCAGTATTTGGTAGAGAAGGTCCACCAGACAGATAAAAAAGGAAGTCCTGATATAAATGAAGAGCATAAGCAGAGTAAATCCCCTGGTTGGTTTAAATGTCTTTAAACTGTTGTAACTCTAGAGTGTTGTCTCATAGCTTTTTCTTCATCCCTCTCTCTGCTGTTACTGACCATTGATCTGTCACCCTCTTTCTGCATCGAAACAGACTCTTTAATAGCAGGCAGAAGGTACTGGGTACCCAGGATCAGACTGTTATTCTGTGCTGAAGACCCACGTGTCTTTGTTGAGCGAGTCCAGTTTGCCCTGCGCTACAGAAAGGAAGCAGAGGTGCTTATTATGTACCACTATTCAGTGGACTGCATGCCCATCTGGAGGAAAACACCATCTCTCAGTACTGACAGTCTCCAGAGTATCAAACAACGTGCCCTATCAGCTCCTGGTCTTAAGCTGAAAAAGTGAGTGATATCCTGTCTTATTAATTCTGTATGATCTGCTTTTTTACTAACAGGATAAATAAATGCAATATTGTGTGTGCAGTTTAGAGAAGTGTGTTACAGACTTGGAGATGGAAGTCAAACTGAATTATGACTGGACAATGAACCGCTTGATTTTCGACAAAGTAGTGAAGAGCTACCCTGAAGACTTTTCACATATCACCCTGCCACAGAAGGACCCTGAGTATGTGCCCTCAAAAGGTAAGATATTTAGCCTTATGCACTCCTTGGTCACTCAGGTCATAATTAAGGAAATGTAGCATCTGCTAACACCTTCATAATCAAAACACTGTTGTGTTTTATTTATGCAGGGTGTGTTCCGGTTCCTTACTCTGCTTATGAGGCGAATCGAGCTGCATTTATTTTCAGGTCCATGCGAACTAGGCCAGAGCTGATCTGTGTGCTTTCTGAAATGTGGCACGAGTGCAAAAAAGTAGAAAACATGAGGCTGTTCAACTTGATGTTGGGTAAACCACTTCCATTGGATCAATTTGAACTTGACCAGTCTCAGACGCATACTCAGGTACTGTTGCACTGAGAGAGTATCAGGTAAAAACCTGTGTTTACAGGCCAGGTTTACTAAATAGGGCAAATTAACCTGTGAGTGCAATCCCCAAATAGTGCTGATAGCTGTGGTCATTTTTATGGGTAATTTACAAAAGTTGTGCTGTTTGCAAAGCACAGACAGTTCATTTCACTATCAAGTGCAAAAAAAGTTTCAGATTCAATGTTAAATATTGGCACAAATAGCAATAAACAATGAGTTGCACGTGTTAGTAAATCAATTTTCATACTTGATTTAGATATTCTCTGTGTTTTGGGCCTTAAGAAAAAAACTCCCAGACATCCATGTGCAACAGAGTTAGTCGCAATAATCTCAGACTTTTCACCTTTTACACCCAATTTTGCCACTGCGTGATCTTTTCAAATTTCAACAGTACTTTGTTTTTACACCAGAAATGAGTTTGCTCCAGCAAATCTGGCTAAATGTTTTCATATCCCTTTTTTGTTCTGACTTAAGAACAGTCAAACAAAAACATACATCTTAGCCATGTAAACAAGATAGGGTCTGTAGTTACTTAATAAGCACATAGGAGAATATTAATTTTGTTACTACAAGTTTACCAATATAAAGATCTTAATCTAACCTCCTCTTCTTCCTTCCAGATAACCCTCTTTCTTAGAGAGACCTGGACAAGCACACTGTGCAACAGCATCCGGTACAACCTTGCAAACATGGGCAAGGGAACGTACGACATAAATGAGACTTGCTGGGAGACTCACAAGATTTCCAAACTGTCTAAACTCCTCAATCTGGTGCATTACAACATGCAGGACTCCCTCCGCGTCCTTGTGAACAACTCACTGGTCAGCCTGACCAAGTTTGTGATGGATGCCTGCCACAATGTCCTGATGTGTCCTCAGGACTTCGTCTGGGGGAATGACCTAATCAATAGCCACTACAAGTAGGATAAAATGCATTTGCACAACTTTCTCTTTTCCTTTTCCCATTTTTTGGAGTTTGTAATAATGAAAGAAATACAACTGATTACTCTACTTAAAATAATAATTATTTATGTCTGTAATATAACAATTATCCATGTCTAGGCCAAAGAAGAATCCTATTTTCCTGGTGGACCTGGTTCTGGATGAGAGTGGGGTTCATTACAGCACCCCCTTGGAGAATTTTTCAGCATCTACAGTGAACCTGTTTGATAACAGCATTATTTGCACACGTAGTGTGCCTCTGCTTAATAGGGTAAATAAAATCTCCTGAGTGATACGGCATACATTACAAATGAGAATCCAATGAGGCTTCAAAATACAGTACTTTGAAAAAAAGGTTTAAGTAGTCTCTCTTTTTGTCAATTTTTACTAGGAAAAATTGGACGGAAACATTCAGGCATAGATGGAATTAAAGTATATAAGACAAAAACAGAGAACTTGTGTAGTTCTAAGGAGCTCGAAGATTAGTATTTACTATGACCACCTTGATTCTCCTGCACAGTCTGCACTCTCTTAGAAAAGCCTTCTTGCAATTTTTTTAAGTAGTGTTCAGGAATAGTTTTCCAGGCTTCTTCAAGGACATTCAAAGCTCCTTGGATGTGGGCTGCCTTTCGTTTCATGACTGTGTCTTACAGATGGACACTCACTCCGTATGGCCTGTTGATTTTCAGTCCAGTTCTTGTATAATTCAGCATGCCTCAGCCTTTTCTCCCTGTTTCCCTTCCATAAGCTTGGTTACTTGACAACCACCCTTCAACTTAGACCATTTCTGATGAAGCTAGATGGATTAACTCAAGAGCCAGATATATTTCTCAGGTCCCGTGTCAGATCTTTGTTGTATTTTTACCTATTTCTACATTACAAGACTTTCAGATACTGTTTATCTGCTGGAGATAGAGTTTTAGGCCTACCGTTTTTTTTGTCCAACTTTTTCATTGATTTAACTTGTGACAATAAATGCCTAAAGATACAATTTAAAAGTGGATCTTTGCATCCTTTGAGTTAGGCGCCGTTTTTATGTTTGACTTATTCTCTGAAAATAAGTACTAACACTGAAAGAAACACTGAAAAAAAAAAGCGGCCAATGTCCAAAGAACATTGAAAGACCTTCAGAAAGCCTGGATAACTATTGCTCAATACTACTTTGGAAAATCAGAAGAAGATCTGGCTCCTTGGAAGTAAAATTCAATGAAATGAGGGGTATACACTCTTATAATGATGAATTTTGAAAGTGACACTGATATTTGAATAGTTTTGCTTGTGCCTGTACCAGTTTGTGTTGCAGAAGTTATTTATGGTTGGGGAGCCTTTACTTGAGTCAGTGCATTTGGAGGAACCACAAATAACCGAGCTGAGGGAGAAGATCCGTGATGTTCTAATACAAGCAACCATACCTCTCAGGGCTTATGCTGCTGAATATGAGAAGTACTTAGAGCTCCACAATTTGGACATACAAGCTTACATTCTCACGTAAGTCTGTGTTTGAAGTGACGTGCCCACTTTTCACAAGTGTGAGATGTGGGTCTGTTGGATATGTGGCCTATTTAGGATGTGTTCCTTACTGAATGAACTCGTGCTTTTCTTGTTTCTTTGTTTCTCTCATGTCCCCATCATTTGGCTACCAGATCTTGTGATGCAGAAATGACATCCCAAGAACTGAAAAAAGAGGTGCAGCAGCACCTCAAAGAAAAGAAAATAATTGAACAGTCCTTGCCATCCTCCCTAGTGATTGGTCCATTTCATGTTTGTGTTGACCGGGTACGTAAGTCTCTCTCAGAAAAAAGAAAGGAGTTAGCCACGGCACTACTCGACCACCTTGCTCTCAAGCTACGCATTCAGGTTGACCAGGTAAGGCTAAATATTTTCTTCTATTGAGAACATGAATAATAATAACTTTAATTGTCATTTCTTTATTAATTTCTTTATTTTTTAAAGACATCCTACATTAAATTCAGCTTGAAATGACATTTTTCTTGTTTTTCTCTTAAATTTTGGTTATTTTTTTATGTGTAGGCATGTGAAGAATGTGAAATTATTAACAGAAAGCTATGTGAGAAACCCCTTGGCATTGAGGAACTGAGTGAAAAGAGGCAGTGGATGAAACAAATCCCAGAACAGCTTAAGAGTTACAAGGTTGAATGGGTGAAGTGGGTGTTTCTGTAGTACATATTAAATTAAGAATTACTTTATGAATCCATCCTTCTTTTTCTAATCTGCAAACAGGAACGTCTTGCCAAGACATTGTCAGACTACGAGCTCATAGAAGAATTTTTCCACTCTCTTCCAGACAATGATGTCAACAAAAAGTAAGTGTATGATTAACATTAGTTAAAAGGGAATTTGTTTTAGATACCTTGTAGGAGACTTTGTGTGATTTATAGTGGCTTATCTGTGCAGGTGGAGAGCCATTGCATGGCCACAAAAGATAATCAACCAAATGGAAGCAGTAGCCACCCAGCACTTGGAGGATGAGGAGTGCTTCCGCAAGATCCATCTAACTGAGCAGAGCAACTTTGAGGAGCATTTAGACAATCTACAGGTCGACTCAGTTGACTATATTTTTGACTTTTAGCTTTTCTTTTCAAGCTCCTTAGACTACGATGACCTGGATGACTGAGAACCTTTACAGACTTTTAGCTGGAGGTTTCTTCCTGTTAAAAGGGAGTTTTTTATACCAAATGTCGCCAAGAGCGTCTTCAAAGGGGGTCATCTGTGCCCTGGAGCAACTCTTGTTGTGAATTGGTGCTATGTAGATAAAACTGATTTGAATTGTTTTTTGCTTTATTATGCAGACACTTAGAGCAGCGCATGTGTCCACTATATGACAGAGCTCCTAATTATACTGATGTTGCATGGTTCTAAAGTAGTCACTGTGTGTTTCTAGATGATTGTTGCTAGGTTTGCGAGCCATGGAGGCATTGATCATGCCCATGAGATGGCCAACAAGGTCAGGCAGAGAAGCAAGCAACTTAAGGAGTGCCAAACTATGGCCCAAACTTACAACAACAGAGAACGCCTGTTCGGCATGACAGTCACAAATGTAAGTAAATCAGTGGCTCAAGTTAAAGGATTTTTGTGTGATTCATTCAAAAACTAAAGAGTATCTATTTATCATGGGTGTTAATGTGTATTACAGTATGACCGTGTGCAGAAGCTTGTAAAAGACTTCCAGCCTTATAAAGATTTATGGACCACCGCCTCTGATTGGCTACGCTGGAGTGAAAGCTGGTTCTGTGACCCTCTGTCTTCCATTGATCCTGAGCAGGTTGAGCACATTGTCACTGAAGCCTACAAGACCATCCACAAATGTATTAAACAGTTCAACGACATTCCTGGTAGGTGACACGTGTATTGCCATTTAAACTTCACAAAGCTGTGTCTTCCATTTCAAAATATGACTGACATTGTTGTTTTTTAATGGGCTTTTCTTGGTGTCTTACACAACTCTAGACTGCCAAATGGTTGCAAATCTAATTCTCAGCAAGATTGAGGACTTCCGTCCTTACATCCCTCTAATTCAGGGACTAAGGAACCCAGGGATGAAGAGCCGCCACTGGGAGATGCTTTCAGAACGCACTCAAATTAAAGTCATGCCTAAAGCCAACTTGACCTTGTCTCGCTGCCTGGAGCTTGGCCTACAGAACTATGTGGATGACATAGCTCAAGTGGCCGAGGTGGCTGGGAAAGAATACTCTATTGAACAGGTGCTGCTGAACAAGAATCCTTGTTTAAACTGTTTCATATAGTGTTTCTAAAAAAATTTAATGTTGTGTCTTTTTTTATCCTCTGCAAAATGCAGTTCAGATAGGGATGCTTCTGCTGTTTTAAAGCAGTAGGGACTCTACTCATTTTGGCTATGTACACTGTACACTGTTAAAAAAAAAAACATCTTAAAAAAACGGTAATATTCCGGCAGCTGGGGCGCCAAAATACTACCGTAAAATAACAGAAAATAACTTCCTCATAAAAATCCGGTTATTTCCAGTAATGACAATACAGTTTTTACATGGGATTCTGCCTTTTCCAAGTGCTTTTAGACATTAAATTAGGAACATTTTAACATGATCAAACAATGAAATTACCTATAAACAAGGTCAATGAATGTGGCAATATGAATCATAATACCGTAAATGTACAGAAATATACAGTTAGCAGTTGGTTTAAATAATAATGGATTGCATGCCCTGGGACAGACTGACAGAAGCGAGGCTGCCATATCGCACCATCGGCCCCTCTGGCCATCACCAGTAGGCGGTAGGTGAAGAGTCTTGACCAAGGACACAACGACCGAGAGTGTCCGAGCCGGGACTCGAACCAGCAAGGGTGATCACAAGGCGAACTGCCACCTCTTGAGCCACGATCGCCCTAACTAGCAATGATAATAATACTTATGTGATGTAACACAAGCTTATCGGAATCATGTTAGATATTTTTCCATAGGATTACATTTGAATTCAACAGTTCAATCTTTCAAATAACGGACAGATATTTGTGAAATCATGATACATTTGTGAATGTATTTTAACAATCTAAATATGCATATGTACAGACAGATACATTTAATAATCATGAAAATTATGTTTTATTACATTACAGTGATTTAACGTTAATTGACATTTGAAATGTGAAGTCACAGTCTATTTACGTAACTTTAATGATATTCTAGAAGAACAGAACAAAACTGTAAAATGCACAGTAGAATACTTTTATATTAGGATTTTTTCCTACAGTGCAGCCATACCCGCGACCTTGTGGTTGTTAGTTCACATTCATTGGCCGATGCTTAGCGTCATGTTATTATGTGTCCCAACATCCAATGGCATGCCACATTGTTTTCATGGCCACACCCTCACCCCAGGTGCAGAGGCCTATTTCTGTTCAGGAATGTTGTGAATACTTTGAGATTTATATTAATTGCAATTCCTACCTCTACATTTATTTTTTAAAATATATAATTAGCACAGCGTGGCCGTGCAATGTTTTATATGTTGTTTTAGTTTTTATTCCTATTAATTATATTTTCACTTGTTACCTCTGAATTATTGAATCAGACCTAGATGACATGAAATTTTCAGCAAAATTATAATTCAAATACTCCTTTAATTATTGATTATTCTCATTAATTTTCGATCATTTTATATATTTTTCCATAGTATTACATTTGAATTTAACAGATCATTCTCTCACATAACAGACAAATATTTGTGAAGTTATGATACATTTCTGAATGTATTTTTACAATCTAAATATGCCTAAATATGTACAAAAAAATACATTTACAAAACAAGTAAATTGTGTTTTACTATATTTACAGTGATGTTATGTTATTTTACCTTTGACATGTAAAATCACAGTCTACTTATGTAAATTTAATGATATTCTAGAAAGACAGTACACTGTAAAATATACAGTAAGATACTTTGACATTACTATTTTTTGGAACAGTGTAGTGTGTGAATTCTTTTCGCTAAAACCGATGCTGCTTCCTCTTTTATCCCATACCTTTTCACCCAGGCCCTGGAAAAGATGGAAAAAGAGTGGTCCACAGTGGTCATTGATGTTTTGCCCTACAAGAACACAGGAACTTACATTTTAACGAGCCCAGATGAAGTGTCTCAGTTGCTCGATGACCACATTGTCATGACACAGAGCATGTCCTTGTCACCCTTCAAAAAAACCTTTGAGGCACAAATCAACACCTGGGAGAGTAAGCTCAGAATGACTCAGGTACACAACACAGACACCTATCAGCTGTGGAAGTCTTGTGATTTGTGTTTCTCATGTTGTGCTGCTGCCCTCTTTTGGTGTATACAGGATGTACTGGAGGAGTGGCTGATGTGCCAGCGTTCGTGGCTGTACCTAGAACCCATATTCAGTTCTGATGACATCAATCAGCAGCTGCCTACAGAAGGAAAAAGATACCAGCAAATGGAGCAAAATTGGAGGAGTATTATGAAAAGTGCCTTTAATAATCGAAAGGTCAGAGAGAGGCTTAAAGTTCTGTGTGGAACTAGAGAATACTTGTGGTTCACAAGTTGTTGTGGACTATATATGATTGTTTTTGTGACTGTTTCTAGGTGATCGATCTGTTTCCAGATGCTCATCTACTAACGCAACTTAAGAATTGTAACAGACTTTTGGAACAGGTGCAGAAGGGTCTCAGTGAGTACTTGGAAACAAAACGAAGTTTATTCCCCAGGTAAGACACAGAGAAAACGGATCAGCGTTAAAAAGATTTTTTTTAATTAATTAATTAATTTATTTTAATTTTACGTGAAGAGCTTTTGTAAATCACCCTTTTCCACATGCTGTCCCAAACAGTGAGGAAACGCCTCAAAACTGCCTTTTCCTGTTATAAATGAGAAGAGTTGAGATTTTGAGTGTGTTTGATGCACCATAAATATTTGCTTGTAGGTTTTACTTCCTGTCAGATGATGAGCTCCTGGAGATTCTGTCCCAAACCAAAGATCCCACTGCAGTTCAGCCACACCTGCGTAAATGCTTCGAGAACATTGCACAGGTTTGCTTTGGCTCACTATTACATGTTAAGACAACATGTGCAAACCATGGCTATAACTTCTATCGTTTCTTAGCTTCAGTTTCAGTCAGACCTGCAGATCACACACATGTACTCTGGAGAAGGGGAACAGGTGAAACTGTTCTTTCCAGTTTGTCCTACTGGTAATGTGGAGGACTGGCTGAGGGATGTGGAGAAGTCTATGAAAGCTACTTTAAGAGATAACATTGACCGGTCACTCAAAGACTACCATGAGGTACATGAACCTGACTTTTATTGTTTTTCACACGTAATAGGCATTTCAATAAGATGCAATGTGATTTCTTTCCTCAGCAACCACGTGTAGAGTGGGTGTTATCATGGCCTGGTCAAGTGGTGATAGCAGGCTGTCAGGTCTTCTGGACCGCTGAGGTGTCAGAGGCTTTGGAGCAGGGAGACTTAGCCACTCGTCTTTATCCCCAACTACAGACACAGGTGTGGATGTGATTTAGACTAGCCAGTCAAAAATATATCCATTTTATTGCTCTCTCTGCACTGAACACTGTTCACACGAGAGTCTAACAACATTGTTAACATTCTACCTTTTTTTGTGAAGTTGGGGGACTTGGTGAAGCTTGTGCGAGGACAGCTCTCCAAGATGCAGCGAGCTGTGCTGTCTGCCCTTATTGTCATAGAAGTCCATGCTAAAGATGTAGCAGCCAAAATGGTGGAGCAGGAAGTCTCAAGCATCAATGACTTTGAGTGGATCAGCCAACTTAGGTTTCCTTCTTATTTTGCTGTTGTTTTTACTTCTGAACTTTGGAGTCTCCTTCATGGGGTAAATGTGAAACATTGTAGGTGCAGAAGGAGTGTTACATTTATGCAATGCTGTTTGTAGATACTACTGGGCAAAAGGTGATTTGTACATCCGCGCAGTGAATGCAGAATTTCTGTATGGCTACGAGTACCTTGGTAACTCTGGGCGGCTGGTCATCACTCCACTCACTGACAGGTAAAGGTTACTCTACCCTGTTTTTTAACTGAATGTCATTCGCCAATTTGAACACTAATCTGGCTTTTTTAGATGCTACTTGACCCTGACAGGAGCTCTGCACTTGAAGTTTGGAGGGGCACCCGCAGGTCCAGCAGGCACAGGAAAGACAGAAACAACTAAAGACCTTGGAAAAGCTCTGGCCATCCAGACGGTAGTTTTCAACTGTTCTGATCAGCTGGATTTCATTGCAATGGGCAAATTTCTCAAAGGACTGGCCAGGTAACAGCTTTTTGGTATGACACAATGATTTAGCTGTTACAAAATGTAGCACCGTACATTTGTGATTCCTTATCTGGCTCACACTTTGTAGGTCTGGTGCCTGGGCCTGCTTTGATGAGTTTAATCGTATTGATGTTGAAGTGTTGTCTGTGGTGGCGCAGCAGATCACCACTATACAAAAGGCCCAGCAGCAACGGGTGAGAAGCTGATTGCACTTTTTTTTACACTTTCACACCCCTACCTACCAGCTACAGATTTAAGTATCACTTGAATATGTATACATATGTATTACCTAATTTTTCACAAAAAGCTAATTATGCATGTTATGTTTTTAGGCAGAGAGGTTTGTGTTTGAGGGGGTAGAGATCCCTCTTGTCCCCTCTTGCGCTGTATTCATCACTATGAATCCTGGTTATGCTGGCCGCACAGAGCTGCCAGACAATCTCAAGGTTTGACATGATAACTTGAACTTAAGTAATTGTGTCATTGTAACACTAAGGATAAGGTGATGAGGTCCAAAAAATGAGATCACATCTTCCACAGGCCCTGTTTCGTCCCGTGGCCATGATGGTCCCTAACTATGCGATGATAGCTGAGATCTCCCTATACTCATTTGGCTTCAGTGATGCCAAAGTTCTCTCCAACAAGATCACAACAACTTTCAAACTCTCCTCTGAACAGCTGAGCTCTCAGGTATGAACTCAGAGCAGTCTTCATACCTCCTCATAGATGCTATAAATGGCAACACCAGTGTCATTTACAGCAGAAAACTGAAACTATTTTATACAGAATCTGCCACAGTTGGGAGTGGACATACACTACTCTCTACCAGCGAGCATTTTTATCACTCATTGGTAGACAGTCTTCAAATTTTCTGCTTTTTTCTGGTATTTTTTTGTGGTTTGTGTAGTTTTACTTAATATTGATGTTGATGTTGTTTTTGTTGTTTACTAAATGATGAGAACAGCTAACTAAACTGTAATAAATCTTGTCAGTTTGAACAGAAATTCTTTTTTGTTTTTATTAGTTTGTGACATTGCAAAATTGGCAAATAAGACATTAAATTGTGTGTAGAGTCATAATGTTACAAAGAGTTAAACTCTATGTGTTGACCTTTGTGTTTTGTCCTGTGAAGGATCATTATGATTTTGGTATGAGAGCTGTGAAGACTGTGATCTCAGCTGCTGGAAACCTAAAAAGGGAAAATCCTAACATGAATGAGGTGCCGTTATTTTTCTCTTGTGTGTATCTAGGAGTAGATTTGTGAGCTGTGAAAAATCTTTTGATTGCAAATTTAAAAATGATATTGTTTTACAATCTGTCCTGTAGGAGCTGATTTGTCTTCGGGCCATTCAAGATGTGAATGTACCAAAGTTTTTACAGGACGACCTGAAGCTCTTCAATGGCATCGTGTCTGATCTTTTTCCCAAGATAAAACAGGAGCCGATCAATTATGGCACCCTGGAAGAGTCCATTCGTAATGTCTGCACCGCGAAGAACCTCAAAGACGTCGATGGTCAGTGTTTCTAAAAGTGTTTCTTTTGTCTTTATTTTTGAGTGAGTTAATAACAGAACTGGTGGGCATTGCAGGGTATATTAATAAGTGTATTCAGCTGTATGAAACCACTGTGGTGAGACATGGCCTGATGTTGGTGGGACCTTCTGGATCAGGGAAAACCAAAGTGAGTCATTTTCATGTTGTTCTTGTGTTTAATGTTTTTGTGTTACTGTATCTTAATAAACACTGTGCATTTTAGTGTTATGAGATTCTAGGTGCAGCAATAACAGCTCTGGAGGGCCAGCCCTCTGTGAGCGGCGGTGTCTACGAGGCTGTTCAAACATATGTCCTCAACCCAAAGTCAATTACCATGGGACAACTTTATGGAGAGTATGACCTGCTCACACATGAGTGGTAAGAATGCCCCTTCTTACACGATTTATACAAGAGTTTAAAAAAGGGCACCAAAATTTTGGCTTTTTTTCCACCCCTGTAGGACAGACGGTATCCTCTCGTGTCTTATTCGCCAAGGCGTAGCATCTATGGACCAGAAGAAAAAGTGGTACATGTTTGACGGGCCAGTGGATGCTGTGTGGATTGAGAACATGAACACTGTCCTGGATGACAACAAAAAGCTTTGTCTCAGCTCTGGCGAAATCATTAAGCTCACCGACGTAAGATGAAGGTTTCGTTTTCCCAACCTTGAGTTTTCAGTCAGTCTTTTATCTCTTCACCAGTTTTGTTTTGCATCTTTCTTGAGTAGGTGATGACCATGATGTTTGAGGTGCAGGACCTGGCAGTTGCATCTCCAGCTACAGTGTCTCGCTGTGGTATGGTCTACTTGGAGCCAAGTATTCTGGGACTCACCCCTTTCACAGAGTGCTGGCTGAGGCAGATTCCTAAAGCCCTGAAACCATACAAAGAGATGCTCAGCTCTCTGTTTGACAGGTTTCTGCAGGTAAAAGAGTAGTCAGCATAACTGAGACAGTACAATATTAAAGCTTCTGGCTGTTACAGTGTTTATAAAAACAATTTACGTCTCTGTATTTTATTCAGGACTCCATTACATTTGTCCGCACTTCAGTAAAGGAGGTCATCGCATCTCTGGACAGCAACCTTACCTGTAGTCTGCTTAAAATGATGGACTGCTTTTTCACTCCCTTCAATATTAAAGAGGTTTGTGTCAATCTTGGCTGTGTCAGAATGCCTCTTATAAAACTTGTGCTTCCCTCACAAATCTTTCATGGTTGTTTAGGGTGAGAGGCCACCACCTCAAGCGAAATTGGACCATCTAAAGGAGCTGATTGAGCCCTGGTTCTTTTTCTGTCTGGTGTGGAGTGTAGGAGCCACAGGAGATGCAGCTAGCTGCCAGCGCTTCAGTGCGTGGCTCAGAAACAAAATGGCAGAAGAGAGGGTCAGCTCATCATCTTTGCTTTGGCATCCCAGACAGATTGAATATATATTTAGTATAATATATGTCCACTGGATCATTTTTGACAGCAGTTTATTTCAACATTGTAAATGTATTTCTCCTTCAGATCAACTTGTGTTTTCCAGAAGAAGGCTCGGTGTATGACTACAAACTTGATGATGGAATAAGGAATCAGGATGGTGACGATGAAGATGAGGGAGGAAAAGTAAACGAACAGAAATTTTTACATAGACGTTAGATGAAACTAACGATTCATTTTTTGCTGAGTCAGCCTTTTTTCTGTACTATAGGTCCAGTGGGTCAGCTGGATGAAGTATGCAGAGAGTGTAGTAATCACCACAGAAACAAATTTTTCAGACATTATTGTGCCAACTGCAAACACAGTGAGAATGTCTTTCCTGTTGGATATGCTTTTAACCAACAAGAAACCTGTGAGTGCAGCTTCCTATGATTAAAGTAATTTTTAAGCTTTTCAATGGAAAGTTAAAAATGTTGAAAAGATTAAAACAGTTTAATCTGTTTAATGCGCATGTGTTTCCAGGTGCTCTGTATTGGGCCAACTGGCACAGGAAAGACCCTGACCGTGTCAAACAAGTTGCTAAATAACATGCCCGCTGAATACATCACACACTTCCTCATGTTCTCTGCCCGCACTTCAGCCAATCAGACTCAAGATTTCATTGACAGCAAAGTAGACAAAAGGTACCGAGATGTGTTCCAAATTAAACCAACTAGATATTTTCAGCAAGGCAACAATATCGCTGAGCCTCGCCCTTTGATTGGTGCATGTGGTTGTGTGTCAGGTGGAAAGGTGTGTTTGGACCTCCAATAGGGAAGTACTTTGTCTTTTTCATCGATGACCTAAACATGCCCATGTTGGAGACCTATGGTGCTCAGCCTCCCATTGAACTGCTGAGGCAGTGGATGGACCACGGAGGCTGGTACGACAGGACTCAGATAGGTGAGAGCTTTCAGCGTATTTCATGTTCTTATCTTTATGGTTCCCAGGAATATTTCCTTATAAACATTTGAACCTTTTAGCTTCATTTTGTACTAATTGCCTAGTTTTACCATCTGAGGGCATTCTTACAACATTGATCGTTCGTGTTCCAACACTAAAATATGTGTTTCATTTCAATATTTTGGATCAGAAATGAAGCGTTCATAGTATTGAGGTTCTCTTTTTGTTTGTACACAGGGACTTTCAGGCAACTAGTGGATATCAATTTTGCCTGTGCCATGGGACCCCCAGGTGGAGGGCGAAACCCGATAACTCAGCGCTTCACACGCCACTTCAACTTCTTGTCCTTTACTGAACTGGATGATGCCAGCAAGAAAAACATTTTTTCTACCATTCTAGGAAGTTGGATGGGTAAGCAGGACTACCGAGTCCTACCACTGGGTTTGAATTAAAGACCACATGTTAATGTTATGTTAGTGGATGCAGGATAGATGTTAGCCTAAAAACCTTTCTGACTCATTATTTGTTCTCTTTCACATGGAAATATGAGTAAAAAGGAACCAGGCAGTAAGTTTAGGGATACAGAAAATGGAAATGTTGCTTAATACCCAGTCAGTTTTATATTTGTGTTTCTTTAATACAAAAAGAACCAAAGTGTTTTTGAATTATGGTCAGGTAAAACAGCTCAATTGTTAAATGGAGGATTTCTGAAAACAACAAACTTGGACCAGTGCTTTGTGAAAGTCTTCCAATCTAATGGATTTCTTTATTTCTCTGCGTGTCTCTCTCTCTCTTTTTTTCCCTATCAGCACCTGTACCAACAATCCAGCCACTGAATGAGTCTCTTGTAGATGCCACTATACGAGTCTACTCTACCATTACCTCCCAGCTGCTCCCAACTCCAGCCAAATCCCATTACACTTTCAATCTCAGAGATCTATCCAAAGTCTTTCAGGGCATCCTCATGGCTGAAGCTAGAATGATAGAGGCAAGTCTGATATGATTAGTTATGTTGGTAGTTATGATTAAATAGTCATTTTTATAATGTTGAATACGTTGTAGGTCTATCCTTTCGTTTCCTAATGTCACATGACTTTATGCTTTACTGTATAACCAATGAAATTAGTAACGTCATTACATTATAGCACTTTAAGATCGACCTGCAAAACTCAGACGACAGGACTTACAGATATGAGCGGATCATTAATAATTCAGTGGCAACTGCTGAAAGTTAGCTTTTTTGTTTATTTATTTTTGCTTGTTTATTTTAGGATAAAGTACAGCTGCTCCAGCTGTGGTACCACGAAAGCTGCCGGATTTTCCAGGACCGCCTGGTGTGTGATGAGGATAGAGAGTGGTTCAACGGGCTCCTGAAAGACTGCATTGAAGATTTTGACTGCTGCTTTGAAGAGGTTGTCCCCTGCCATCCTGTTTTGTACGGAGATTTCATGGATCCCAGAGCTGACCACAAAGGCTATAAACTCATAGATGACAAAGAGAAGGTGAGCACTGTTACTCCAGTCTTAAAAATTGTTTTGGTGGGTGATTTTTTTTTCTTTTCACTTTTTCACACAGCTGATTTATATTCATTGATGTTTTTCTGTTGGCCTCATTAATGTGTTTTTGTCCTTTCAGCAGAACTGATTTTAATATTGTTTTTCTTTATATGAAATTGTCTAGTTGGTAAAAGTAATGGAGGAGTACATGGAAGCCTACAATCACATCAGCATGACCAAGATGAAGCTGGTGCTCTTTATGGATGCCATTGAGCATGTGTGTCGTATCAGGCGGATCTTGCGGCAGCCCCTAGGCAATGCCCTGCTCCTTGGAGTGGGCGGCAGTGGACGCCAGTCACTCACTAAGCTGGCCTCTTATATGTAAGATTCCTATCATTCTTATTCAATTCAATTCAATTCAATTTTATTTATATAGCGCCAAATCACAACAAAAGTCGCCTCAAGGCGCTTTATATTGTACAGTAGATAGCACAATAATAAATACAGAGAAAAACCCAACAATCATATGACCCCCTATGAGCAAGCACTTTGGCGACAGTGGGAAGGAAAAACTCCCTTTAACAGGAAGAAACCTCCGGCAGAACCAGGCTCAGGAGGGGCGGCCATCTGCTGCGACCGGTTGGGGTGAAAGAAGGAAAACAGGATGAAAGACATGCTGTGGAAGAGAGACAGAGATTAATAACAGATATGATTCGATGCAGAGAGGTCTATTAACACATAGTGAGTGAGAAAGGTGACTGGAAGGAAAAACTCAATGCATCATGGGAATCCCGGCAGCCTCACGCCTATTGCAGCATAACTAAGGGAGGATTCAGGGTCACCTGGTCCAGCCCTAACTATATGCTTTAGCAAAAGGAAAGTTTTAAGCCTAATCTTGAAAGTAGAGATAGTGTCTGTCTCCGAATCCAAACTGGAAGTTGGTTCCACAGAAGAGGGGCCTGAAAACTGAAGGCTCTGCCTCCCATTCTACTTTTAAATACTCTAGGAACAACAAGTAGGCCTGCAGTGCAAGAGCGAAGTGCTCTAATAGGGTGATATGGTACTACAAGGTCATTAAGATAAGATGGGGCCTGATTATTTAAGACCTTGTATGTGAGGAGCAGGATTTTGAAATCAATTCTGGATTTAACAGGAAGCCAATGAAGGAAGCCAAAACAGGAGAAATATGCTCTCTCTTTCTAGTCCCTGTCAGTACTCTTGCTGCAGCATTTTGGATTAGCTGAAGGCTTCTCAGCGAGTTTTAGGACTTCCTGATAATAGTGAATTACAGTAGTCCAGCCTGGAAGTAATAAATGCATGAACTAGTTTTTCAGCATCACTCTGAGACAGGATATTTCTAATTTTAGAGATGTTGCGCAAATGGAAGAAAGCAGTCTTACATATTTGTTTAATATGTGCATTGAAGGACATGTCCTGGTCAAAATGACTCAAGGTTTCTCACAGTGTTACTGGAGGCCAAGGTAATGCCATCCAGAGTAAGAATCTGCTTAGATACCATATTTCTAAGATTTTCAGGGCCGAGTACAATAACCTCAGTTTTATCTGAATTAAGAAGCAGAAAGTTAGCGGCCATCCAGGTCTTTATGTCTTTAAGACATTCCTGCAGTTTAACTAATTGGTGTGTGTTACCTGGCTTCATGGATAGATAGAGCTGCGTGTCATCTGCATAGCAGTGAAAATTTATGCTATGTCTTCTAATGATGTTGCCTAGGGGAAGCATGTATAATGTAAATAGAATTGGTCCTAGCACTGAACCCTGTGGAACACCATAATTGACCTTAGTGTCTGAAGAGGACTCTCCATTTACATGTACAAACTGGAGTCTATTAGATAGATATGATACAAACCACTGCAGTGCAGTACCTGTAATACCTACAGCATGTTCTAATCGCTCTAATAGGATAATAGGATCTTATAGCTGAGATGTATTTGAGATGTAGATTCAGTAACATAAAACTATCAGCCTTTGGTTGCTTTTATTTTACATTAAAGTTTAATTGTTATAGAAACATGGAAAATGTGCTCCAATAATGTTGTGGCTCAGCTTTCACAAAGCATTTGTTCATACTCAGATCAGAATATGAGTGTTTCCAGATTGAGCTCTCTAAGAACTATGGCCACACTGAGTGGAGAGAAGATATTAAAAACATCATGTTCAAGGCAGGCCTCCAGAACCAGCAGATCACCTTCCTCTTTGTAGACACACAGGTATACTGCCACAAATTCTTACCATCTGATATTCTTGACTGTAAGCTGAAGAAACTACATGTGTAGATATGTACTTCCTACGCAAAACCTGAGTCCATTTTTAAACTCACTGTTAAAAGTTAACTGTTAAATGTCCAATCACCAGATTAAGAGTGAGTTGTTCCTGGAGGATATAAACAGCATTTTGAATAGTGGTGATGTGCCCAACCTGTATGCATCAGATGAGCAGGAGCGTATCCTGATGGGAATGAAGCCAGTGGTGCTAGACCTGGGCCACCAGCCAACTAAAGCCAATCTTATGGCTGCCTACATCAGGAGAGTTCGCAGCAATATTCACACTGTTCTCTGCATGAGGTTAGTAACGCTGTGTTTTAATGTGTAATCTCCCTTTCCTGCTGCTTATATTTCCATTTTTCATTTTTTCCACTACAGTCCCATCGGTGAGGTGTTTCGTGCACGACTGAGGCAGTTTCCTTCACTGGTGACGTGTTGTACCATAGACTGGTTCAGCACTTGGCCAGAGGAGGCTCTCCTGGCTGTGGCCACATCATTTCTTAATGAGATACCTCAAGTGGAAGCAAACCCAACTGCCATGAGGGGACTGGTGAGAATCCTGGATTTTGTGTCTATGCATGTAGACAAAGCCAGGAAGTACTATGTTCAAAGTATATGTAATAAAAATAAGAGATTGTAGCAACCTTGGTGATAGCCTTCACACATATAAACACGAAGCCAATTTGCCACTGGTGTTAAGTTTGACAGTTAGCATTGTATGCTTTCCTTTTTCATGGGTTAATTGATCATTTTTATTCCCTATATAGTCAGCATCTGTCTTTATGCTTTCTTTTTTCACATTAAGGGTCAAATAAGTTAAAAAAAAAAAAAAAAAAGAAGCATCCTGCTCTGTTCTAAAATCCTTCGTTATTTGCAACTATGCACAAAATTCTTCAGACCTAAGAGATAAAAATGAATAATTTGGAAATTTTAGGGAAAATGTACAGTAATCTGAAAAATGACTCTTAAACTGTTACGGGTTTGTGTTTTGCTGTGCCAAGAATCTGCATTTCTGCTTCTGCTGTTTGGATTTAGAGTAAATTTAAAAGTTTCTAATGCATTAATATACACAGTCATGGAGTTTGGATAGCATTTACAGCAGCAGGAACTTTTATGCTGAGGGGTAGGCTACCAAAAACAGCTTCCAGGCCTCCACAACACAAAATCCTTTGATTTTGTAAGGTGACACAAATAACGAAACTAGTGACTAATTTTTTTTTGTAGACAACAATGTGTGTGAGGATTCACCAGATGGTGGCCAGGAAGAGTGAACAGTACGTGGCTGAACTATCTCGACACAACTATGTCACACCTAAAAGCTACCTGGAACTGTTCAAAATCTTCTCAGATCTCATTAGACGCAAAAAACAAGAGCTGTCTGGTGCTCGACAACGCATGAATACTGGTCTGAAGAAGGCAAGGCATTGAATAATAACAAGAAAATTCATGGTTCACGGTTTAAATTCATGCATTTAATGAGAAGTCTTAGTTGAATGTCTGTTATATGATGGTCCTGTAGCTTCTTAGCACTGCTGAAGGTGTGAGTAAAATGCAAGAGGAGCTGGAGACTATGAGACCTCTTTTGGAGGAGGCTGCTAAGGACACTAAAGTTACCATGGAGACCATTAAAGTAAGAAAACATTAATGTAGTTTTCTTGACCACAATACAGTCAGAGTTAGAGCAACCAAATCTGGGACCAAATGTCTTTTGTTCAGCATGTTTCCATATGTTCGCATAAGGTGTGTATCCTTTGGATGTGTTTGTTGGGGGTAATTCGTACTCTACATTACTAGAAAGACACATTGGTTGCAGAGGAGACCCGTAGGTCAGTGCAAGAAGAGGAGGCAAAAGCTTCAGAGAAGGCCCGTGTTGCAGGAGCCATTGCAGCAGATGCTCAGAGAGACTTAGACGAAGCTCTGCCAGCCTTGGATGCTGCCCTGGCCAGCCTCAAGTCACTCAACAAGAATGATGTCACTGAGGTCAGGGATTTTGATAATGACTGGCTAAGATATTTATCACATATCAGATATGTGCAGATGTACAGTATCAGTATCTTTTTAGTTATTTTTTGTTTTGGGGGTTTATATAGGTGCGAGCCATGCAGCGACCTCCTCAAGGTGTAAAGCTGGTTATTGAAGCAGTGTGCATTATGAAAGGTATCAAACCCAAAAAGGTACCTGGGGAGAAACCTGGCACCAAGGTTGATGACTACTGGGAGCCTGGGAAGGGTCTGCTCCAGGACCCTGGAAAGTTTCTGGAAAGTCTCTTCAAATATGATAAGGTATAGCATGTATTGACGAAAACGTTATTGTTGTCTTTCTCAGATTTGAGTTTATGCTTCAAGTTTCATTGTTTGATGTTTGCAGTGTATTAAAAGCAGCTTTTTCTGCCTCCTATACTGCAGGATAACATCCCAGAGAATGTGATCAGCTTAATCCAGCCATATATAGATAATGAGGAATTTCAGCCAGCTTCCATTGCCAAGATTTCCAAAGCTTGCACTTCCATTTGCCAGTGGGTACGAGCCATGCATGCATATAACTTTGTGGCGAAGGCTGTGGAACCTAAAAGGGTAAAAACTGTGTTAATTATCTATGTGTGACATACAATAGATATAGTAACATGTCTTTCAGATAACAGAGTCATCAAAACAGTTAATGTGTAAATTTGCATGCAGATAGCTCTCCAGGCAGCCCAAGAGGACTTAGCAGAAACCCAGAGAAATCTGGATAAAGCCAAAGAGAAACTGGCAGGCGTGGAAGCTGGGATTGCCACTTTGCAGGCCAAGTACCAGGACTGCCTAGCTAAGAAGGACGAGCTGGACAACAAGTATCAACTGTGTGAGGCTCGCCTCGTCCGAGCAGACAAGGTCAGACACCCGGGAGAAAAAATTAGCATTACAGCTACAACCCACATGGCCAAATCAAGCAGTTAGAAAAAACACATAAACTTATATAGTAATGCAATTGTTTCAGTCTATATACTAAAACTGTTTGGAACATATACATAAAAAATGAAAAAATAAAAAACAGAAAGCAGAAAGATTTACGGTACCAGTTACTATGTGTCCTTAAATGTTAGTCTTTTTTTATATTTTCCAGCTTATTGGTGGATTGGCAGATGAAAAAGTGCGTTGGAAGGAGACAGTACAACATTTGGATTACATGATCAGTAACGTAGCCGGTGACATGCTTCTGTCTGCAGGATATATTGCATACTTGGGACCCTTCACTGTAAGTTTATCATAATAAAATGTTGCACTGTATCTGTCTATATTCCTCATTTTACCATGTCTCCATCTGGTCCTCTCCCACAATACAATATATATGCAGTTATCACTGAAGCATAATTTGTGTGTTGATTATTTTTGTTTTTTCCTTTTAGGGAGAGTACCGAGCAGCCATGGCTAAAGAATTGCTGAAAGGTTTCAAAGAGCTGGGTGTTCCACACACTGATGAACCCAACCTGGTCAGCACTCTGGGAGATCCAGTGAACATCCGCTCCTGGCAGGTTGGAGGCAATTTATTTGTTGTCCTTCGGGGTGAAAAGCAGATCACGACAGATTACTGTAAAATGAGACTGTCTTTGCTATCAAATTCTGTCTTTGATTTTGTATAGGAGTGTCTTATTTTGTTTTTTCACTCTTTCTGGGTTAATTTGACTTTTTATTGTGTTAATGTTATTTTTTATTTCTATGTGCCTATAGATAGCAGGTTTGCCCAAGGACAACCTTTCTGTGGAGAATGGTGTGATTTCTCAGTACTCTCTGCGCTGGGCCCTCTTCATTGATCCTCAGGGACAAGCAAACACATGGATCAAAAACATGGTGAAGTCATGTCACTGTGCTGATTATGTCAAAACTTGAGATAAGAAAAAGAACAGTATTTGGATATACACTGCTCAAAAAAGATAAAGGAACACTTTAACATACATTTAACTATACAGATATTTACTTGGGATTGTGTTAGGAATTACAGGATGCCACACTGTTTGATGGAAATGAAAATGATTGACCTACAGAAGGCTGAAAAGATGAGAAGGGGAAGATGTCAGTGGCCTCTACCTGTAAAATTGTTGCTGTTTTTGCCTCATTGCCCCTCCAGTGTACCTGTTGTTAGTGTCATTAACACCAAAGCAGCTGAAACTAATTAATGACCCCAACTGCTACTTAACTGACCACATCAATATCCCATAAGTTTAACTATCTTGATGCTATACTCTGATTAACAAGTGTTGCTTTAATTTTTTTTTGAATGTGATATGCAATTATATGATCAAGTGTTGGTATCATAAAGTTTCTAGTGCACATAATTAATATGTTAACAACAACATCACAGGTACCTGCAGTGATGTGTAACAAACTCTGGACATATTATTAACACACACATGCTTAAATAGAGTTTTGATTTACTGCTTACCCATAAATGTTTCCTATGGTCACCCAGGAAAGGGACAGTGGGTTGGAGGTTGTGAAACTCAGTGACCGGGACTTCCTGCGCAGGCTTGAGAATGCAATCCGCTTTGGTAAACCCTGCCTCTTAGAGAATGTGGGGGAAGAACTAGATCCTGCTCTAGAACCTGTCCTGTTACAACAGGTGATTACTTGCACACCTGCTGCAAACAAATGGTTCTTCTTATTTCAGTGTTATTCACATTTCTAACACACCACTATGTTTATCTCACACCTATTAAGACTTTTAAGCAGCAAGGCCATACTTTAATGAAACTGGGCGATTCACTCATCGACTACCACGAGTCTTTCAAGATGTACCTCACAACCAAGCTGCCCAACCCACACTACTCTCCAGAGTTTTCTGCCAAAGTCACACTCATTAACTTCACCCTGTCACCCAGGTAACACACATTTTAATTTTAGTATCTGCTGTTACTATAATTTATTTAGTCCATCACTGAAAAGATTGGCAGGATGTTAAAATGTAATTGCTTGGACATTGTCCTGACTCCTGCAAACCTGTTTCTGTTAGTGATACTTACTCATACCATCTGAATTTGTGGGACTGTGCATTCTATTTATATTCAGCGGTCTACAAGACCAGTTGTTGGGGATGGTGGTTGCTAAAGAGCAGCAAGACTTGGAGGTTGCAAAGAACCAGCTAATCACCAGCAATGCCAAGATGAAGCAGGAGCTGAAAGAAATTGAGGATGAGATACTGTTCCGACTCAGCTCCACAGAGGGCAACCCTGTGGACAATGAGGAGCTCATCCGTGTGTTGGAGGCTTCGAAGATCAAAGCTGGAGAGATCAAGGTCAGGCAGTGGAAAAGTTTTGTGTCTAATATCATATATCGGGGAAGTGTTTAAATGATCTTCTTCACACCCTTGTTCATAAAATGTTGGTGATGCATCATTAAACTTTTATGCCACATTTGCTCTGTTTTCGATGTCTGGGTTTCTGGCAGGCTAAAGTGAAGGCAGCAGAAAAGACGGAGCAGGACATTGATGCCGCCCGTCTGGAGTATGTCCCTGTGGCTGTGCGTGCACAGATCCTCTTCTTCTGCGTGTCAGATCTGTCCAATGTTGACCTAATGTACCAATACTCTCTGGAGTGGTTCCTGGGAATCTTTTTGTCTGGTATTGCCAACTCTAGAAGTGCAGGTAGTCAGCAAGATTATGCACTGAACTATATGTGTGAAGATAACAAAATGACAAGAACTGCTTTATGATGTACATATATGAAAACCAGATGTGAACAATGTTATGGTAGCACCTTTTTTCTTGACATGTTTCACACAGACACAGTGGAGGAGAGAATCTGGAACATCAATGAATATTTCACCTTCAGCCTGTATGGTAATATATGTCGCAGCTTGTTTGAGAAACACAAACTGATGTTTGCCTTTCTTCTGTGCGCTCGCATCATGATGAACGACAACAAGATTGACATGGTGAGTAACGGCGTGAAGGGGATCTGTCGTCTTCTTTAAGCAGCCTAAATACACATGTTGAAGTTGCGTTGTCTCCTTTTGACAGGTCGAGTGGCGCTACCTGTTGTCTGGAGGAATGCCTGTCCAACAGCTGGCCAACCCAGCAGTAAGCTGGCTGTCAGAGCGTGCATGGCAGGACATTTTAGGCCTCAGCACACTGGAAAGTTTTTCCAACCTGGCACAAAGCTTCCCTGAACATCTGGAGGGCTTCAAGAAAATTTTTGACAGTAGCCAGCCTCACAGGCATGTAAAGCCAAAAACCGTGCTAACACATTCACACTTTGCACCTTCATTTGTACCTTGCAGAAGCTGTGAGTGTCTAACAAGCTGTGCTTGTGTCTGTATATTTGCCTAAAGGGAGCCCCTCCCAGGAGCGTGGGACGTCATGCTGGACTCTTTCCAGAAGCTGTTGGTCCTGCGTTGTCTGAGGGCTGACTGCCTCATTCAAGGCCTGCAGGACTTTGTCACTGCTGAGTTAGGACAGCGCTTCATAGAGCCTCAGGTAAAGTACTTCTCCCTTCTTAAAATGCATAGTAAATCCTAATTGTGTGCAGTAACATGACACTATGACACAGTATGTGATGACATCATTTATGGCTTATTTCTCTTTCCATCTTTCTGCAGACATCAGACCTGTCTGTCGTCTTCACAGAGTCATCTTCCTCCACTCCCCTGATCTTTGTTCTGTCCCCTGGCACCGACCCTGCTGCTGACCTCTACAAATTTGCTGATGTCATGCAGTTCTCCAAGAAAATGAGCGCCATCTCTCTTGGCCAAGGCCAGGTCAGTTTTAGAAGGGAGCCTGGGAATTCTCACTCTCTCTCACACACGCACTCTCTGACTCACAGGGACCTGCTGTAAATCACATTTTCACTGAACCAGGCCACTGTCGTTTGTCTTGGTGAGAATGAGAATGAGAACACCTCTGTGCTAATTGTTTTCACTATTTATGACCATTCCAGGACAATGTACTCCAGGGGCCATAAATGAGCTTAAAAAGCTTGAATGATAAATGCAGACTCAGTGTCCAAAAACCTTAAACCGTGCTGGCAACATTCTTCTAGCAGCACACTTTAGCCGTTCAATAGACATTAGCATCACATTACTTGCAATTACGTGAGTTAGAATCTTGGCTCATGTCGGGCTTTTTGTATCCCCCCTTCTCAATTTCTGTCTGCATTCAACTGAGTGTCCAAAACCTTTCGGCTGTAGGGAGATGCACTGAGGCCCACAGTCAAAATATTATTTATTAGACCAGCTTCTCCAATAATAATTAAACCTATCAGAAATGCTGTCATTTGTGTGATTCAGGGCCCCTGGGCTGAGAGTATGATGCACGATGCCATGGAAAGAGGTCACTGGGTTTTTTTCCAGAACTGTCATCTGGCACCCAGCTGGATGCCTACCCTGGAGAGACTTATTGAAAACATCAACCCACTAAAGGTGACAACAAGAGGACACAAATATAAACCAGAAGCAAAACAGATCCTCAGTGTGTATATGTTAGACTAGCCAAGGACACAGAGCTTTTTCATCCTTTATATTCCAAGGGAAAAATCTGTCTCTTTTCCGGTACAGGTGCACGAGAACTTCCGCCTGTGGCTTACAAGTCTTCCCAGCAATAAGTTCCCGGTGTCTGTTCTGCAGAATGGTTCCAAGATGACCATTGAACCTCCAAGGGGCATCAAGGCCAACCTACAGAAAACCTACATGAGGCTCACTAATGATTTTCTCTCCTCTTCCACCAAGGTCTGTCTCAAGTACTTCTCAGTGTCTCTGATTGGTTTCCCATATTTAGCTCCTGCGGCTTTGGTTTGAGAACATATAGTAAAGTCTTCTAAAACCAGTGTGTAGATTTGCTATGGATGGTTCCTCTCCTCTTCTTTCTTGTCTAGAAAGCAGACTTTAAGTCTTTGCTGCTGTCTCTCTGCCTGTTTCATGGAATTGCTTTGGAGAGACGAAAGTTTGGCCCTTTGGGCTTCAACATTCCCTATGAGTTCACTGATGGCGACCTGAACATCTGTATCAGCCAGCTCAAAATGTTCCTGGATGAGTACCAGGACATCCCATACAAGGTGGAGGCAACACTTCTGTCTCTGTTTCATTACCTATTTGAGGATGACGTTTCAAATTGCTCCTACTTATACATACTGCTATTGCCGAATGTTTCTTACAGATAGTTGATGTATAAGCTATAAGCAGAAACACAGGCCATCTAGGAAAGATGCCTGAGCTTTGGTTTTGGGTAGAGAATATGTGTGTGCATCTGCCTGTGCCGAGCATGTTCATTTGTCTGTCTCCCATTGCTGTCCTCCACCTGTCCAGGTTCTAAAATATACTGCAGGGGAGATTAATTATGGTGGCCGTGTGACAGATGACTGGGACAGACGATGTCTGCTCAGTGTGCTGGAGGACTTCTATTGTCCTGCTGTTCTCAGTAGTGATCATGTCTACTCTGCATCTGGAGTCTACCGGCAAATAGACACAAAACTGGATATCAAGGTTAGATAAACTCAGAACTCTCTGTTTACTATACATAATTTTGAGTTTGTAACAGGCTATTGATTGTGAGATAAGCAAAGTATAAAAGGCACCTTAAAGTGTGTGCCTTATCAAACTTAAATAGGGGCATATGTTTTTTTAAAAAGCAGAAAAAAGTCATGCTATATGCATTTTTTGAAGTAAGGCTGAGTTGCCAAGCCTGGGGGGAAACATCAGTCATGTAAAACACCATGAGTCACACAGCCATCAAATACAAATCAGTCATAGAGAACAAAAGTTTCCACAGCTCAGAGAAGTTAAACTATCACAGGAGTTACTGTGCTGCAATGCCACAGTGTGTTTCCCTTTGTGTCAGTTTGTTCTTTAACAAGTTCACAATAGAAACTGTTTTCTCTCTTCTTGCTGCCATTCACAAACAAGGAAATATAACAAGAGAGGCTGTGAGTATTTGCCTGCAGTAACACAGATTGCAGAAAAGCCTGAAAGGTTGTGATTTAAGCTTAGACTAGAAATGCAGTCCAATCAAGACATTTTGTTAAGAATGCTGTAAAATGTTAACTCTGATCATGTCGAACACTGACTGCTTGACTGACTCGCTGTCATGGCAATTGTGACCCTAGGGTTATTTGGCATACATTCGTGGTTTGCCCATCAATGACACACCTGAGATCTTTGGTCTCCATGACAACGCTAACATCAGCTTTGCTCAGAATGAGGCCTTTGCCTTGTTAGAAGCTGTGGTTCGTCTCCAGCCCCGAGCTACATCTGCTGGGGGCAAAACTCTTGAGGAGGTACCGATACAGATTCATTTGTCTTTAGATGTCTTTATTATTACTAATAGCATCATGTTATTGATTGCTTAATAATTCAATTTAGCACTAATTGTTATTGATTGCTTTGTAATTAAATAGAGTTTGAGAGGTGCGGGCATGTGATGTGGTGTCTGTGATCTGTGTTTCGTTCTGTGCTACAGATAGTGGAGGAGATAGTGGCAGGCATCGTTGAAAAGATCCCTCCTCCTTTCGACGTTGAAGAAGTGATGGAAAAATACCCGGTGCTTTACGAGGAGTCCATGAACACTGTGCTCATCCAGGAGGTCATCAGGTAACATTAGGCTGTACTATTAAACAATTAATTACATGGTTAAAAAAAATGTCATTCCACTCTGCTCTTCATTATAAGAGCAGAGTGGAATGACAAAAAGGGTTTTAAAAGAAACACCACTCAACTAGATATCAATAACTATGTAATCATACTTGTGTATGAGCTGAGCTGGCGTCAGAAATTTGTCCAGAGTGAGTCTGGAGGCTGAAGGTCCCAGAATCCGACTTAGCATCTCCCGAGTCATTCGTATCGATCAACAAACTTTATTTTTTTTAATATAGAGTAGAAATATTTTGTCTATTAGCTGAAGGTTTTATGTTATCATGAAGAATTCTGAGGAGGAATGAAACATACAGGGTCATTTCATCATCCCTCTGCAAGGTGAATGCTTATCTGTTTTTGTGGAGCTATGCACGAAAAGAAATTTTTGCACATTAATCAACCTGATCTGGGAGTGTCTCATTACCTCACACATATCAGTAGATTTCTGGTAAGTCATGCCCTGAAAATTGCGTTTTACTCAAACTGTGGGCATATGGTTATTAGTACTTTAGTAACTTGTAATTATATTGGGTTTTTTTTTATCTTTCAGATATAACAAGCTGCTGGAGGTCATCTGTCTGAGTCTCAGAGATATTGTGAAGGCTTTAAAAGGTTCAGTGGTGATGTCATCAGCGCTCGAGCTTATGGCCCGCAGCTTATTCAACAATGTGGTGCCTGATATGTGGAAAGCCAAGGCAAGGCACACACAGCTGTTACTTTACATGTGACTCACTTTGTAGCAGGGGCTGCACATGTGAATGTATTCTCTTCTTTTCTCTCTGTTGTTATCCTTTTTTTTCTTCTTCAAATTTTTGTATCACTAGATTGTGCACAGTTGTGACTTGAATATTTGAAATGCCATTTCACGGGGCAGAAAATCAAATAAACTTTTGGTGACATTTCTGTTCTCCTCCTAAAATGTAATAATGTGCTTTCTGAGAATGCACAGAGCATACGACCAATACAACAGTTTGCCTCCGCTGTTCTCGTTCTTCAGGCCTACCCGTCTCTGAAGCCTCTAGCCTCCTGGGTGTCAGACCTGCTTCAGAGGATCAATTTCCTACAGAGATGGATCTCTAACGGCATTCCACCTGCGTTCTGGATTAGCGGCTTCTTTTTCCCACAGGCTTTTCTCACCGGAACCCTCCAGAATTATGCCCGTCGCTCCGGCACCTCAATTGACACGATTGGATTTGACTTTGAGGTCAGACTGTAGGCTGCCTCACTAGCAGCAACGTTTTAAAGAACAGCCTTACAGATTTAGAACATTGCTTCATATCTGTATGCATATAAAATGCTACATTCATAATGACTTTGACCCCAACCCTAACCCAGGTTTTCACTGGTCTTGACCTACTTTTTTTGTGATGACTTATCTTTCAGGTATTAGTGAAGTCAGTGTCAGAGATTACAGAAATACCAGACACAGGCTGCTACATCTACGGTCTATTCCTGGAGGGGGCTCGCTGGGATAACAAGGCAGGTCAGCTCACAGAGTCCAGGCCCAAGGAGCTCTACACGCAAATGGCCGTCATCAGGCTGATCCCCAAACCCAACCGAAAACCTCCAGCCTCAGGGATCTTTGTATGCCCGATCTACAAGACTCTCACAAGAGCTGGTCAGTATGTAGAGGAGTGAGTGAGAGGACTTATCTAGATATAGATTAGTTAGGGTTTTTTGAAAATTTTTCTGGGGGGAGTACATGTTTGTGAAACTCTGGCTCAGGTTATGATCTGTAGTCAGTAGGTGTGCCGTCATATGTTTGTGCGTATCTCTGTTTGCTGGTTTTATTACTCACCCAAAATAGACTCCAGTGAGGGTCCAATTTCATGAAGCATCTGAAAGTGCAGCTCAGTATTTTCCACTCACAGCGCAATGCCAACGTCTTGGCACCTTAGGCTGCTTACAAATATTTCCCTCAGTGTAGCGATGAAAAAGCAGAAATGGTTTAGAACACTTTTGTCTTTGTCACTGAACTGCTCTGTGTGCTTCTGCAGGGACTCTGTCCACCACCGGCCACTCTACCAACTATGTGATATCGGTGGAGCTGCCAACACGTCACACTCAGAGGCACTGGATCAAACGGGGTGTTGCACTCATCTGTGCACTGGACTACTGAGCAAATGCACATTTTTACACGCACTTGCAAAACCACATGCAAAAAAAACCCCAAAACAAACAAAAAAAAAAACCCCACCCGGCCATGACGATGATCAAATACAACCGAGGTTTCTATGTGCACCCTTTGGCACGAGAAATTAGTTATATTAGTTATATTAGTTATTGTTATTAGTTATTGGTTATCTTTTTTAATCTGTTTAATAAACTGTTCACAACCATTATCACCTGTGGTTATTTACCTTCACTAAAATCACTTGGTAACTGGATCCTTTTTTTGTGTTTATTTTCTGCACAGCCAAATATACAACCGTTATTACCACTGACTTGTTTCACCTCCCCGCAGCGCTCATTTGTTACTTGAATATCCGTCCTGCTCCTTTAAGGCGGCCGCGTGGGTCAGTTGAGAAATATGACTTGACTGAAGGAGGGTGGCGCTTAAACTACTGTGACAGTGACTGGCCATGTGAATGCAGCTGAAGGAGTCGAGATCAGCGAGAAACCGAGATCAACAGATAATCGTCACCACTACCTTTTTTTTTTTTTTTTTTTTTACCCCCCAAACACGTCTGACTGGAAGTTTCTTAAATGGTTCATTTGCGCTCAAATTCCTTTTTAGATTTTCTCTCAAGGGCCACGCCGGATCGGTAAAGTTCAGAGAGCTACATTTAAAGAATATAATTATAGTGTAGTTTCCCCAAATGGACTCTGACTTATAAGCCTGTGTGAAGATAGAGTGGAGTCACTGTGGTAGAGTCCGCACGGGACAGGCGGATGCGTTAGAGGTCTCAGCTTTACGCATTTACCGGAGGAGGGCTGGACTCATCGCGTTAATCCGGAGAGTTGCTCACAGTTTGTCCCTCTGTGCACCGCTGTTGACAGCAAGCCGGTGTAAAACATGCTGCAAAATGGAAACGGAAAGCAAAAAGCTCCGCAACTGCCAAATGCTGGTGAGACAGAGTCAGACTCCACGGATGGCAACCCGAAACTGCAGCAAGAGCAGCCGGCAGTTCTCCCAGCCGCCGACGAGAAGGACGCCGAGTCCACACACTTCCCCATGCCCACTTACCCTAAACTGGAGATAAAGCGAAACGCGGTGACGGACGATTATAAAGTCTCCAATCAGGTTCTGGGCTTGGGGATCAACGGCAAAGTCCTCGAGTGCTTTAACAAGAAAACTGGAGAGAAGTGCGCGCTAAAGGTACTGAAGTCTCATGAGTATATCATAAATTGTCCCCGACCCTCCTGTTTACACTCTCACTGTATAACTGCAGACTTTGTAGCTTTTAAACGATAGCTCTAGATCATCCCAGCTGAAAGAACACCTGTTTCTGACACAAGCTTATCTCTCACTTTGTTTGGATGTAATAACATAGATGTCCACTATCCAGGCTGGTCAATCCATTTGGAAAAACAGGCGTCAGTCCATTATGTTGGATTATGGTGGTGTGTCTAGGTATTTATTTATATCACTTGTTGCTCCTCTAAATTTGGTCATAATCTAATACAAGTATGGTTTAAATACCAAACTGTGTGGAAACACGGGTCTATAAGCTATCCTAAAGTGTTTGTTTGCACTGTGGGTTTAAAATATAAGAGTGGAAACTTGTGTAGACAAGAATCAAGAACTATGACGTTTATGGAAGTAGGATTTTCTTTTTCCAGGAACATGAGAGGTTAAAGGTTACTAACAAAACCAGTGTTTGACATAGACAGATAGATGAATAGACTGCTGGTTTTGCATGTATATATACGTACTGATCATATTGGGTTTGACATGCACTGTACATGCTTCTCCCCGAGCTCACATTCACATATCTGGTGGTGTTTCCTGGAAGGTCAGCCTTTTGCAATCAGTTCCAAGTTAATGGGTGTGTGGTCACCTAGCCATAAAATATCACGTGCTACACTACTTCAAAGAGACACGGACTGTGATAGTGATGGTGACACTTTATTCTGGGAGCGGTGGAAACCTTCACACTCATCTGCACACATGCACAGGTCGTCAGGTTTTCACCTGTCACCACTGCTCCACAGACCCGGAGAGATTTACTGGCTTACAGTAATCCATCTGAATCTGAGCTGCCAGCCGGGCAGCGGTGTCAAAAGGAGAGCATACCCAAACTTTGGGATAGAAACTAAAGCTAAAGATTAAAAAAAGAGATAAACTGCAGCAGGAAATTGAACATTACAAAAAAAAAAAGATAGAATGCCAAAATCAGAAAGGGGATACTTTTCTTGATAGCATCATGGGTGGGGCCAGTAAAGAAAACAATTCTGCTTAGAAATATGTGCAGAAAGAATTATTTAAAAAGAAAAAGACTTCCGATGCTGAAAAAATCTTCAGGCAAAATGCTAATCTGAATCCAGCAAGCTTTTTCTTTTGTCAGAAGTAATAACAGAATTGAAACACACAAAGAAAGTTTTTTCTGTCTTTTAATGTTCTGCCAAAAGACTTGTGTGTGTGTGTGTGTGTGTGTGTGTGTGTGTGTGTGTGTGTGTGTGTGTGTGTGTGTGTGTGTGTGTGTCTCACTGCAACCACACTGTTCCGTAGGGGAAAGCCTGCAATAGATCACTGTGACCCAAGTAGAGAGGGAACACATCACATTAAGCCTCTGACCATCTTCTTCGCTCTGAAGATCTGTTAAAAGGTGTTAAGAGATGGCAGAAGAAACACCTCTGATGGCTCAGTCTGTCTTCTCTATTGTAGCTGCTGCAGTTTTTCTTTTGCCCTGTGCTTGTTTATACAGCCATTTGTGTAAATTTGATTAATTTTGTTATGTCAAGTTAAATAGTGAGTAAAAGTAAACAGAGGCTAGTCTGATGTAGAGTCAGATGAAAAGCGTTGACCGGCCCATTGGATTTTTAAATTAAGTGTTGCTCTGAGCGCTGAATGTAATAGATGGCTATGGCTTTAATCTACTTTGCAGCAGTGCTTGAACAAAGCCATCCTTTCAGTGTAATGCAGTTAAAGTTATCTTGATTCTTTTAACTTGGATTTTTCTTACTTAACAGTAGGGGATGGGAGAGAGAGCCCTGTGCTGTTTGGATGCAGTCGTGACCTCCGCCATTAACTGCTAAGACAGAAGCACAAATCTGGCCAGTGATTGTTCCATTTAAGAGAACATTGGGCCTTTTCGAGTGAAGTTAAATGGCCTTCAGGTCTGTTTTACTCATAGTCAAAATCTTATCAGTGGCTTTGGGTTCTGTGGCTATCACTATGGCACACTTGTGGCACATATGAGTGTGTTTCAGGGTGTAAATTGAACAAACCATAAAGGAAATGCCCACTGGTTTGGTTAAAGGCAGCTCCAAAAAAGACCTTTGTTTTGAAAGTTTCTGTAAGATGTCCTAGGTTACGGTGAAGCTCCCTCCAACAAGTTAATCAGTTAATCATTGCTTCACTTCCACATTGTGGGTATTTTTATACTTGAGCAGTAGAAGTCTTCTAAGAGGTGGCTGTGGCTCAGGAGGGAGCACAGGTCATCTGCACCCTTGGGCAAGATACTGAACCCCAAGTTGCCCCTGATGTGTTCATCAGAGTGTGAATGTCAGACACAAAGCAAAGTGTGTGAATGAGCGAGGCTCAAGTAGAAAAGCACTATAGAAGAACCAGACCATTTACCATTTTGAGTGAGTTTTTTAGGCTTTTTAAATCATTATAAAGGAAAAAAAATGTGATTCTAGGATTGGCATCATCAGTCTGTGTATCACTTTGGTCCAAAAGCAAAAGAAACAACCCAACAAATCTTTGATGTTCTTTGAATACGAACATGTTAGCATTGCTGACATTAGTATTTAGCCCTTACACAGCCTCCTGCTTTCTAGACCACTTTCCTTTAGCCTTTATGAGCAGATCTTTATTGGCAGATGTTGTAAAGATAAACCACATTTTTATGAAGATATAAAGACCAGCACTTTGAAATTCACTAATATTTAATAGAGTGTAAACATGTTCGAGCGATTAAAGCGTGTTTGTGTGTGTGTGTGTGTGTGTGTGGGTGTTAGCCAAGGTTCGCGTGGGAGGCAGCGTACGGTTAAACTCAGTGGGCGTTATCAGCTAAAGGTGTGTGTCTCAGTGTTTCTTAAGCTTCTCCTGACACAGATCTGATTCGTCTGAGTGTCGAGTCATCGTTGACTGGTTCACGTGCCCTTTCAAATAAGAACAAAATCCCCCTGAAGATTAACTGTCTCATTCTCTTAGTCCTTCCTCTGCAACCCTTTTAATGTTTTACTACAGCGCTACAGGCCCCTTTTTATTAGAGCCGATTCTGGTCCGCTGCAGGAAATTAAGGAAACCAGCTCATAAACTATCTGCTCTTGATTGGAGTCATAAAGCTATAAATTACATAGCAAAAGCAAAACCTGCCCACTGCTCCGCTTAAAGTCAAGGCAAGTGGGCGAGGGTGAGCAAAATAGGACACATGTAGTAGCAGATCAGACACCGGAAACCCTCAACTTCTTCTTTTAACACACTGCCGTCCTCTGAACCCTTTGCTTCCTCTTTGACATTAGCAAGCAAAAAAAAGATAGAGGAAAAAAAGGCACTACACAGATGAGCTGTTTCTTTCCGGCATTTTGGAGTTTCCAAGAAATTTCATGTTTACCCACCAGCTGAATCCAATTTGCTTGGGTAGAGCCTTGCGAAAGTCACCTGTAACACACCACAGATTTATGTATGTATATCTGTCATACGTCAGTGAGTCAAACTCTGTGTGTGTTGTGTATTCCAGGCCCAGTCTGTAAGCAGAACGGCCTTGTGAACAGCAGGGGATAGCTCCATCACTGTCACATCCAAAAATACCCCTTGACTGTGTGCTATGTCAAAGTCTGCCACCTGCTTTGTACGTCTGTGTGTGTGTATGTGTGTTTATGTGTGTGTGTCTGCTGTATTGCAAACTGTGTGAGTACCTGCCTATTACAGTATTCCAGTATTTATAGGCATCCGTTCTTATACTGACGTTAGAGCTTAAACTACCAATCCACTTACAGTCGTTTTGAAAAGAAAGTACCCTCTTTCCATTCTTTGGTTTTACATAACAACAAAAAAATCATCTGAGCCTCACCAGTTGTTAAAAATATTTAAATGCCACCTCAAAGGAGGAACAGCATGCAACATGAGATTACAAGTCATTACTTATTAAACAATAACTAAGCTAAAATACGGAAGTTGTGTAAGAGACTAAGTACACCTCATGATTCAGTAGCTTGTAGAATCACCGTTAGTTGCAGTAACCTTAAGTAATGGTTTTCTGTATGAGTCTCTGTCTCTTACATCTTTGTGAATGAATTTTGGCCCACTTTCTTTACAATGTTATGGGTATTTGTTTATGCACAGCTCTCTTAGGGTCATGCCACAGCCTTTGCGTCAGGTTGAGGTCTGGACTTTGACTGGGTCATAGCAACACTTTGATTCTTTTCTTTTTCAGTCATTCTGTCGTGGATTTGCTGCTGTGCTTGGGGTCTATACAGTATCATTGACCCAGTTTAGCCCAAGCTGTAGTTGTCGCACAGACGCCCTCACCTTTGAATTTAAAGTACTTTGGTATACAGAGGAGTTCGTGGTTGACTCAATGAGCGCAAGGTACCCAGGTCCTGTGGCTGGAAAGAAAACCCAAATCATCACCCCCTCCACCACGGTGCTCGACAGTTGGTGTGGGGTGTTTGTGCCGATGTGCTGCGTTTGGTTTTCACCAAACGTAACACTGTGAAATATGGTCCAACATCTCCACATTGGTTTGTTTATATGAAACTTTGCAAAGCTAAGCTGTGCTGCAAATGTTCTTTTGAGATCGAAGAGGCTTTTTTTCCCGGTCACCTCTCGGAACAAGCCATATTTGTTCAGTCTTTTTCTATTTGTGCTGTCACGAACTTTAACAGTTAACATACCAACTGAGGCCTGTGGAGTCTGAGATATAACTGCATTGTCTGACCTTGGGGTCAATTTGATGTCTTGAATGTTTTCCAGTTGTGAGTAATCAGACTAAACCAAGATTGATGAGCAACAAGATCACTCATGATGTCTTGACCTGAATGTTGCAGACCAGAGAACTGCCAAGAAACATCTGCTTTTATAGAATTGAATGCATCTGCCTAGCAACACCTGGCTCCTACTTACCCTCTTAACTCCTTTGTAAGCAGTAGGGATGTACTGCTGACTGACTTTTTGTTAAAAAAAAAATAACAACACAGTTTAATATATCATGTAATTTTTTCATACAAGAACATATTTGCCAAATTTTTAGACCTACCTATGTCTTGACATTTAAAACCTAAGACGATGTAGATTATTTTTTACCATGAATGCATTTAGTATTGATTCATCTACTTATCAGCTTGAATCATGTATATCACATTATGCAGAAAAAAACCTGCTTTCTTAGACTAAGATAAATAAATCCCAGGAAATATTTGGATTTTTTTGGCTGTAAACACAGTTTATAATTAACAGCAATGTTTTAAGCTTTATTTATTGTTTTCTTCCAGCTGTATGAAAATGTTTTTATAAAAAGATGCTGCTGCTTTGTTACACTACACCAAAACTATCCATGTTAAAGTTGAATGACTCCTTATAAACGATTATATAACGTGACATGATCTGTCCTTCTCTCTGCGTCTCTCCCAGATTCTCTATGATAGTCCCAAAGCAAGGCGAGAGGTGGAGCTCCACTGGCGAGTGTCAGGAGGGCCGTACATCGTTCGCATCCTGAGCCTGTATGAGAACATGTATCACGGGAAGAAGTGCTTGCTCATCATCATGGAGTGGTAGGATCTCACCTGTCAGTTAGCACTTCCTTGAATCAAACATTTTCTCGGTACTTTCCTTTTTAAAGCTTTTCTTAAAAAAAAACCTGTGTCTTGAAACTTAGAGCAAGTCTGCTCTCTTTTTGTTGAAAGCATGACGTTAAAGAAGTTTTCATTCTGTAGGATGTAATGATGAATCACTATTTTAATGTGAAAAAGAGCTCGGAGTGGGTATAGATTCCCATAAGTCACAGCTCTGAGTAGTACAAGAAATGGTGTAAGATGCCGCCCTTTGAATAAATGACAACATAACAAAGTGACAGATTAAAAATAACAAGCTAAAGCTGCCCTGCATCATTTTTACAGGCTTCCACTTTTGCTTTTTCTCTCTCTTTTTTTTAACCTTGCTTCATGACAAACAAAGAAAATGAGCTCAGCAGTGATTAAGGTCTTACAACATGCCCACATTTTTTCCCAACAAGATACTATCAACGCTGTTGTGACACGGTAACCGCACAGATAACAGTAACTCAAGCTCAAAGTGTTAGTTGGGCTAAATATAAACAGAATTAAGAGGCCATCCGGTATATGGTCTCCTTCTGTCAAATAATAACGCTAGTTCTTTACTGAGGTTAGGTTAGGTTAGGATAGAGCCGGGCACACGCTTACGTCATCTGTGGATTTTATTTGAAATCAGAGATTACGTCATCTTTCAGCACAGCCGGTGAAGCCATTCCCTCGAACGTTATGCAGACGTCACGGCAGCCATGTTGACGCGAAGTAACACAGGTGTTACCGGTGTCATTAACCAGGGAGTCTGATTTATTTACGAGCCTTAATTATGTGATTAGTAACACCTGTGTTTTCCAGCTACGTCATGTCACATGGCCACAGGGTGAAAAGGGTCTATTTTCTTTTTATATGTGTAACACATGTTTAGTTACATAATAAGCTCTGCCCCACTGAGCCATAGTAACCTTTAACTTTATACAAGTTAAAGGTCAGTTATAAGAGCTGCTACTCTGAAGCTGACATAGAGACAGAATTCCATGGGTTTCATGTGTCATGACAAACTGTTTGTAATGAATTTAACGCCATTGCTAAACAGTCTGTCTGTTTGTGTGTGTGTGTGTGTGTGTGTGTGTGTGTGGTTCAGGTATTACTCATGTTGTGGGGAAGTGTTTTCCTTATAAGGACAAAAACACTTGTCTACATATGGTAACTGTCCAAGTCAATGTATGTTGTAAGGTAGGAGAAGGTTAAAGGTTTGGAAAGTAGCTAGGGTTAAGGTGAATATGAGTGAAGGACGCATAACTCTGTGTGTGCGTGCGTATGTGTGTGTGTGTGTGGGTGTGCTTTGACACATGTTTGAACTCTGGACTTTTTATTTCTCTAAGGGAGAAAATGTGAATAATTCAGAGGAAAACAAAGGAACTCCATAGGCAACAAAGCAGAAAAGAAATGACACCTTTGCTCAGTATGTGGGAATTTTAAACAGTGATTGTCATCACCGCATCGACTGACATGGCAGGTGTTTGTTATATGTGCGTAGTGACCTTGGCAGTACACACACAGCGAGAGAATGTCTGCTGCTTCCTGTATGAAGGAAGTTGCACGGCCGCTGTGGGTAGCTTAGCACTCGGTCGCTCCCGTTCCTCCTTCAGCTCTCAGTTCATTTGTGGTCCACAAGAAGCGTGCTAGAGTAAGTGTGCTTGCTTAATGCAATTATGGAGAAATTTTTCCAAAGAACCAAAGGTGGAGTTTCAGGTATCAGTGATTCTCTATGACACACAATGAAAGTGGAGAGTAGGAAGCACAATCATCTGGTTCAAGATGTTTTTGGTAGTGAGAGTCTCTGAACGTTACTCAGATATAAAATGAAACCAAATGTTTATGTTATTGTAAAAAACGTGTTATTGTGTTATTAAGTCATTAATGACACTACAGAAGTGACAAATAGTGTTTATATCACTGCAAGATGAATTAATAATGGCACACTCATTCAGTATAAACACATTCTTTAGTAAGAATTTGGTGCTTTTCCCTTCTTCCTGTTTTTAAACTGTCTCGGTTTCACTTTCACTCAGTATTTTTATTATTTCACTTACCGTTTCGTCACAGAAGAAACTCCAAAAGATTTAGCGGTGTGAGTAAATAGTTCATAATTAAGTAAAAGAATCCCCACTTTAAAAAATAATAATAGTAGTTTAAAATAATCCTGGTGCTTTTGCTTTGGGGAAGACCAAAATTTCTTTTGGTCTTCCTTTCCTTTACTGATTGAAAAAAATGCTCCCAAATTGTGGTGTAAAGGCAAGCGGATCTTTAATGATCCCTAATGTGTAATTTACAGACAACCTTTACATGGACAGGGTCCTGTAGCAGAGCTCTAGTCTCCTGTCGTCTGATCAGGGTCACACATCTGTTCCACACACTTATTTTAAAACCAGACATGATCACGCTTTAGACCCTTAACTTTGGAACAGCCTCCCTTATCAGGTTGGCTGATGGTTGGCTCTGTGGTTTGTTTGAATCTTTTGTCTGTTATCTGCGGCTTTTTGTCCTCCTAATCTGTGTGTACAGCAGTGTGTGTATGCAGGATTGAATGAAAGGCTGTGTGCTTGACTCTGTACAAATATGTACACTTATTTTTAAAGCCTTTTTATCCAAACTGTGAAGCACTTTGTAAAAGTGTTACACGTGTACTAACAGAAATGTGGGTACTATTCTATAATACACTGATCCCTGTTCTCTCCCCGCTTGTCTATGTGTCCAGTATGGAGGGAGGAGAGCTGTTCAGCAGAATCCAGGCCAGAGGAGACCAGGCGTTCACTGAAAAAGGTGAGGACTGATGGAGGGCAGACTCCACGTGATGGATACACAGCAACGTTGATGTGTTAACTAGTTAAAGCGAGCTCTCTTTCATTTGTGCCTCCTGTTGTTTTAACACTGGAATTGCTTCTGGTTTGAGACAGTCTGCTTACCTGTTTTTCCTCCCAGAGGCATCAGAGATTATGAGGGACATCGGCACGGCCATCGATTTTCTCCACAACATCGATATCGCGCACAGAGACATCAAGGTATGCGGAGATGAAGTTCAGTGCCCAAATCATGAAGCGTGTGATCATGTCTGGGTAGTTTGGTGAAAGCTTGATTCACTTGTTTTCCTCTGCTGCTTCCACCTCCAGCCAGAGAACCTGCTGTACACAAGCAAAGAGAGAAATGCAATCCTCAAACTGACAGACTTTGGCTTTGCAAAGGAGACCACGCTGCACAATCCTTTGCAGACTCCTTGTTATACTCCGTACTATGTGGGTAAGATGCCTTACTTTGTCCTGAGATGGGTTTGGGCCATATTAACAAATGAGCCAGATGTTTTAAAAGGACAGTAATAAGCTCCCGAGTCACTTTTTGCCTGTGCCCTAATCTCCACTGTTATATTGTTTGTACGTGTGTATTCTTGTTGATAAGCTCCCGAGGTTCTGGGTCCAGAGAAGTACGACAAGTCATGTGACATGTGGTCTCTGGGCGTCATCATGTACATCCTGTGAGTACTGTATTTGTGTGGAGGGCAGTGCTGATGTCACCACAGATGTTATTCTGTATTTGAATATTGTTACAAGAAGCGCTACTTAATTGTATTACGTTTTTAAATGGTTGTCATTATTGGGGCCTGTTTGTCTCTGCAGATTGTGCGGCTTCCCTCCGTTTTACTCGAATACAGGCCAAGCCATTTCTCCTGGGATGAAGAGGAGGATCAGGATGGGCCAGTATGAATTTCCTAAACCAGAGTGGTCGGAGGTGTCACAGGAAGGTGAGGAACTCAAACTAAAACACTGTCAGACAGCAAAATAGCTTGCAGCCATATAGGCAACGAGCACACATAGTTACCGTTAGGTCTATTGGTTTTTGGACAAGGACACAGTTTTTGTAGGGTTGCCTCTTTACACCAGCACAGTGGATTTTAAATCAAACAGATGATTTAAGTGCAGACTTACAGCTTTGACAAGGGGTTTGATAAAAATTATATAATATATAAAATTTTGTATTAACTGTTTAGAAAATTAAAGCCATTTTTCTGCTTAGTCTGCCATTTTCAGAGGTTCAACTGGACAAAGTAGCATAATTTTAAATATAAGGATTTTTTTTAATACTTGGATCAAAAACCTCTGCAGTCAGATACTTTTTGAAGTCTAGAAACCACAGACCAAATGTTGTGCTTCCTATCTTAAGATGTTCTGCCAGGCCTTTACTGCAGCCTCCTTCTGTTGCTGCATGTTGAGGTTGAGATCAGCTGACTGACTTGACCATTGAAAAATATCAGATCTGAAACGGAGGGTTGTTTATAAAAAACAAAACTAAAATGTTCTAAAATTACTGTAAATTCCTTAGATGTGTCAAATTAAAGCCACTGTGCTGTTTAAGAGTTGCAAAATTCATAAACATGTCTCATTCTTCAAAAATGTACAAACTTTGTACAACTTTTAATTTTGTATGGCAGCAAAAAAAGTCTGTAGCTTTCCTCTGTGTAATCCATATGAAAAGAAACACCTGTAGTCTAAAAATCTGAGCTTTTATGTGAGAATTACAAAAAAAACATTTTTAATATATTTGTCTTTTTATTTAAAACATTTGCAAGTTTTACAAATGTTTACAATCATGTGTGACACAGCAGTGTTTAATTGCATTCATGCGTGTTTGGCCTGCTTGTCTGCTTGCGGTCTCTCTTGTCAGAAACAGGAAACCTTAAACAGTAGGGGCTGCACTCAGGCCAATTCTGCAGATTTACTAAATGTCAATGTATGTCAAGTTAAGATATTATCATACAGAAAAATTTCCGAGAATCATATCCAGCAAGATATAATCTTGCCCCAGTTTACATCTCGCTGTTGCCGGCTCTTTAAACTTTACATACAGTGTGGTTAAAAAGTATTTGGTCCCTTCTTGGTTTCTTAGTTTTGTGTATATTTGTGTATATGTGTATATTTTCACAATTAAATGTTTCAGATCATAAAAAATGCAATATTAGAGAAAGACAGCCCACGTAAATAAAAATGCAGTTTTTAAATGATGATTATTTTTATTAAGGGAAAAAATACTATCCAAACCAAACTGGCTGTGTGTGAAAAAATTATTCCCTCATGACGCAAATCATGAGGGAATCATGAATTAACAGTGAATGATAGATGATGAACCACATTTCTTTAGAAAGCTGAGTTTAATTTCAGCCATCACACCCAGGCCTGATTGCTGCCAGACTTGTTGAATCAAGAAGTCACTTAAAGAGAAACTGCCTGACAAAGTGAAAAAAGCTAAAAGACCTCAAAGAGCAACACATCATGCCATGACCTAATTTAAAAAGTCACTGACAACTATCAGTCTTAGAAAGGTTAGAAAGTCATTTTTAAGGCTTTGGGACTCCAGTGAACCACGATGAGAGCCATTATCCACAAATTTAGAAAACTTGGAACAGTGATGAACCTTCCCAGGATTGGCTGGCCTACCTGAAAGTTCTCCAAGAGTACATCAACAACTCATCGAGGAGGTCCCAAAAGAACCCAGAACAACATCTAAAGAACTGCAGGCCTCACGTGTCTCAGTTAAGGTCAGAGTTCACGAGGCATCCATGGGGAATGTCCAAGAAGAAAACCACTGCTGACTAAAAAACCACAAGGGCTCATCTCACATTTGCCAAAAACCATCTTGATTATCCCCAAGGCTTTGACTCTCTGGACTGACGAGACAAAAGGTGATCTGGGCGACTTGCTGTAACTGATGGAACGGTGAATTCTGCTGTCTACCACAAAATCCTGAACTGTGGCCATCAGTTCATGCCCTGAAGCTCAAGTGCACAGCAGGACAGTGATCTGAAACACACCAGCAGGTCCACCTGTGAATGGCTCAAAAAAGCAAAATGAAGGTTTTGAAGTGGCCTAGTCAAAGAGGACTGGAATGTGATTGGGATACTTTGACCTTAAACAGGCGGTTCGTAGTCGAAAACCCTCCAATGTGACTGATTTAAAATAATTCTCCAAAGATGAGTGGGCCAAAATTCCTACACAAACACTTGATTGCAATTCTTCCTGCCAAGGGTGACACAACCAGTTATTAGGTTTAGTGGGGGGATTTCTTTTTCAGATATAGCCAGGGAGCTTTGGGATTATTTTTTCTTGATAAATCATCATTTAGAAACTGCATTGTGCATTTATTCAGGTTATCTTGTTCTAATGTTCAATATTCTATCCATTGTCACTGTCTCATTAAATTGCATCCAGTTTTAAATATGTGGCTCTGTTTGCTCTAGTGACTCCTTCTTCTTCTTGGTATTATATTTAAACTCTACTCTGACCTTTGATTTAACCTTCCTAGTTGCAGGAAATTTGTAATGATGCAAATTAAAGTTACAAGGGTTTTTTTTTAGCATAATATCCCTGAGTAATATTTTCCCTTTCCTTCACAGTGTGCTGTTGAAAGTACTTTGACTCACAGAAAATGCACCAGTGAAATATATTGTTAATTCAATAAGTTTGGTTGTGGAAACATCAACAACTGAGGGAAAAACCAAACCAAAAAAACTTTTCCAATTTTTTTTTCATATCAAGTCTTATTTATATACAGTACTGTGCAAAAGTCTCGAGCCACATGTGATTTCTTTATATTCTGCTTCCATGGAGCTAATTTCAGACAGTGGTGCTGGGTATATTTTCAAAATTGGTGTCAGAAAAGTCAGATTTTGATCCAAAATATTTTGAAATACCACCTGGAAAGCATCTGGCTGGCAACAGCTTCTCTGTAAAGCATGACAGGGATCCCAAATGCACTGATAATAGATAATAGAAAGACACTTAAAACACTATCAGTTTGTTCTCCCCAGAGCCTGAACCTCGAGACTAATTGAAGAAATTACAAGAAAGCGTGCCTAAAAGTTCAGGCTTTGTTAAAGAATAAAGGTGGCCATGCAAAATATTCATTTTGATGGTTGTTAAAACTGTAAAAACTCTGTTTAAAAACTCTGTTTTTGCCTTATATCCTTTATTTCCATGTACGTTTGCCCATGTTTCAGCAAATCACAGCATATATTTTCAACTTATCTACCAATATATAAAACAATGAGACAAGCAGCTGTTTTAATAGTGATATTTGAATTCAACACATCAAAGTCCACTATAAATAGGACACTTTATCTCCAAGGTAAACATCACGTGAAAAGTTGTAAACTTTGCATTGCCTTGTGTCTCCCAGCAAAAGATTTGATCCACCAACTACTGAAGACAGACCCTAACGAGAGAATGACCATCACCCAGTTTATGAACCACCCCTGGATCAATGTAAGCACCCGTACACGCCTCATCTACTGTTTCCTGCTCGTCTGTGCATCTGTTTGCTTACGTCCTCATCTGTGTTTGTGTTTTGACTCTGCAGCAGTCCATGATGGTTCCTTCCACTCCCCTGCACACCACACGGGTCCTGACAGAAGACAGAGAGATGTGGGAGGACGTGAAGGTCAGTAGCACGACAACATCGACCCCCTCTGGTCACATTTTGACATTGCAGCTTGTTAATGATAGGCTGCTGAAACGTTCAGTTTGCGGTAGGGTTTCAGTAAATGGTGCAGTGGTTTATAGACCAGTATGGGGGCAAACTCCAAAAATATTGAACTGGTAACTTTCCAGAATCCACGATAATGTCCCAGTCTACTCTGGTTTCTCTTGAAACCTCGAGCCTCCATGTCCGATCTGAAATGCATCTAAAGGCATACATATGATGTAATCAAAGCCGCTTACAATCACATCATTAAAAAGCTCAGAACCACAGAGGACATATACAACAATTTCAGCTGTTGGAGTAAAACCCTAACAACCTCTAAACAGATTTTCATGAGTGAAAAAACAGCAAAGTGGCCCTTTAATGATTCTAATGATTGAAATGTGAGGAAAACTGCCATCCTCATGTCTTTAAATCCTGATTATCTCCTGACAACCAGCAGGGAGAAGAAGTGTTCAGTCTGTACAACTGTATGAGTTACAGTTTAATATTTAACCCAAACACACCTAAGCTTAGCTTACCTTTTGCCATTCCTGCATTTTTGTCCTGATTTAAACTACTAAAAAAAAGAAAAGGAAAAAAGAAAACACCACTTCCTCATATCAAGTACATTCAACAATGCAGAAATGTACAAAATGTCTCATTTAGGCAATCACATATTTTCAGTTCCTGTAAATAACATGTGGAATGGCACATTCCTTCACAACAGCTGAATGAACAGGTTTGTCATGATAAGGTGTGAAAAGACCATTCAGCAAAATGATACGCTCACAATAGGCCGCTGTTCATTTCTGCAGTGGGTACTGGATACAGCGTTGCATAAATGGCCACTTCTCAAAAAGCAAAGAGTCAGGAGGGTACAGTCTTTATACTGACGTTTGTTCACAGTAAATGAAAAAGGTTTAGTTTTCTCTGAGGTCTGTTCTGACTCATTTTGACTTCAGTCCTTTTTTAAAATCATAAAAATATTTCCAGCCTGTTTCCTTTTTTCTTTCTACCTTTGCTTAATTTTTTCCTGCTGCACAGATCTTGAACAGCAGCGAACTGCGTGGAAGCTTTTACAGCAAAGATTTTGACATTATAGGAAACACCCTCCTTTGTTTCCTTTCTAAGTGTTGATGGTGTGAAAAATGACTAATGAGAGGATAGATGTCAGCTCTAATTATTTTAGGTGGTGTAAAGCCTGGGAACAGCTAACCTGACACCATCCTATAGTAATAAATTCCACTTATCGGCACTTTTAAAGCTTCCCTGGTTAACATATAACATGTCATCTCTTTTTTATTATTCAGACCTATACTGATGTGTAAACAAAAAAAAAGTTGCAGGCTCTTTGGGTTTTATGTCCTCACAGTTTCTTGACCAACACCTGCAACTGTTCCCTGCTGAGAAACAGTCCTCACTAAAACCTCAGCTTCTCCTTTTTATACTTTTTGTTTGGAAAATAAAAAGAAGACATATTGCGTTAATTCATTAGCTTTAGCGTGCTTGCTTGTTTTCTCCATTTTATGTCTTGACGTTATGCTAAGCTAACTGGCTGCTCTTTGGAAACATACATGTGCCACCGCCATCCGTAAGCCCCACCTAAATCCTCCAACATCTGCCTTCTCTCTCGCAGGAAGAGATGACCAGCGCTTTAGCGACCATGCGTGTGGACTATGACCAGGTGAAGATCAAAGATCTCGACACCTCCAGCAACCCTCTGCTTAACAAGAGGCGCAAGAAGGCCGCTGCGGGGGGCAAGAGTGGGTCCACGGTATGCCAGAGTCAGTGAGGCAAGGATGAGCTTTGGTGGAAGGTTCAAGAGGTGCTTTAGACTTCTGAGAGACTCAACTTCAAGCAAGTGCGCTCTAAAATAAGAGACATTAGGAACGCCAGAGTTAAAGCTGGATATTTCGGGGACGTGGAGACGTGATATCACTTGTCTGTTGTCACCGCAGGCCTCTCTGTTTTTAAATATCTTGTGTAATAATGTCTTTTCTTTTTTGGGAGGGGGCTGGGCTGTTTGTAAGAGTACCTGTGTGTAGAGATGCGGTATTTGTAGTGGTATATGTTGTGTATTTGAATGCTGGATTTACCTGTTTAAGGTGTAACTATGCAGTTGTGTGCAGATCACACTCAAAGAAACCAACTGTGGACAGACTGTGAAACTAAAAGGCTCATTATTTACCTTTGTCTTAATATCGTCCTTCTTTTGCACTGCAAAAACTCAAAATCTTACCAAGAGTATTTGTCTTATTTCTAGTCAAAATTATCTCATTACACTTAAAATAAGACAGAATCAGCTAAAGGGCAACATTTCAGTAAGCTAAAGGAACTTGTTTCAAGACAGTAAATCTTAAAACTAGAAAAAAAACTAGACAATTTTCACTTGTTTCATTGGCAGATTTTTTTACTTAATACAAGATATTTTAGCTTGAAATAAGTGAAAAAATCTGCCAATGGAACAAGTGAAAATTGAGACAACTACTCTTGGTAAGATTTTGAGTTTTTGCAGTGTGCTGCCTTCCTTTTAGGATTCAAAATCCTAAAATGTTAATAAAATGTAGCCTCCACAATCGCTTCAACCTGAGAAACTTTCTTTTTGTACAGAATCACTGCTGCAGATCAGTCTGGTGTCCTGTTAACAGAGCAGCACTCAGACTGTCAGCTTCCGGTAGCTGCAGTGGGCTAACGGCTGATTGTGTTGCATTGGCAAGTTGTGTCAGTTTTCCTGAGAAATTTCTTATGTGTCACTGTGGTGATAAGATGCTTCCAGTAAATTGTGGCTACAGTTTCTCTTTAAAATACAACCTTAGCAGGGAGAAAGGAAACCTCTTATGTTGGGTGAATCCTCTTCACAGAGATGCTAAGATTTTCCACGTGGTGCTTCTAAACACACTCCTAAACTTAAAATAGGAGTTTTCGTGTGACAGACACGTCTCCTGTGGATGTGGCAACATGTTTTCTTTCTTTTTAGTATCGTGTATTTCAGGCTTTGTCAGGCTGCTATTAATAGGAGCAGTGAAGTAGTTCTGTGGGACGCAGCCATCTGACATGTCATTCAACTGCAAAAGGTCAACATTTTCATGTTTATGATTGCAACCTTTAGCCCACTTTGATCATGTGATGCTGAGAGTGTTAAGGGGACGCTGATCATAAAAAGCTACTTGGCTTTTCTGCCTTTGGGATGTTGCCATACTGTCAGCGGGACTGCACAGCTCTTCTTCGGGCCTCTGTGAACATAAGAAGTTTAGAGGTTCTGAGAATAAAACAATAAAGTCTCAGCTTTCCCCAAGTGGAATATTACAGCATATTGCAAAGGATGTTTTTTTTCCTTGTGATGAATTAAGGGAGGGAATGTTTTTGTGCTAATCACTCCATAACACAGAGACAAGTCTAGTCATGATGTACCACTATGTCTCAATTACTAACATGATGTTGACATAACAGTGTCTTGAACACTTCCTTTTTTTGCGTAATTCCACAAAAGCAGAGGGTTGCAAACACCAAAAAGGTGACGGTAAAAATAATAAAAGCATGCTTGCTAAGTTTGGAGTCTGTTTCCCCAGTGGGGGATCACAAATTACGTCTTTGAGTCATTTGGTTGCTGTTATCAAACACAGTTTTTTAAAATGTGGTTATCCTAGTGTACTGTGAGAGGTTTGGGGTGCGAGGCTAACAGCAGGAGCATAGGGTGAGTGGGGTGAGTGGTTTGATCTCTTTAGCCTTTAGGGAGGAATGTGCTGAAGGTCGGTGGAGAGTTACATGACTTTCCACTGTTTCTTCTCCACCCCGTCATGAATAGTCTGTGTTGTACGTGAAGCCTCCCGAGTCCTGGTCGTTTCCATTTCCACGTGTTTTTCTGCCCATGCCTCGTCATTTCCCCGGTGTCGTCCTATCTTATCTTTTCTGTGTTTTTGTATGTGAGGCTGTCTTTATTCTTTATTCACAGATCTGCATTTGCAGGCTCCTGCTCGACAATTAGTCTCACCATCATTATTATAGTTAAGGGTATCATCATTGCCACCAAAATAGCCTCAAGTCCTCACAGGCAGGTCACATGATGCTTATGTTATCTCCAGAGGGTCACAGTGCTTGGTAGCTCAGTGCATGTGTGCTTCATTTCATAGCATTGTATGGAAGATCGGAGAATTCTTTACTGCAGCTATAACTGATACTTAGATGCGCCTTCACTTCTTTTTCTTTTTTTTCACAATTGTTGTCTTAGAACTTTAAATAAATTAAGTTGGGTTTTGTCACAGAAAAATATGAAAAGGAAGCACAAAAATAAATGTTAGCACCATTGGAACCACCGAGAATCTCTCCAAGATCTCAGGTCTCCATTTGGTGTGATTCATCTTGCACTGATCATATTTTGTAGTCTTTTTTTCCATTCTTTCCGTCACCGGTGCAATAACTCTCCGAAAACCATTTTATACCAGGAGTCTTCCTTTGTGTATTGTCCAATTAAACGCAGCAGGACTGTAAACAACAGGCCCCACCAGTATTGGCTGAGTTACGTCATGGCAAGGAGGAGCAGTCTTCCTGAGCTACAGAGAACAGGTTCTGCAAGTATGACAGCTCCTGGAAAGCTTTTAAACTTTTTAAAAAAAAAATGATTTGGCTTTTTTCAGCAGTAAATACGTGACATGGTTCATTTTTTTTAGTATTATTTGAGCAGAATATTCTATGACTAAGTAGGATAAAGAAATATTAGAGCACATTCAGCATAAACTGAATGATTTTTGAGTTTTTATTATTATGGTATGAACTATGGAGGCCTGTGTAATTGAATGATTCTTTCTTGAACTGTGCATTTTATAAGCCAAGTGTCACGTGAAAGCAGATGAGGTGAAACCCCAATAAGCTGCAGTGTTGTGGATGGGTCCCAGCAGTGCAGACGCTGTACCCCCTCAGCTGGAATGAGAATCAGTTTTACTGATAGTAATTTTTTTTATTAGAAAATCAATTTTACTGTAAGTAAAATTAAGTCATATGATTTGGTTATACCCATAAGTTATAGTAACAACAAGCCCATAGTAATATTATAGTTAACTGTAGCTTAGAGAATCTGACTCAAGAGTACAGTGATTTCTGAGTGCATGGGCCTGTGCAAGTCCAACATAAGTCAGACCTCGGAAAGTCGGCTTCCCCTCATATATGTGACTGTGGAAATAAAGAAAATGTCATCGCCAAGTCGCGAGGCTGGCTTTAAACCATGATCCCACTGAAGACCTGCAAACCAAACCAACGTACTGCGCGTTTATGGTTATTTTCCAAACCAGTTCATGATATATATAGGTTTGGGTTTATGCTGTGCAGGCATTTTTGTTGTGTTGTGTTTTGTTTTGTTTTTTGAATGAAATATCACATACCGCCATCCCTGTCAAAGTTGGCTGCTGATCCAGTCCTTCTTCTTTTGCTCTGCCTGTAAGGGTTGGGCTGGTAAGGACGTTCCGGACTGTCTAAACGTGGTTGGGGTGTAGGAGGATCATAAGGCAGGTAGGCTGCTCCTTCATTACACCCATTTTTGTCGAAAGCCGTCCTCCTGACTCCAGGTTCCCGCATACATACACGCGCGCGCGCGCACATCGGGGGTGTGTACAGTGAGCATCAGTGGCGCTGGCTGCTGTTGGACGCACGTACACACCGCCAGGCACTGCGCTCCATCAGACGGACGCCCATGATGAGAGGCTGCTCCAGCAGGTCCAAGCTCTCGCAGAACCAGGACAGAGCGGGTAAGAGGCATCGATTTCCACGTTTCTCGGATCCGTTCGTTCAGCACTTTGAATTGTTCTCCTTTAACAGACAGACAGCGTAGGACAGCGAGGGGCAGCCCTTAAAGACGTAAACAAGAGTCGATGCCTGTTGGTGTGCTGGCGCTTTCACCTTTACCCTACATAACGGCAGCTGGCGACAGTCTCCGGGTTTTTCTCTTAAATAGTTGGCAGACTTATTTGGAACAGCAGCGGCTTCACAGCTACAGCCGGCTGGGTGTTTTAGAGCTGCTGCTGGAATAAAATAATATTTAAAAAAACAACAAAACGACAATGTTAAGATTTGTGCGCGTGCGTGCGACACATCTCCCAGGTTATTAGTGTGTGTGTCATCACCGGGCTCTGATTGCTGTCATGGTCCTACACTGATTCCTGTGGTGCTGCTGGAGAGGCTGATGGTTTGCGTTTTATGGCTGTTTGTTGTGATTGACCAGATCACGCTGCGATTTAACCGCAGCCTGACGCTCGTGTCTGCTTCATCCTCGATCGTAATAAGCTGAGGGCTCCCTCACACTCCCTGTACGGCCAATGCCGACTTTACTACCAAGTGTAATGTTAACGTCCACTACTATATCGGGAAATGACTTGTCCAGTATGTTACAGGCTACAGGCGGTTAGCTGCAATCAGAGCCTGACAGCTGCTGGGAGGAGGAGCCCGGCTCAGCTCAGTTTCCTGTTCATGTTCTCCAGTGGAGCTTTTTAAGACGACTCTCAAAAACGTGCGAGAACCTCCTGCCAAGCAGATGAGTGTCAGTGGAGGATTGTCTGTGGCTGATTTCTGATAGGCCGTTTACAACTGTATGCAGATATTCCTCATCTGATGTTTTCTAGCTGACTTTTACGCAGTTTTGCGGTTTCTGCCAAAACTTTTTGCACTGCAGCATGTTTATTTGACAGCTGGAAATATAAAAATAAATCACGAGTTACTGTGCCATTTCTTCGTGGACCTGATGAACCTGACATATATTATAGTCTACTAGCAGACAGGGAATTTGAGCGTGGAGGACCTATTTAATTAGAAAACCTCCATCAGAGCATATTTAGGTCAAGGGCCCTGTTGCTACCCCATCACGATCGACTCTGTGCTCGAAAATAGTATATTATAACCAGAGGTGGGTAGGGTAGCCGAAAAATTGTACTCAAGTAATAGTAGCACTACCTCAACATAGTTTTACTCAAGTAAAAGTACAAGTAGCCATTCAAGAAATTACTCAAGAGTAAAAAAGAATTTAGTAAAAAAAACAAACAAAAAAAAACGGCTTCTTAAGTACTGAGTAACTTATCATAACATCTGATTTAATGTTTAAAAAATGAGATAAACAGACAAAAATATAAAGTTTAGTGCAAATGTTGGTATTTGAAAGACTGAAAAGCAAAAAACGACAACGAGATATTAATAACATGATTAAAAAAATAATACATCTAAGTAGAAACTGTGAAAAGAAACTTGACATAAACTGTAGGTTTGTGTCTGTGTCTCATGCGTTTTTGGTTAAATTGTGTTTATTATTCATGCTGTGAAGTTACACTGAGTAGAGTAGCCAGACATTTTTCTCAAGTAAGAGTAGCAATGCTTCATAATAATATTACTCAAGTAAAATTAATAAGCACGGTGCAGTAAAGCTACTCCTAAAAGATTTTTTTTCCAAAGAGTTACTCAGGTATATTTAAATGAGTAAATGTGATTAGTGACTACCCACCTCCGATTATAACACATAAGCACAAGAAGCAAACCAGAGAGTGTAAAGAGCCTTGAAAAACATATTAGGTACACCGGTGCTGTGATTTAAACTAAACTGTTTAGTTTTTATGTTTAATGCCTGTGTGGTGTGCTAAGTTCTGTTTCCACTGTAGGGGTTTTGCACTCCCCCAACTGCTTTACTCTGTTCACCTGAGGTGGACAGCACATGAGCTAACACATTATTGTGCATATATGAAAGAACTGGACTTGCAAAAAATAGTCACCAGTGAGATGTGTTTTCAGGCTGGTGACTTTGATTCCAGTGGCAAAGTTTAATATACTGATAGACTGCAGACTTACAGATGAGGACAGATGGAGTGTAATACTGCCATCTCATGGACATTGTCAGGGAGTGGAGTGAAGAGTGTGAGCATGTGGGAAAAAAGGCTGTTTGCCATATAAAATGTGAAAAAAAAGCAGACATTTTTCACTTTATGTTTGACGTAGTGCAAAAACTATGGTTTGAGTGAAGTTCCTAAGTAAGCCTCACATTGTGACAGTGAACATAACAGCAGAAGAACCCTGAAACAGAAATAGACATTAATGTTGTCTGTATCTACACACTTTTTTTCTGGCCTTTTTGGACAGGCCTGTTTGTGAGTATGAAAATGCAATAGGTGGACTCTGACTATGGCTAATGAGTCGAAACTCAAAGCAGTGCTGTGGTGTATAATCCCACATTATACACAGTGTCATCCTGTTGCTCCACACCTTTAAGAGTCAGGAGGAGTCAGGAGCAGCAACTAGTCATGGCTATCTCTCGACCATGACCAGGCTAGTTGCTGCTTCAGGACTATTTACTGTTATTTTATTACATTTTACAGACACATACATTTGAATCGGGAAACACCAAACCCCTGTACTCAATTAAAACTAAAACATATTTCCCAAAGACACTGCACACACACACACGCACACACAGTGTTTTTCTTGCTGTGAATTGGGTCAAAGGTTAAAGGTGGAAAGAACTATGCTGAAAATGGGTTTGCCAGGTTACACAGTGATGAAAGGAATGGATGAAAGTGAAAGCACATTTTTGGCTACAAAGGTCTATTGAGGTCCATTTAAAGTAGAACTTTTAGGTTTTCTTTAGTGGGTTTATGTAGAAGTTCAAAACCATAAATGAAGAAGAAGAAAGAAAGTGAAAAAGCATGACGTTTACATGCCTGATGTCTAGGAAACGTCTCGTTCCTTATCAGTACTCCGCTGAGTGCATTTGAAATACAAACATGATATGTTTGATATGATATGATATGTGATAACACAAATTGTTGAGTCTCCTAATCATCATATGTAAGTTTTTTCTTATCTTTTGTTTTAAGCATTATACATAGGTTTATGACCTTTCAGCTAAAAGTAAGCATTTGTAATTACTGTCTTTTCAGCATTGATTGCTTATAAAATGGGTTCTGACCTTCATCTAAATCTCATTTATAAACCAACATAACTAGAGTAAATAAACAACACAAGATCACTTGACCTTTACGAACACACTCACTGTGTAACCCGGACCTCTGGGGTATGAATTTTCCAAAAGCTACCTTGGATTCAAATGTTCCAGTTGAGGATGTAAACCTGGAAATGTGAGTTAGGCTGCCCTCCATTTAAATACAAGCAAATAAAATTTGTGCTGACAAAGTCTGCTCTTCTCAAGAAGTACTAGTTGTGTAAAGCATGCTTCTGTTGTGATAGCTTTTACGGGATCTTTGTCAAATTGTTATTAAGCTTTTCTAAAGACCTGGGCATTGATTAGTCCACAATAAGGCAAACTATACAACTAGAGAAAATTCAAGACTGGTGATTCATTCTTCAGGAGTGAGTGTCCTGCAAAGTTCCCACCAGTGGCATCACATGCACTCTGGAAATAGGCAACAAAGTGTATAGTTTAGAGTAAAGGTAGTATTCAGTGTTCAGTGGTTCAATGGTAACTTTATTGTCCCCAATGGGAAATTGATTTGCAGTATGTCCACACATGAAACAACACACACACACACACACACACACACACAAACAGCCCAGAGAGAATAGCCCAAGTGTTATCATCAACAAAGTCCAATGTGCAGTAGTGATGGCAACAACGCTTATGGTTTTGTGTTATTAATCATGATAATAGCAGCAGGTATAAAAGGCACTCTATGTCTCTTGGTTATTAAGGTTACTAAGTCTGGTCTTATTGGTCAAAGACAAATTACCATACCAAGCAATGATACAAAATATTAAAACACATTCAATGAAACTTTTATAAAAAAGGATCATTATTTCAGAATCTCCTTAAAAAGTACGGTCGTTGTTGGACCTTTTTCACTGTAGCATCAAAATGTGACTCAAAGGACAGAACGTTATCAAAAACAACCCCCAAATACTTAAAACTATCCACCAGTTCAATTGCAGCAACATTTACTACTGTTAGTGGAGGATGGGGGGATGGCTTCCTGAAGTCAGTTACCATGTCCTTACTTTTCAAGGTGTTGATCTTTAAGAATGACTAAACACAAAGAAGCAGACTCATCCACAACAAGCCCAAAAGTCTTAAATCCAACCAACAAGATTAAAATCCAGTTTAAACTGGTTAAGAAGTATCAGCTAAGAGATGTGGCTGGATAGTTTTGAAAGCTTAAGAAAAGTCAATAAATAGGAGCCGAGCATGAGCTTTGGCCTCATCCAGATGGCGATACAGGAAATTTATTAAAGTAACCATAGCGTCATACAAGGCCTGTTACTAAAATTATAATTATCACTAATTAATAAATGTATTAATTAATTAGGAAAGAAACCAATGTTATTAAAAAAAAATAAAATTAATGGAAACAAAGTCTAAGTTTTCCCTCCACTGATGGTACACACTGCTTTTGGGACATGCTGTAGACAGATGACAAGAAAGCTGAAGTTGTGGAGCAAGGCAGATGCCAAACTCCAGTACCAACTGTGAAGCACGGTGGTGGAAATCGTGTTTTGAAACTGCTTTGCTGTCTCTGTGCTTCTGTGCCTTGCAATTACTGAAAGAACAATGAATTCAAAACTGTATCAAAATGTTTTATGGCAGAATGTCTTGATGCATTCTCAATCATCCAGGAAAGTAAATCTCCAAAAGTTGAATCTGTTCATCTGGACGTAGCGTTTTGTGGGAGAAACGTTTCGTCACTCATCCAAGTGACTTCTTCAGTCTCAGCTGACTGCAGGTTTCCCAAACCTTATAAACAGTACATTTGCATAATGACTGAAACCAGCCCACTGAAGGAACAATGGGCTGTGAGGTCAGTTCCTTAATCATAATTATGCAAATTCCCATGACCATTGATCAACAATCACTGACCAAAACCCACTGATCAAAGAACACTGATCAATGGCCATGAGTACCATTCACAGAGAGTTGGGGGATGGCTGCAATCACAGCATTGTAAGATGGCGAAAGATGTACCCTTAGGCCCCTCCCCGATTCAGAGATGGTCTTTCCTTTTCACGTAAATGGCCTCCTTGACTCCAGCGCTCAAACCAGCGTTCTTCCCTGTCCAGGATGTGTACATCCTCATCATTGAAAGAGTGTCCACTGGCCTGTAGGTGTAAATAAACTGCAGAGTCCTGGCCTGACGAGGTAGCTCTTCTGTGTTGTGCCATCCGCTTCGCTAGAGGTTGTTTGGTTTCTCCGATGTATAAATCCTGGCAATCCTCCTGGCACTTAACAGCGTACACTATGTTACTCTGTTTGTGTCGGGGACCCGATCCTTGGGTGGACCAGTTTTTGGCGCAGCGTATTTTGGGGTTTAAAAGCCACAGAGACCCGGTGTTTAGAAAAAATGCGTCTCAACTGTTCCGATACTCCTGACACATATGGGATCACTACAGGTTTTCGCCTGGGCAGTTTATTTACACCTACAGGCCAGTGGACACTCTTTCAACGATGAGGATGTACACATCCTGGACAGGGAAGAACGCTGGTTTGAGCGCGGAGTCAAGGAGGCCATTTACGTGAAAAGGAAAGACCATCCCTGAATCGAGGAGGGGCCTAAGGGTACATCTTTCGCCATCTTACAATGCTGTGATTGCAGCCATCCCCCAACTCTCTGTGAATGGTACTCATGGCCATTGATCAGTGTTCTTTGATCAGTGGGTTTTGGTCAGTGATTGTTGATCAATGGTCATGGGAATTTGCATAATTATGATTAAGGAACTGACCTCACAGCCCATTGTTCCTTCAGTGGGCTGGTTTCAGTCATTATGCAAATGTGCTGTTTATAAGGTTTGGGGAAACCTGCAGTCAGCTGAGACTGAAGAAGTCACTTGGATGAGTGACGAAACGTTTCGCCCACAAAACGCTACGTCCAGATGAACAGATTCAACTTTTGGAGATTTATGGCAGACTGTCAAAGCAGCCCTTCATTATGCAAAGCTTAGGAGAGGTTGGTTGGTACAACAGTGATCCAGTGTCACTGTGAGCACTTTAAGCCAAATGAGATGCTGCTGATCATAAGAGACCATTAAAATCAAGACCAGCCAGATATGTTTTTGTGCTTAAAACTGTTTAGAGGTGAGCCGATGCACATGTCAGTGCTGCTACTGGTACTGGATTGAAATTAGGGCAGGAGGATTTACACTTGTTTCTATCTTTTAAGTTCAGTATGTAGCCCACTGATTTATTTGTCTATTTATTTATTTTGTGGAAATGAAAAACTAGACCTCAAATACTGCACTAAAAAGTCCCTGAACCTTTTTGTGTTCAGTGTCACGTCTGTTTTACTTCTCGCCTATAGCACAGTGAAATAACAGAAGTTGACCCAAAGCGTTTTGGAGACAGGCACTCATTTTCAAAATACTTGAGAAGCTGAAAGGTGTGTCATTGTGGAGAGTAAACGTCACAGTGATTTAATTGTCATTAAAGTATGTTCATAATTTGCAAATTGATCGTGATGCATGTCATAAATCATGACACCCTGCTCTCCCTTAAATACGCTGCCTTTATAGGTTAACAATATTGATATCGGCAATACTGGCCCCGTAATTGTTTGGTATGGGGTAATTGGTGTAATTATTAGTTATGCAACGATTGTGTTTTGTGGTTGCGCAAAACATATAAAACTTACGTTTAAGCACAAAATTGTTTTGCGCCTGTGCTGTGATCATTACGTCCAACTGCCGGGGTTGTTGGTATCGGCAGATCAGGTCACGTGACAAGTGGCACAGAGAAAGAGAGCGCTCGCGCCGTCTCCATCCCGGCACACCAGCGCGGATGAAGCACCGGTCACCTTCAGAGCAGCATCACGGGAAGAAGCCCCGTGTTCCTGCTGCCGCCGCGGCTACCTCCACCTCACCGCAAGACGGAATGGAGGACAAAGCAGCGACAAATCCGCGGGAGCTCACGCAAAACCCCCTGAAGAAGATTTGGATGCCGTATAAAAACGGCCTTCCTGAAAAACACATTTCTCAAAGGAAGGGTGCGTATGACGTGGCGACAACAGTTAGCTTGAATATATTCTGTTTGTGGTCATAAGGGTATCAACGGTTGTGCTGCACTGTTTCTCCGGAACCCTTTTTTTTTTCTTTTTTCTTTTCTCTCTTCCGCGTGCGCGTGAGCGCGTGTGTAGAGGCTGCCAGCCCGCCGTGAATAACGAGCGCTGGGACAGTACGCATTAATATCTGTGTGGTATCTGTGTAGCTGCCGTTACCGCGGGGGGTACAGTTCGCAGAGGGCAGACGTCTCTCTGCTGCAGCAGCCATCTGGTTCGCACGCTTATGTAAGGACTCACATGATGCTCGCCGCACATGAGGGCTGCTCGTATCGAGGAGAAAGTACTAGTACGAGGGATGTCCCTCTGTGTCGACCGCCGGTTGTAAACAGGAATTGTATCCCCGCAGTCATGCGGGCTCATTCGCCGTGTGGCTGTGCTGCTGAGTTTTACCAGCGCTCCGCAGCACGGTGAGGGTCTCCTCATTGTGGCCTGACTCGAAGAGGATTATTGGAATGAGCGGAGTTTAAAATAATGAGCATGTGGTGAGTGGTTGACTGCTCTCTGGCCCAGTCACCTGTGTACGCAGTAGCTCAGTGTGCTGGCTTTCTCCAGATGTCTGGTGCAGTAAAATTGCTGTTTCACAAGACCCCAGACACATCTTACACCAACTGTGACCTCTGTTATACTTCTGTCTATCACTCCACGTTGTCAGGGTGGAGAGACTTTATCAAGATGAAAGATATCAGCACCACGCAGGCACACACATTCTGATAATGCCAATCTAACGTTCAAATTATATCTTTATAAATTGTGTAATATGAACGATAGCATTTGGAGCCAGTCTCCTAATCTATCCCCAAACCTGGTTGTTGACAGTCTTGATTGAGTAACTGCGTGTTTTTAAATTTGACTTTCGTATTGTAAGGGATCAGCTCAGGACTGAAGCGTCTTTGATCTCTTTCATTTCAGTATGTATGACCAACTGTCCCACACTCATTGTTACCGTGGGCCTACCTGCCAGAGGGAAGACCTACATCTCCAAGAAGCTGACCCGCTATCTCAACTGGATCGGAGTGCCCACCAGAGGTACATGTGCCATAGAGTTGAATAGTGTGTCAGATTTTAGTAAAATTATGCACAAGAGCAGAAGCAGCAGTGAGAGTGTTTTGAGTGCAATTAAAATAAATAGCTTTTGCCTCCATTTTTTTCTCTTTAGAGTTTAATGTTGGACAGTACAGAAGAGAGTTTGTAAAGATCTACAAGTCCTTTGAGTTCTTCCGTCCAGACAACGAGGAGGGGTTAAAGATCAGAAGGTAAGGGTTTTTTTGGCATCATGCTACCTTAACAAGTTATTTAATCACTAATCATGTAACATTTTGTGGCTGATTGTCTGTGATTTTCACAGACAGTGTGCTTCAGCGGCATTGAACGATGTGCGGGAGTACCTCACAGAAGACGGAGGCCAGGTTGCGGTGGGTCATATGTTAATTATCAAACAGGCTGAGATATTTTCTTTAGCTCAGATACGGGGTGCAGTGCTAAAAAGCTCATATAATCTGTGTGTTACTACAGGTGTTCGATGCAACAAACACTACCCGAGAAAGAAGGGAGACCATCCTGGAGTTTGCGGAGCAGAATGGCTTTAAGGTATCCTGGCGGGCTCAAAGTGAGTGCTCGGGTTTTGTTGGCGGTCACACTGACTCTGTCTTCTGTCTTCCCTCAGGTGTTCTTTGTGGAGTCAGTGTGTGAAGACCCAGATGTCATACAGGAGAACATAGTGGTGAGTGTCTGTGTTTGTTGGCACTGTTTTGACTCGTTAGATGCAGGGCTCACTCCTCTGCTGTTGCTCTGCTTTAGCAAGTGAAACTGGGTAGCCCGGACTACACCAACTGCAACACAGAAGAAGCAGTGGAAGATTTCATGAAGCGGATTAAGTGCTATGAAAACTCGTACGAGACACTGGATGAGGTTCTGGACAGGTGAGGTGGAACCTGGTGATGGTTTGTGTCCCCATTGCAAAACTATGGGAGTAACCAGCTTAAAAAAACATTTTCTTATTGTATTTTATCTGTGTTCTCCCCTCAGAGATCTGTCCTACATTAAAATCATGGACGTTGGTCAGCGGTACTTGGTCAATAGAGTGTTGGACCACATCCAGAGCCGGATTGTCTACTACCTCATGAACATCCACATCACACCCCGCTCCATCTACCTGTGCCGCCACGGGGAGAGCGAGCTAAACGTCAAGGGTCGTATCGGAGGAGACTCGGGTCTGACGATTAGAGGGAAAGAGGTACAACGAAACTTTACAATCAAAGAAAAAATGTCTTCTAAACCCTTACCCGTCTTCCTCCTGACTGCATGAGCTATTGTGAAAATAAATAAATAAAGATTTTTTTTTTTTCCTCCAGTTTGCTAAGAAGCTGAGCCACTTCATCCAGGAGCAAAACATTAGCGACCTCAAGGTCTGGACTAGTCAGATGAAGAGAACCATCCAGACAGCCGAAGCTCTCAATGTGCCCTATGAACAGTGGAAGGTCCTGAATGAGATTGATGCTGTAGGTGATGCTCTCTTGGCTTCCGCACATCACTGTTGACTACCTTTTTGTGCTTCTGTGTTGAAGTTTAACCTGTATGTGCATTTTAGGGTGTGTGCGAGGAGTTGATGTATGAAGAGATCCAAAAAAACTACCCTCTGGAGTTTGCACTAAGAGACCAGGACAAATATCGCTATCGCTATCCAAAAGGAGAGGTAAGTGGCTACTTTTTAACATGTGGAACATTGCTAATGCAGAGAGGATTTTGCTTTGTGGGTATAATGAAGTGCTCTTTTTCTTTCTGATAATCACAAATATGATCTAATTTTATCTTAATGGCTTCTGGCAGCCTACTCTGTGCTAATGAGCTTCAGCTTCTCAGACAGTATTGGCTTAACAGTAAACAAAGGCTTCAACATTAGTCTGTGTGTGTGTGTGTGTCAAATATATGTGATCAGGTGGTTTGAGGTGGACCTCAATGCCTGCTGGTCCTTTCTCACCTTAAGTTCATTCCATTACCTCTCCATTAATCTGTAACAGGAAGATGGATATGGGCATTAGCTGGTTTCCCATCGGGCGGTGACGTCATGCTTTAGGAAATGTCATTAAAGCCAATGTTAGTTTACACAGCCTGTATGGATTTTCCATTTGCTCAGATGTCATCCTGTCCACCTGTGAATTAATTACTCTGCAGGATGTGTCAATGTCAAGTGAAAGTCTTATTTTACACATTCAGTTTTTTATATTGTTTTGAGGGTCGCACCGTGCTTTCTGTCAGTGATTTTTGCCTTTTCCGTTGTTTTGTGGCACTCAGTCCTATGAGGACCTGGTGCAGCGGTTGGAGCCCGTCATCATGGAGCTGGAGCGGCAGGAGAACGTGCTGGTCATCTGTCATCAAGCGGTCATGCGCTGCCTGTTGGCATACTTTCTGGACAAAACAGCAGGTCAGTCTTCAAACTGAAATGTCAAGAAACCTGAGAGGTGTAAGAGAAAAATAATTTTAGGACACAGTTTAGTGTAAAACACACAACATTTTTATTATAGATCAGGTAGCTCCTGGAGCTATCTGCTCAGTTTCCTGTTCACATCTATTGAAGGCAGAGTGATAGACGAAATATTGTGCATGTCTTGCGTTTCAGTCCGGTCCCCGGCTGCTTCCGCAGTTTCACATGCCAGACTAACTTTTGTGCGCCTCACAGACCTTCTTGGTTGGGTTAGAGTCTTTTGAACTAAGATGCTGGATGAGAGGTTTGTGCACTGACGTGTTTTGCATAAAGCCGTGACACATTTTTCAAGTGAGCAGTTGGAGACGTACGTGGCTGACTGACCTCATTTCTGTTTTTCCTTTATTTCAATAATTCCTCCACTTCAGAATTCTTCACTGTCACTGTCTCACACTCACAGTGTACTTGAGGGGTATTAAAAACTCCCATATTGTATTTAGCGATTAAGGGTTTTTTTTTTCACCCCTCCAAAATAATGATCCATGATGAGTTTACTAGCAGACAGTGTCCTCGCTGTTATTTTGAAAGTTACCTTGCTGTTACCCAGATAGTCCACAATATCATTAGCCACCTCTAACTAGTGCAGCCTGTGACAGCAGTCTTTGTTGTGAGGCTGCACAAAGTAAACTGCAGGTCCAAGAACGTGGAGTTGGAGTCCATCTGCAAGAAAAGAAAGCAGAGAGAACTGATTTGGAGCCATTCTTTATTCATCACAAAATACTTGTTTACTACCTGATGAATCATATCTTTTATTAATTCATTTAAAAAAGTGTGCATGTGACTCCTTTAGCATGCACATGCACGGGTACCTGCACCCACTATTAAAAGAATCTAAATATGTGAAAAGCACTGTGTGTACTTATACGGTGGTGCTCTAATGAACTCATCTTTCCATACAGAGGAGCTTCCATATCTGAAGTGCCCGCTGCACACGGTGCTGAAGCTGACACCGGTGGCCTACGGTAGGTCCGCTGTCGTGCCAATGTGCAATGTACAAACTGAATATACATCTGCTGCCACATAAACTAATCAAATAAACCTTCTGTCTGCACGCTTAGGCTGTAAAGTGGAGTCCATCGGCCTAAACGTGGACGCAGTGAACACGCACAGAGAGAGGCCAGCGGTGGGTAGCATGACACACACACACGCACACATTAAACAGACACATACAGCAGAGCCTGCTTTCTCACAGGTAAGGCGGCTCACTGTGGTGCTTCTTTCTGATTTCCATGTTTTCGTAATCGATGCAGAGCAGGCTCGTTTGGCAGATCCTGTGTTGGTTACAGATTAATGAAACACTGACTAACTGCTCCTCACATTCTCCCTCATTCCCTTTAGGTAAATATTCCTCCAAGTGGACCATTTTAACTGTTTTTTATTATTATTATTATTATTTTCTAACAGGAGTTGATTCTGAACAGCGATGAATTCTGGATAACAAATACTATAACAGTGAATGTTTTATGCTCTGCATGAATTGTGTGTTATGATAGAGCGCTCAGATTACGTTATTTTTTAACTTTTGCACTAGATTGGCAAAACCATAAATATGTGCATACAGTGGCTTCATTTCTTCTTGATGCTGTCGCACAAGTGGAAAAACAGATAAATCCATGTGGGGGGAAAAAAACATTTAAACCTTAAACGTGATGCATTATTCCAAGTCTTTGACATGGTGTGTGCCCAGTGGATTTCATGTCTCCCTTGTGTTTTGATCCCTCCTCCTTTTTGTCTGTTTTTTTTATCAAACAGAACGTAGACGTGTCGCGGATGTCAGAGGAAGCTTTGCTAACAGTGCCATCTCACCAGTGAGGCAGTACCCTCCCCTCCCAACACCCCCAACCCTCCCCCTTCCTTTAGTCCTTCATTACCCACACAGAACCCACAGTGTACCTTCAGGAAAAAAAAATTCCCTGACTGAGTCTCTTTCCACTCTTCTTGTCTTCTGTTCTTCCTTCTCTTGTAATAATAAGACCTGATGATGGTGGTAATCGACTGGAATCCAGTTTGTAATTTTTCATTTATTAATCCTGTCACGGACCTTGTGACAAGCTCATTCTCCTATTTTTGGAGAATGAATAAAAAAACAAAACAATCAAACAACAACAACAACAACAACAAATGAAGGTGTTTTTGAACTGATGCTGTACTCCCGACTGTGAAACAGTGACACTCAAGCACCTTCTGAAGTGCAGTCAGTGAACACATGTTGATTATTTGATCCTGTCTGTTGAACTGATTTTTAACCACGTTAACTTTTAATGGTGTGCCATCACTTTATATTTTTGTTGATAGCAGTCAGGAAACTGTTAAGGTTAGCGCTTTGTGACGTAGCCAAGTGGTGCAGTTTCTCTATATTTGCACATAAACTCTTGCACATAAGCTCCTGTTTAATTTGTTAAGATGTCCTAACACTGTCTACTGAAGATCCTGGAAATATGAAATTACACTTTTCTTGTGAAACAATGTGAAGACTCACAGTGTTTTTCACGTCACTGATCAGAACTAAGAGGAAGCTATTTCTGTTGACTGTTTTTAAATAAACTACACTTCCATTTCATGTATCTTTATCACACTCTTTTTGTGCTTCATTTTAGAAAGCATGGCATGAAATCTGCTTCACTGTTTGATATTAATGAATTGGCAAAGACTTAAAATGGGTGTAGAACGCTGACTTGGGTGTTTCTTACTGATATCAGAGGGAGATCAAACAAACGTTGAAATTTCCTTCGTATCTTCTTCTGTGTACACATGAAACGTTCAGTGCAGTGCCCTTCCCATTCTGCAGTGCAAACCAGGAGACTCTGAGATTTCTCCCAGTCATTCATATGCAAAGACTCCACTGGGGTGAATAGCAAACAGCTAAACAAAACGCTCACTGTGCCAGTCACAGATTTCTGTCTGCACTGATTTAAAGAGGCTCTCTGATTAAAATTAAACAAAAGAAGAAAGGAAATTTAAAAAATCACATTTAAAGTAAAGAAAAAGTAGTAACAAGCATTTTAGGTTTGTCTCAGGAGCTGCTGTGAGGTTTAGAGAAACATGTAGTTACCACTTCCAGACACCAATTATTTGGCAGTCTGCTCACGCCAGTGACTGTCATGGTGATGGGGCTCTCCAGATGGTGCCTTGGGCAAAAGAAATACAAAACGTCCTGCATGCCAGTGGATGGAAAACTGATGGAAGCAGTCACAGCAGCAGCAGACAAAAACATTAACATCTACTGACAGAGAGAAAAAAAGGCTTTCTTTTTTTTCACCCCAGTAAAAGAAGAGTCCTTGTTTTGGTGACTTGTGATAAAAGTGGGTTTGTGTTCATGTATATTCACTCAGGACACTGACACTGCTGCGTTCCTTCTTCCAGAACGTGAACGTCCACCGTACGGCCGAAGACGCCCTGCAGACCGTCCCTCCTCATCTCTGATACCTCTGCTGGCTGGAACCCGGTGATGCTGAAAGCTGGACCTTTCCCCTTCCTCCTTTTTCTTCCTTTTTTTTTTTTCACCTTTCCAAATGTGCACAACCTCCTCACACTGGTGACCATCTGGTTAATGTGTCTCCTCCTTCCTCCTCCACCAGCACCATACACACACACACATTTCTCTGTTACCCCTTGTTTAAGCATAATTTTTTGAGGAACTTGCGAGTGTCCGGGCCTCGGTGTTCAGCGGGGCCCTCGGCATCGCTGGTCCAAATTATTTATGAATCAAAGTATTGTCTTGCACAGCGGGGAGTTAAACACTTGGCTCACGCAGCAGATTCCTGTCTGCCTGTTACTGTACTCAGTGTGGTTTCATTGTGTTGATTTTGCGCAGCAGTAGCACTAACACTGAAAGTTACTGTGATGTGTCTTGAAGTATTAATCCTGTGATTTTTTTTTTTTTTTGATTTTTTTTTCCGCTCCATGTTTTTGATATGCAACTGTAACGTGCAATCATCATCGGATGTGAAGCTGTCTTCAGTGACAATGTGCAATTTGTAGGCCGCAAACCTACTCGGACAACAGCTTACTATTTTTAAAGTGGTGATTCAGTGTTAGATTAAAGGACTGGGTCAATAATTTTTAATGGTAAACAAGTAGCCATTTCATTTTGTAGGGCTGGCTGGTGTAATAGCTTTCCTTAGCTATGTGGTGTACAGTATCTGCTTGTACAGTGTCAGCTGAAACTGATGTTTTATGTAAATGATGATTCCACGCACGGGCCTTCAGTGAAAATACACTCACATGCTTTCGTCACTCGTTTCTTTGAAGAACACATCAGAGCATTAAACATGCAAAACAGGAAAAAAAAACACAATATTAGCTTGAAGTTGGTGTTTTGGGTCAAGATTTTAAAAAAATGTACATCCCAACTACACAATAATAAAGATGTTATTTTTTTAAGCCAACCACTCCGATCTGTCTTCTCACTTGAGGTTTTTGTGACTGCATACCTTTTGTGATGGGTTTCTTTATGAGGGTTTAGTGCAGTACTGGTTCGTGTTGTGGTTATTTCTTGATAATGGGATTATTTGTGGCCGGCGCGGTGGTTAGCACTGTTGCCTCACAGCAAGAAGGTCCTAAGGTTGACTCCATCATCTGGACGGGGCCTTTCTGTGTGGCCAACATGCTGTGCAGTGTGTGCTTACAAAATTGAAGGAAACTGGGCGAGTAATTACACAAGGACTGGACTGAAAATCAGTGGCAACAGGTCTCATGGAGTGAGGGAGCCAAATCAAAAACAAATCATCAATATGTACGGAGGTCTTCAGGAGAGAGGTCCAACAGTGAGTGCCTACAGCCATCTGTAAAACACGTTGGAGGGTCTGTCATGGTGTAGGGTTGCATTTCATCCAGTGGTTTTAGAGATCTTGTTAAAATTGATAGGATTTTAAACAGATTAATCAGATTTTGATCAACCAGGAAATACCATCTGGAAATGATCTGATTATCAAAATTATCCGAGCAGTTTGGGATCATCTTTGAATGTCCTTCAAGAAGCCTGCAGAACTATTTCTTAAGACTCATTAAAGACATGACAAGAGAGCTTACCTTAAAGACATCAGGCTGTGATTAAGAATAACGGTGATCAAGTCAAATGTTGACTTACAAGCTGTTCTGCCTTTAAAAAAAGTATTTCTATGTGCGTTTATACCTTCCAATTAATCGCTGCATTTCCTACTTTCTTAGCAAAATATAAATTTGGGTGATTTAACACTTATGCACAGTCAAACGCATGAACCATGGTATCACAATGGAAACTTGGGAAGTTGCAAAGCTATCTTGCCATTATTGTAAAGTTAATTTGACTGCATCCTCTTCGAGCCAGGACAGAAACACAGATCTCTTCCTCCCTGCGTCTGACGGCAGTACCAGCCTCCACGAGTCACAACTTTTGTGAAGAATGTGTGCGTGTAGTAAGAACAGCTGCTCAAATTAAAGTGGATTTTTTTTTTTTAGAAATAACGTTATTGTGAAAATGCCGCTTTCTTCACAGCACACTCAAGTCTTGATTTGGATCGAGCAATTCGGATTAGGTTGTGAATGTGAACAAATACCGTCAGACGCAACGATTCACACCCTGCCTGCACTTCCCCTTCCTGGGGGCTGAAACAGCGCACAGCAGCTACGCATAAGGCAAAATGTGGTTAAAGGGCAGGCTAAGAACAACTTCCTCTGAAACAGAGCAAATCCATTTATAGGAACAGCAACAGCGCAGCAAAAACGTCAGCTTTCAAACACAAACGGGTATAAACAACTGAGTTTTATTATTATATTTCCGTATCTTCTTGCATGACTGATGGCAGTTTCTTTACAGTGAGCTCTTTCTACGTGTGACTTAACACTTCCACAAACAAGTATGTCCTGAACAGAGAAAATTTGGAGACAAATTTAAAACGACAGCAACAGAACACACAGACAAAAAAATACAAAATTCTGGTGAGTTTTATTTGGAACAGCACAGCCTCAGTGATCCTGTACTCATGGTTATCAACTTGATTAATACTTTAAGGACCCGCCTTTGTTTGGGGATTTGTTCTAAGTGGCTGAAAATGAAACTGTAAATATTTCATTATGTACAGTCATTGATATTCATGAGTACAGGAAGACACTCGGGTGTAAAGGGTAATCAAAGGGTATCAAAGCCAGATTGGTCACGTTCCTCTCCTCTCGGGTCGGCTGCTTACTCCTTTAACTCTCCACTCTTGTGCTGAGTGGCCCTTGGAACATTCCCAGGGTGGCACGGGGCAAACACTAACGCTTCCATCAGAACTGTAAAGACAATAGAATCAAATTAACACGAGGTAATAATAAAAGCGGAGCCGCTGCAGGAAGAGAACAAGTTACTTACATTCTTGAGGAATTCTTCGGCAACGATACGGGCCCTGGCGTTAACTGAAAGTTTCATCTCACTGATCTCCTTGTCGATCTCCTCCATGAAGTGGATGACAAAGTCCACCAACTTGTGTTTGTACATCTGCTCCGTGTGGAAGTTGGTAATCAAGAAGCTAATATCATATCCCTAAAATAAGAGTGGAAAAAAGAAAAGACACCATTTGTGTTACTGCATTAAAGCTAGTGTAATTACTGAGATATTTATTGTTGTTTCCTTCTTTTGCTTGCTCCCTTTAGGGGTCAACACAGCGGATCATCTGCTCCAACTTCCCCCCCATCCCTAACATCCTCCCCTGCTGCACCAACCTTCTTCTGGATCTTCTCTATTGATGTGTTTACTGTCTGTATGATGTATCTAAAACATGCATGCATGAAGAGCTTCATGACTCATTTAAAAAGCTCCCACACTTCCTCGTTTTCTACGTGGTATTCTTCCTCTGATACTGTTAATAAGTACTGATTTCTCTTTCGTCACTCGCTGTCTCTTACCTCTACTGGCTTCCTCCGCAGAATGAAGAAGTTCTCTGCTCTCATCATCATGAAGCGCATAAACTTGTGGCAAAGGATCTTCTCGATCTCATCGGCCTGCAGTCGATCAGTAGTTTTTAAAGAGTGTTAGAATATTCTGGAAAGTCATAACCACAATAAAAGTTAAAACCATGCTAGCTCTACTGACCTGCTTGACAGCAATACTGACTCTGACGGAGTTGATGGATCCCTCGATGAGAACCTTCTCCTTGTCATTACGGCTGATCACCACCGGCTGAAGCAGCAGCTCCTTACTGCTCCTGTAACAACAGCAAAAACAGTCCTTCTAAACACAGTGAAACTCAACGTTATGCTCGAGACCCCGCAACACTGAACGGGAAGGACACCTGCGAACAAGCTGAGGCAAGTCCCTTCAGTCCAACTTTAAAGCCTTGCCCTTGCTTGTAGCCATTTTTCTTCCCTCCTTGATTTTCTTATGCAAGTTTGCACATGACTGAACTCGTCTGCCAGCAGCTGATCATACTACACACATCTTTAGGGCAGGAGAAACATGAGGAAGCATAGGGTGGGAAGCAGCAGGGGACAAACCAGTGAGACTCAATTGCGTGCTGCTAAACATACCTGACCTCCACCTCTGGCTTGTTGTGGCGCTCCACCACCTGAGAGGAGAAGTTCTCCAGACATAGGGCTGCCTGCAAGGTGGCCCTCACAGCGTTTAAGTAGGGGCGCAGAGTCGCTGTCTGAGGAGAAAAGTAATAAAAGGTCAATACCTGGGAGGATTCGGGCACATGCAATGAGATCCTTCCAGTTGAATAAAGGTAAATCGCCCAGCAGGGACTGGTATTTAAGGTTACGCATGACAATAATCCGTGTGCAAGTCTCACTTGACAGCTATCTGTTATCACAGGCAGAATGAACAAGTATCTACTAATGCTACGTAGCTACGTGTAGATCTGTCTGCGATATGAATGCAGAAGAGGATGTGATGCCTTCAGGTGATCGACACTGCAGCTCATCCAAATTATTTACTGTTTATGCCAGTTTTTCCACAGTTTAAGGACAAACTGTGGTGGAGCTACAGGTCACAGAAACGAGCAGAAAAGGAAACGAGAGGAAAAGACAGCTCAGTCAATCTGTTTCTGCAAACCGTATCAAGGATGCCCGTAATCTCATTTTGCTGCAGCCAACCAGAAACCACGTCTACAAGGAACACACAGCTAGCTAGCTAATCTTAAGGTAAATGTGGCAGTAGTTAGTTGGGGTAATTGGCTAAATAATTAAATATAAAGCTGAGTGTTGTGCTGGAGACTTACCATTTTTGACCTGTAAAAGACGGAAGTTCCTCAGCCACGCCTGGGACGACTCTTCCGTAAATCCTACATAGTCGAGAAAATCTATGGTGTGTTCGTTTTGATGCAAGTCTTAGTCTAATGAATAGTTTTTACCCACCCAGCGCAAATGTCACGGTTCGCGTTTATTTCTCCGCCCAGGTGGAGTGTATTTTTAATAAAAACGAGCACACCCTAGGATGTTCCCATTCTGCACTATGAAGAGGGGACAACGGCTGTTGTCTCACGAGTTTTTATTTTTACCTTATATGGTTTTGATAGTTAGATGTCAATTATCAAGATTAACGTACACAAACTATACTGTCTAACTTCCAAATTAAAAGCTTGGCAGCAAATATTTTTTTAATACGCCTAGACACAAAATGGTTTGGTATCATCCGATGATACCATTGTGATAGACTACTCAACAGGCTCTATGAAGCGCCAAGTCTCCAGACTCTGTATTCTCAGACCTACCACTTTTTAAATTGCTTTTACAACTTAAAATGCCTGGTTAGGTTTTTTTTTTTTTTAAATTTAACTAACTAATTTTTTTCCCCCAGAATCGTCATTAAATATAAAATGGGACATCATTTTAGGTGAATAATTTTAGCACACACCCCTCTTACCACAATGGTTTCACCCATCATGGACGCCATTCAGTGAAGGTAACTAGCGCTGCTCTAAAACATTATACACATTATAATTTATGCGCTATATTTGTGTGGCGTGGGTTTAAAACGCCCACGTTTAAAGCGTCTGTGCGCATATCATGAATATAAAAGAAACCCTTGTTAGAATTTAAACGTATTCTCCAGCATTTCGGGCCCAACGAGCCTGCGCTCTTTAAAGCAGTCCTGACTGTACGTGCGGCCGTACGTAAGTGTTTCTGAATTTGTGTGTGAGAGCTACAGGCACAGAGCTGGACTCACATTGTATGTCAGTCTGATAATCTAATGAATACTTTGTCCTATGCCAGTAAAATCACTGTCAGGTCTTTGCTGCAATACATCATGAGTGAGCTGAAGGACTGCCCCCCACTGAAATACTACGACTTTAAGCCCGTGGAGCATGTCAAGGTATGCCCCCGCTACACTGCTGTGCTGGGCCGCTCAGAGGATGATGGCATCGGCATCGAAGAGCTGGATACCCTGCAGTTGGAGCTGGAGACACTGCTGTCCTCAGCTACCCGCCGCCTCCGAGCATTGGAAGAGCAGAGACAGGTAGGAACAAGCTGGTGACCTCTCTTTTTTCATGTCACTTTTCTTTTAACCATAAGGTTTTCATCTCTAAGCATCTAGATGCAGCCTTGTATATTAAAGGCTATCATAATTTTTTCCCTGTCTATTCATCTCAGATCCTTACAGACTGGCAAGATAAGAAGGGAGATAAACGCTTTCTGAAGCTGGGAAAAGACCCAGACCCCGCTGCCTCATCTCGCCACAAACCAAAGAAGCAGAAATTGGACGGCAAAGGAGGTCATGGGCCAGGCCAAGGTCCTGGCAGACCCAAAACCAAAAACCTGCAGCCAAAAGTACAAGAGTATGAATTTACAGATGACCCTCAAGACATTCCCCGCAACCCTAAAAATGATGCTCCCAACAGGTCCGCAACAACATACAAATTATATCTGCTTAGTTTTATTTTCTCTTTAATGTTTCATTTCTTTTTTTCCTTCTAATTTTTAAGTCCTTCTCAGATGTGTGTTTTAGCAAGAAAAACACTTTATTCTTATATTACCTTGTAATATTTCTGTTTTTAAGATTCTGGGCCTCAGTGGAGCCATACTGTGCAGATATTACAAATGAAGAAATACGATTGTTAGAGGAGCTTCTTAAACCACCAGAGGATGAAGCAGACTACTTCAAGGTATGACATAAAGAGCCATGTACCCAATGTTATGTTACAAATAACTGTATCCAATGCAGTGAATAAGAGTGTTTTGAGGTTTGGGGCTGATCTGTGTTAATGGTAGATTCCAGCATTGGGAAAACACTACTCTCAGCGGTGGGCTCAGGAGGATCTGCTGGAGGAGCAGAGGGAAGGAGCACGAGCCAACGACAAAAAGAAAAGCGTCATGGGAGGGCCGCTTTCTGAACTGGACGCAAAAGGTGAGGGGAAGGCTCACCTGCGCCTACTTATGACTGTGCATGAACTAGTAACTCCACCTTAACACTAACTTTTATCTTCACCTGCTGTAGATGTGGACTCGCTGCTGAAAAAGTCAGAATCCCAACACGAATCTCCAGAAGACGGTTGTCCCTTTGGTCCTCTTACACAGCGTCTGCTGCAGGCTCTTGTAGAGGTCAGACTCATCATTTTGTGACCAGCTTTTGCCCTGATAAAGCTTATAATAATGCATCATTGTGTTTTAAAAAATACAAATAATAATATACATATAAATACATGAGCATGGTTTCTTCCAGGAGAACATTATATCCCCCATGGAGGATTCCCCTATACCGGACATTTCAGGAAAGGATGCTAACGATGGTGCTGGGACTTCACCCCGAAGCCAAGGAAAAGCTTTTAGGTATAATGTCAGCATCAAATACATTTTTGATATATTACATGAGAGGACCTCATGAAATAGCAGCCATTTTTAAACACAATCTCCTCATCCACACAGACCTCGGTATCCTCAGCATGAAACAAAAGAAAAACCGCATTCAATCTTTTTTAGGATGTTTTGGCAGGTCGGCAACTAATTCTTCAAAGTACCTTAATTTATTGTCTGCTTTCATGCAGCTGTGCATGCACACACAAACGTGGATGTTTATTCCTGTCCATTATATTTAAAGGGAAGAATTGGTTCTAGATTTAAGATGGTAACATTTTAAGTGTATATTTTCTTGATGACACTCGTTGGTTCTTTTACTGGTGTTTTCCGCTCTGCATCTGCATATTTCTTACGATCTTTGCCATCTTTAGCGTTCCTCATACGCGTTCCCTGGAGGCTCGAATCAAAGAGGAGCTGGTAGCCCAGGGGTTGCTGGATTCCGAGGAGCGACCTGGCCAGGGAGGAGACTCTGAGGATGAGGTCCTTGCAGAGCTGCAGAAGAGACAAGCAGAACTCAAAGCCCTGAGCGCTCACAACCGAGCCAGAAAGCAGGAGCTGCTACGGTGAGGACAGAGAGCAGCAGTGGTTCTGTTTGCCACCTAAGTGAAACTGTACATCTGTTAGAGATCTTTGATCACATGAAACTCTGGATTTGCTGTTTTTTCCCAGGTTGGCAAAAGAGGAGATGCGCAAACAGGAGTTAAGGCAGAGAGTCAGGGTATCTGACAATGAGGTGATGGAGGCATTTCGGCGAATCATGGCAGCCAGGCAGAAGAAACGTACCCCAACTAAGAAGGAGAAAGATCAGGCCTGGAAAGCACTGAAGGAGAGGGAAAGCATTCTCAAATTACTGGATGGATAGAGGAAACCACAGTTTCTGTGGTGAAAAAAATATTGGAAGAAACCTCTTCAACCTAACCCACGGCTCAAACAGCTGTCAGTTGCATCAAAGGCCTCTTTCAGGCATCCCTGTCCGTTGATCTGCCGGCATCTGGACACGCCGGCTTCATGGTAGAACACAGACCATGCTGACTTTTGGGAAATGGTCAAAATGGCTTTACTCTTACTGTAAATAGAAATGAATATAACTTGTTATTGCATGGTATTTTCTAGTGGGTTGGGCAACTTGCAAATATGCATTGTGCTTATGCAGTCATGTTAACTCTGCAGCAAACAGTCTCACTTGTGTCGCTCAGCCTGACCTAGTGGCAGCATCCTCACTGATGCATGAAGCCACGTGTTCAGATTCCAGCAGTTAAATGGAAGGTATGTGAAAGAGGCCAGTGATGTAACATACCGTTTATTACAGCTCTGCATGATTTAGGTAGGGACGTTTCTGTAGTAGTTTTTTTTTTTTTTTCCCCCATGTGATGTACAGCAGAGCGCTCAGTAATCAGATCGGATCAGTAACATTCAGCATGCATCACTGACTTTTATACTGTTGTTTGGAACGTTTTTCTTTGTTGGTTCATTTTTTTTAAATTTTTTTTTTTTAATGTTTTTTAAATTTCATCTGCCATTGTAATGCTGTGAAAAGAATACATCAGTACAATTTAGGAACAGGTTTTGTATATGTTTAAAGAAAAAAAAAAAACGCACAAGATGCTGCAGTGTGTGCAGCAACATCTCTTCCCTTCAGTGCTAACAGTGGATCCACCAGGAGCAAAAAAAGGCATAGACCATTGCTACTTATTAAAACAATAAAACTGTTACATCTGTTGATATTTGTGCTTTTGCTTTCTTTGTGTTCTTAGTGTCAGTGTATTTATTAGCAACCAATGTTAAAAAAAATTCTGACCACATAATTAACAATACATTAGACTAAAATTAAATAAAAATACAAACGTGAGAGAAACAATGTGATCAACACGTCAAATGGGCCGAAAACCAAGAAGAAGAGGTGAGCCCGATGCTGTGATCTAGCAGTGTGAGCTTCTGATTACAGAAAACTGTTCCCAGCAGCATTACATGATGCATTACGATTAAAGAGGCGGTAACGTCCACCATCTCTGTATCTCAAAGTTATATTCACTGCATGATATTCAGTTTTCAGTTGCTGACGCTGAAATCCAGTGGGTGGAAAAGGTTTACCTGATCACATACTTAAGTGCTCCTAATACGGTGTAGAACCATACTATGTAGGTCTCTAAGGAATGCTTAAAACTGTCTTCATTTAAAAGGCAAAACAAGATATTTTCTCCATTTGGCCGCTGGGCAGTAGAATAAAATACAGTCACATTGTTCCAGCAATAACAGTAGTAATTAAGAGACTTAGACTGGAAGTTATTCTGTTTGTCTCCAGTTTTTTTTTTTGTTGTTGTTCCTGGTTAGGAGGATATTCTTAAAATCTTTTTAAACTGCTGTACATAAAAGCTACATGTCTTCATTATTAAGCCACATTGCACATTGCAAATCCAGATTTCCTGCAGGGTAGGTGAAAGTAACAGGATCCAGAGGCACCACTAGATGGCAGTCTGTGCCTTTTGGTATACATGGTAGCCCATGGTTGACATAACTGCGATACTGTGTGTGTCTCTTTGTTGGTGATTGTATATGTCCATCTTTCACTTTAAGATCCTCACTGATCTGGATTTGGGGATAAAGTAAGAGACTGTTGCTCAATGTGCAGCTGTGGGTCACAAAGTTCATCCTACAGAGAAACAGTCACCCAAAGAAATGTCACCAGTAAGAAACAGTTTCCTTAAGAAACTGTCACATGGTCACAGCAAAAACCACCAAACTGCTGTTCACCCAGATGGATTCAGAAAGTATCCTTTGAAAAGTCCGCAGCCATGCTGATGTTTCTTTGTCATTCTCAGCAGTTTCAAACAGCTTTTCTGTGATTCTTTCTCTTGATGTGTGTGATAAGAAAAGACTCGTCCATGTCACTTTCAAACTCAGGAGGCTTTGTTAGAAATGTGTACAAAGTCCTATCATTGCTGTCTCTAATTTTTTTTGTGGTAGTTTCATTTTAATGAAGAGAGGCAAAATATTAAATAACTATTTGATCCCCTACAACACAGCCAAAATTCAGGTTCCCTCAGATTGCCTGTGTGCCCACATGACACAAGATTACAATCAGTCAGTCAATTATAGATTCTCCTGATCTCAACTTCGTATCTATATACAGTACGCCTGCCCGCAGAATCAGTTTCTTCTATTCCAACCTCTCCACCACCACGTGCAAGACCTAAGATTTGTCAAAGGACATCAGGGACAAGATTGACCGTCAGCTTAATGAGAAGATGACAACTGCTGGTGCGATTATTCAGAAATAGAACAAATATAAAATGACCATCAATCCACCTCAATCTGGAGCTTCATGCAAGATTTTGCCTGATGATACGAAGAGGATCATGAGAAAGGCGGTGAAGCAGCACAGAACGACATGGGCGGAGCAGTGACCAAGAACACCACTGTAACACACATAATAGAACTTGCAGACGCTGCAATTTTGCAGCGTCTGCAAGTTCCACCTGTTCATGAAGACACATGTACAGGCCCATCTTAAGTTTACTAGTGAAAATGCTGTGGTCATATGAAACCAAACTCAAGTTCTTTGGCATCAACTTAAGCCGCCGTGTTTGGAAGAAGAGAAATGCTGTGTATGACCCAAAGAACACCATCCCAACAGTCACCATGGAGGTGGAAGCATTATGATATGGGGGCTGTTTTTCTGCTAAGGGTGCAGGACGACTTCACGGCACTGAGGGGCCAATAGACTGGGCCATATACCATAAAATCTTGGACTAGAACCTCCTTCCCTCAGCCAGAACACTAAATATGGGTCATGGGTTGGTCTTCCAGCATTAAAATGACCCAAAACATACTGCCAAGGCAACAAAGACGTGGCAAAAGAAGAAGCACATTAAAGTCATTGAGTGGTTTAGCTAGTCTCCAGACCCCAACTCTATAGAAAGTCTGTGGAGGAAGCTGAAGGTTTGGGTTTCCAAGCAGTAATAAAAAAAACCTAAAGGATTTAGAAAGTTTCTTTAAAGAGGAGGGAGCTAAAATCCCTCCTGAGATGTGTGCAAACCTGATGACCAACTACAAAAAATGTCTTACCGCTGTGGTTGCCAACAAGAGTTTCTCCACCAAGTATTAAGTCATGTTTTTTTTCAAGTACTTATTTCAGTCAATGACATGCAAATCAACTTGAAACTTTAATGTAGCTTTTATGTAACGTGTTTTTTCTGGATTATATTCTGTCTCCCTTCATTAAAATGAAACTACTAAAAAAAATAGAGACTGTTCATTAATGTGAAACTTCCAAATTCAGCAGGGGATCAAATAATAATTTCCCCCACTGTAGCACCCATAACGCTACCTCTTTTAATCTGTGAGGCCTGTACAGTCTTATGACACAGAGCTATCCAAATCTTCCTGATGAAACCGCTATAACTTGGTCAGTCGGTCAAGTCGCGATCAAGGCAGTGAAACTCTCTCTGTTGACCCTCTGTTACAAAGCACGTGAAAACCCTGCAGCGCCACAGATAAAATCTCCTCTTCTCTCAACATGTTTAGGTTGACGTCAGATCCCCAAGCGTTGCTGACATGACGGATTTCAGGCTTTGAACTACATCTAGTCAGGTTGCTTGTTTGTATTTTAAATAGCCTTGAGCTCCACAGTGCAGGTTTGTCAGGAACAAATCAGCTTACATCTTGCGACACCTTAAAATCCGGCTGAATCATTACGAATTTAACAGCAGCCTGTCGGGGGGTGGGGGGTGGGGTAGCAATAATGCTCTGTTTATTACACTGTGTGAGTGTTTTGCTTGTGCGTGTCCGTGTTTGTGTGTAATAGCAAGACCGTTAATGGAAACTTACTGAATCTACATTAATGCAACCCAGAAGATAAAATCAGGAACTGGCATGTTGTTTAAAAAAAAACACCTCATGCTCAGAAAGCTGGAGTTTCAAAAAATGGTGCAAACAGTCATTATTTTAAAAACTCCTCAGTTTAGGCGAGTGTCCTCTATGCAAATCCATAATGCTGTCAGCCCTTGTGTATGAAAGCTTTTAATAACATGCAAACCTATTGAGTCCTCCTCACAGGTGAATGAGAGGCTGAATAGATTGCTGTGGTGGCCCCTCGAGGCTGGGCGTATCACACAGGTCTTTTGTTGCATTTGTTGTCATTAGACCTAAACTGAAGGGCAGGTGGGTTTTGTGTTGATACACTGCTCATACATGCTCAATGATGCTCGTCCTCTGTTTGCTCATCACATATTGAGCCTCTTTAAAAAGAAAAAAACGAAAGAAAGAAAAGAGGAAAAAAAAGGGCTAGTTAGACTCCTTTTGACAACCCAGGTGGTGCGTGTGTCCCCGATGCTCACTGGATCAGCGAGGCTCCATCTCCAGTCCCCTCTCCCCGTGTGAAATTCAGCTACGTGGTGAGCTTCTTCACTCCTCTCTGCCATGGCCCGTAAAGTTTTACGGCTGTTTGAAGAAGAGGACCCGCCACTGGAGGGTGTGGGTAAATAAGTTTGGCACGAGATATGCATCTGCCGCACATCAACAGACAGATAGACTATAATAAATATATTTCTGTTATGTGAGCAGACATTGTGCGGGGCGACGTGTGTTTACATGTGCACACACGCACAGTTATCCCATGCTACTATCACCCCAGATCAGAGGAGGGCGTTCTCTCCATTGCCTCTTTGTTTTGCCACTGTGTACCAACCATATTTCTTTCTCTGTGGCTCTCCTACTCCACCTCCGTCCCTGCGTTCCTCAGCTGGAACTGAGCATGCATAAAAGGCTGACACACACACACACACACACACACACACACACACACACACACACACACACACACACACACACACACACACACACACACACACACACACACACAAAAGCATGCAGAAGCACAAGGAGAGATACATAGAGCTGGAGGGTTTCAACATAAATCTGTTGATTCTTTGTCCTAATGCTATGTCAGCTTTCATGCTGAATTGAAATTGTGTGTGTGACAGAGATACAGACAGAGGTTGAGACAGCTGCTGAGGCTGGCTGGTCCACTGAGAAGACCCTCTGTCCAGCCAGGCCACGCCTCGGCCCTTCTCCCGCACAGAGAACTATTGTCTCCAGTGCTCCTTCCACTGTTCTGATGTCATGGTTTGTCCTTCCCCAGAGGGTTGCTGCTGCTGCTGCTGCTGCTGCTGCTGCTGCTGGTGGTGTTGTGGTAAAACTGGAAAGGCCTTTTCGCACAAGCCAGAAGCAAAAGCGACTGGATGGTGCACTGTGCAAACAGTTCTGCATACCAGTACACAAAACTCTCATATGCTCTCATCTTTTTGGCCACTCCTTTAACCCACCCTGATTTGAATCTTATTTGCTTCCCATTTGCATGGCAGTTGATGCCTTTCTTCTGTGACTCCGGAGTTTGGCAGCTCAAATGCAAATCGCTCTCTTCTGCCATGATCATCCCCACCTGTCCGGGCTCCTGGGCTGTCTGCTCATTGGTGAAGTAGAAATAAATATTCTTGGGCTACTACTTCCAGCCCTGTTGTAATTCCTCTGGTGTATTTTGTAGAATGCGAGCAGTCTACCACAGACTCGCTGCTTTTACATTAAGCTGTGAGGGCTTTGCTCATTATTTAGGTGTACAAGAAGAATTGTTATCAGAGCAGTCTAAGTTTGGGTATATGAGAGATTGTGTTTGTGGTATTTTGGAAATGTAAAAAAAATAATGCATATCTGGTTTCGATCAGAATAAATGACATAAGCTGAGGTTTAACTTCTGTTAGATCCAAGACCTACAAGATAAATCACGATAAAGTGCTGATGCTAAATTCTGCGTACAGAGTCTGTCCTCTGAGAGTTTCCCGAGTACTGTGACAATTTGTGTTTGGCTGCTCTTTGTTTGAATCACCTAGGCAATGAGTGAGATAAGAACGAAAGAGTGTGGAGTTGTTAGGAGGCTGTTTATCTTTGGCAGTAAATGTGGACAACAGCATTCAAAGCTCTTGAAGTATGTTTTGCTGTGGAGATAAGGCCTGATAGCAGAGGTATGTAGAGGGCTATGTATGGATAGATTTGCACATATTTTCACAGAGATTTAATGCAACTGCTTCTGGAATAGGGAGACCAACCTTATAGAGGTGGGATTTGGAGAATCGTCACACTCTTCCTTATTGAGCTTGGATAAATAAACATACCCCTTTCCTGCTACGGGTCTCCCTCTAAGACTCTAAGCGAGAGGACATCACCGGCAGTGTCGATGATAGTTGTTGAGGAGCAAAGGAGACACAATGAAAAATGCTTCTGTCACCACCCACCACTGCTTTGTCACCCTCTCCCCATGTTTCTTTTGCTTCCTCTGCTCTGTGATTATTATCAGCCCAGATCATTATCAGGCAAACTCTCCCCTCACTGTGATGGAGAGGAGGGTCGGCCTCCCGCATGGCTTTGGTGAGAGATTTCTAACAGCAGCAAAGGAGGAGGGGATGGGACAGGGGAAACAAGACAAGAGGCCTAATAAAGTCCATCTAAATTTAGAGACAGCGGAGCCTTTTCCCCCTTGTCCTTATAAAGAGCTGCTGGTGAATCCAGGCAGGCTATCCTCCTCGCTGTACTGAGCGCAGATCACTCCCTACAGGATGGGGAACATAACCGTCGGTGCATGAAAACACACACACACTCGTGTGCGCAAACACAGAGGATCATGTTGTTTTATGAGACAGAGGACGGGGAACTTGGAGGGGTATTTTTTTTCTTTACACAAGAGGGCAAGTTCGGTGGAACATACTAAAATAGGAGAGGTTTGAGGAAACCACCAAAAAGAAATGATGGGAGAAATGAGCAACTGGTGGGGGGCGGTTCACGTGCAGGAGATTGTGAAAGGAACCACAGATGAATTCGTGGCTAAAAATATCTCAGAGGGTGGGTTGTATATTTCATCTTATGTTAGCACAATCTCCCTTCCCCCGTTCAAAAGATGCCCCTTTTTTGATCTCATTAAGAATCATTACGTTTTATAAAGTTTATACTAAGATCTCGCCTGACCTTTTGGGGCTTTGTCCGTGGAGAATAAACGCATCATCTACAATCATATTAATTAGTGGGCTTTAGAAAAGAAAAAGCAGAGCCAAGCCCTCTCCCTGTTTCCTGCCGTATTGCTAACAGTCTGCATGGAAGCAAATGCAGAGAGTTAAAAATAAGGCAATGAGAAACATCCCTTTAAAATGTTTCTTGAACTCTCGGTTTCACTGATTACTCAATCCATCCGAACTTCAAGAAACACCTGTTGCACATGGTAGGAATTTTTTTTAAATGTACAATAGAACCGGAGCTCTCCACTGTTTGAAAAAGCCTCACCGCTTGCAAACGATGAAGCCGGCAGTCAGCAAACATAAACGTGACCTTTCCCCTTATGACAAATTAAGAAATTCAACAGCTGCGTCACCGATGTAAGTGACTAGTGTGATTTACTGCCATATCTGCTGCTGTCTGTCTGAAGCGCTCTTATCAGGAATGGCCTGTCCTGGGTGTGACATCAGCAGCTGCTTCCTTCCCCCTACCTTTGATTAAATAACAACCCAAGTGAGATGCAGGTCATGTGCTGGTTCGTGCAGGAGACACAGAAACAGAACACTTACAGTTCACTTTTGGCACGAGGAGAGAGATACGTATGATGTTTTGTTTTCGCTGTGCGCTGCTAGGCCAGAGGTCATTTTCACAGCTGCCCTGGTACAGTAAGCTAGGAGTGACAGCAAAGGGTCAAAAGGCAAACAGGGTGGAGGGGTGCGGGTGGAAGGAGTGGCGGTTTTTTTTTTCTTTTTAATTCCTCTTTTACACCTGTTGCTTCCTGCCTCTTGTGGCCTGTTACCACACAGGAAGACACTGGTGGACACACTTTAAACCTACAGACATAGGGACCATCTGAGCTGAGACGCAGAAAGGCAAGCACAGAAAAACATTGCATTCATACAGTCACACACTTGTTATATAAGAGCTCCTCCTCTACACACACACACACACGAGTCAGAAGCACAGTCTGACAGTCTAAAGCTAAAGTGGATCGATCATTGTGTTTTGTGTGTGTGTGTGTGTGTGTGTGTGTGTGTGTGTGTGTGTGTGTGTGTGTGTGTGTGTGTGTGTGTGAGGGAAAGAGTGTGTCAGTTTGTGGTCATGAAAGCCCCACTGAGAGAGGAAGCTCAGCTGTCAGTAGCTGTCAGGTGCTGGGCCTCTCTCTCTGTCTGTCTCTCTCTTTATTTGCTGCTCCTGCTGTAGAGAACCTCAACCCCCTTCTCTTTCTTACTCTCCCTTCCCTTTTCTGCCCTCCAACAGCGGCAGGCTGGGTTTGAGGTCGAGGTGGAGGCGCTGCTCCCTTAGCACAAGCATGTTGACCAGAGATAAGGAAATATGGCACACAACCAACACCCCCACCTCCACTCGCCCCCACCAGCCCTACCCGTCTAGGGGCTAAACATATTACAAACATATACATATATGCACACACATATGCAGCAAACAAGTAGTTATTTTGTGGCGTGATGACCAGATCTTGTTACCGCATTGCCATCACAGCACTTTAAGTATTTCTTGCCCGTTCACCTCCTCTCTTGTCTTCTGGCACTCGGCTCCGCTGCTCTCTCTCTCTCTCTCTCACCATGTGAAGGGTGTTACCCATGCTACATTAGGTGCTCACATGCAGAAAGGAACAGAACAAACAGGCACTCTCTGCAAAGCATGCTCCTCATTCAGTGGGAGTGAAAACCTGAGTGTGCATGCCAGCGCTGCTATAGACTGGTGGTTTGGCGTGGTGTGAAATGGACACGGGATGTGAGGCTAGAAGCGTCTGTGGTGCCTCAGCCCCTTGCTTCGCGTTGTGAGATGTGCTGAGGGTGGGCGGGGGGTGGTTGTTGTTGAGGGGGAGAGCAGAGTGGGGGGGTGCCTGAGCTTGTGATTGCAGATCGGCTCTGATGGGTATCCCCTTGGCCCTTTCTTGAGTAAGACACACTCAGATCACATTACAGGCCTGAGAACTGAGGGGAGACAGCGCGAGTGAGGGCAACAACTACTAGGAGGAGACACACACACACACACACACATGCATGCAGGGTAATAAACTGCAATCCACATGTTCATGATTGCACAGCACAGCACTATGACATGAATGTAATCAATTCCCTTCAACGGGGGACCATGCTGTTTCCATCTGTATGTCTTTTTCTGCCTCATCATTTACTCCTGTTTGACTTTAAGAAGTTTCAGCACAAGCTTGACTCCTGCATAAGGCCATCTCGTGTGGCTCATCTCGTTATCACCGACCTCTGTGGAAGTGCCAGAAGAATCAGCAGGTGTGAGAGTGGCGTGTACGGCCGTCTAACAGCAGCTGATAGGACGCAGGCCTGCTGTTGGATAAGCACTACTTTCTGCCAGAGCCCTGAAAACTCACACTGAGCCACAAATGTCTCAGCCTTTATCAGCCACAGACACCACGGCCCCCATGTGCACACTTTCCAAGTCACTTTCCAGAAACACTGTTGACTTTCAAAGATTACCATACTTCCCACCACCTTACACTATCCAGGTATCATCACTTAAGTACAGTGAAATAGAGTATGAACACTATTTCCAAGCTTATGTAAACTTCAGATCGCTGATTCTTCTCAACTTGGGATTTAGTTACAATATGTATGTATAACACTGACTGCTGTTCAGCTATAGTTCCAAATATTCGTTTTAAAGTGTGAAGAAAACATTGTTATATCTAGAAGATAGAAGTCTATTGCTTTAAATCTCTGCTATGTGTGCAGTCTTACAGGTTCAGCAGGCTGAATGCTTCCTTAATTATCTGAACAATTTGAGGTTACTGGCAACTTTTCAATCAGTTGAAATGCTTTTCATTTCCTGGTTTCTGTTTGTTTTGTTTTCATGCATCATACATGTAGTTTTCTTTCACACTTCTTCTATTGCAAACTGGGTTAAAAAACAAAACAACCTCCAGCACATTACCGAGATAAGCGATCTTTTATGCACTGTGCTCTGACAATGTCACCTTCAAATACAGCTGAAGCACAGCACGGGTGTCCCAACTGGAAATTCTTCATCCACTCAATCGGATTCTGTTGTCATGAGCTTCTGTTCCCCTTGGTTACAGTTAGTGTGTCTGTCGTTTTGGGTGCAACACAAACAATGTCAGTACACCCTGCTTAAACAAGTTAGTGTCCAGAGATGTTTTTCCACTTCTCCAGTTTAAGACATTTGTTCTGTTGATTGGCCTTTTACTGCTTTAATACCGATCACTCGTCCCCCACCCCTCACTGACCTACTGACTGTCTCTGCTTCTAATTTAAACCTGACTCTCTCCAGACCTGTCCATGTTATCTCAATGTGTTGTTGATGTGGGAAAAGGCCACAGGAGACAACATGTGATGGGTTTCTTGGGTCTGGTATTTTCTTATGAGAGGGTGGGTAAATATAGTAGCTGAAACCTATCAGACGCCATTGCACCAACACTCCCCAGGCTCAGACGGGCCCATCGGGGCTGCGGTCTGACGAGCATCAAGGCATAGGAGGCTCTATAGACAGTCAGATACTCATTCGTGGTCATATCCCAAATATTAAATAACACGCTCATAAAATGGGTAATTTATGACTCTCTATGAAACATTAGCTGCCTGATTCTCACACTTGTCATATAGTTTCTAAATAAAATACAATACTTACCTTTCTTTAACAAGGTGCAAGTAATCATGCTGTTACACCTTCCATTGATATTTTTATTGTATGCACATAGAGGAGTGATGCTTGTGGAGCAACTAGAAAGGTTCTTGTTTTATATGGGCATCTAATTTGGGCTAATTTGAGAGTCATGGTGTTGCGAGCAGTTTGTGATTAAAGTTGGGCTGGGGTACGATAAGATAGGACTGTTTTCATGACTCTTCTGAGGAATCACTTGACGTCAGAGTGGCACAGCAGAGCGAGAAGCAAGTGGAGAGTGAGATTTGACTGAACCTTTTTTTGTATGTGCATGTGAAAGAGAGACAGACAGAGAGGCATCGTGGTGACTCAGCATAACGAGGTCTGCTGGACCTCCGTGACCTCGTTCGTCAAGCTGACACCAGGCTCTGTTCCTGCCATGTAATTCAAAAGAAGAATGTGACGAGGAGAAAAAGATAAGCAAGGATGAGAACAGACGAGGAGAAAGGCAGAGAGAGAAAACAGGGGCGAGAAAAAAAGGGGAAAACGGCATGTGAGGAGAAACAGAACTGCTAGCACTGAAGTGGGGTAGACGGGGAGGTGTTAGGAGAGGGGGGGAAAGTACAAAAGACAAGCAGAAAAGTTGAGTAAACAAATGTGTGAGCGAGTTCACAAACACGGAACCAGAAGGAGGGGGGTGAGATAGTGAAAGATTAATAGTGACAAAGTGAAGTAAAGAGAAACGAGTGCGACCAGAGCTGCCCCACTACAGTCGCAACCAGTAAACACAGCAACAGCAGATATAATAATTCTGCTGAACACAAGTGTTTAAAAATCTCTGACATGTTGCAGCTATAAAAACTGCAACTTGTTCTGTGTGTTGGAATCATCTGCAGTGTGTCCTAACACATTGCATGGCTTCTTACTCTGGCAGTTCATTTTAACACAATTCCTGAACACAGACTTATTTTGCTATCAATTCACTTTAATTCTTTAATAAAGCACCAAATTACACTAACAGTTGCTTCAAGATGCTTTATATTATAAGGTAAAGGCCCAAGTATAATAGGGAGAAAAACCCCAACAATCAGATGACCCCCTATGAGTAACCACTTGGTGAGAGTGGGAAGGAAAAACTGTCTTTTATCAGGAAGAAACCTCCAGCAGAAACAGGCTCAGGGAGGGTCGGACATCTGCTGTGGCCGGTTGAGGATGATGGGAGGAAGACGGGACAAAATACATACTGTGGAAAATAGCCAGAAAATAATCATAAGTAATGATTAAATGCAAAGTGGTGTATAAACACATAGAAAGTAAAAAGAGGTGAGTGATAAGGAAGCCCCCAGCAGTCTAAGTGCTAATATGAGGTATTTAAGGCAAAATAGATCCTGATTATTCAAGACTTTGCATGAGAAGGATTTTAAATTTAATTCTGGATATAACAGGGAGCCAGTGTGGGAGAAATATGCTCTAGTCCCTGACAGCACCGTTGCTCCACTGTTGTGAAAAACAAAATGCTCATCCTCTGATGCTAACTGAAATGTTATTATGCTAACTTGCAAAGCTAAGGTGATGAATACTGTTAAAACACAAAGTGCAGAATAGCAAGATGGAAATGGTTATTATGATGCCACCACCACCGCTTTGCGTTGTGACCATTACCATCTTTGATTTTTTTTTGTTGTGTTTTAGAGCCATATGTGACCATATTTTTGGACACTAAGGTGGAGTGCTAAGTTATCAGCTAATGCTAGCAAGCTTGGCTCGTAAGATGCGACCATAGGCTATGTTACAGAACATATTTAGAACAATGAGTTATAAGACAAGCTCAGCTCTCATAGAGTTGTAATGTAGTGTGAAATTTGTCATAGACCACAAAAACGTTTTAAATCCTGCTTTTTAACCATTTTTAAAAAGTGATAGCTGTAACCACTTAAATGTTACCCATGATTTCTGGTATCTGCATTTTAAACCTTTCCTCATTCGAGTTTTGGCTTTATAATAATTAACCATATTTGGATGCGAGGGTGACATGCTAGGGTAAGTGCTCAGCAAACTGCATCTATGAACTGTATGTATGCAACCCACTCCATACCAGCTAGTTGATGCTAATAAAATACTACACCTACTACTCATCAAAACTGAAGCTTCTTGAACAGGCTGCACCACCAAACTTGAGGCCTAGCAGTGACCGGCTACAGCATTATCAGCACACCTGTCAATCAAAGCAGCCATGCTTCATTGAGCCATTATACAGGTGTTATGACAAGACCAACACTTTTTATAACAGGTTAAACATGGATTTTAATGCTGTTGTTACACAGATGTCTGTAGGGATTGATTCCCTTTTAGCTTAGAGTGGCCTTGAAGGCCGTTTTGGTACACAGAGTACAACACTTTGTGTGGCTCTGTGATTCTTGCTTGGGTTAAATTTTAACAGCGCTGAGTTAGCATCGTTAAGTCATGTTAGCAGTTCTTTACAGCCTCAGTCAGCCTACTACAGTTACAGTTGTTTTTATTTCATTTTAGAAGGTGGAAGAATGACACTACACTGCATTATTTAAAAGAAACTTGGTGTATCTTTTGAAAAGAAAGCCTAACCACGAGAGAGAAGTATGCAAATAATTACATGCAATAAAACTCATACAAAAACGACTTGAAGGTAAACATGTCCAAGTGCAACAGCTCTAGCATGAATAAGGTGTAAATGGATTTCAATGAAAAACAATAGCACCTGAAAAACATCCCTTGAACTCAGGATGATATTGTAAATCATTGTTGCATGGATAAAATTGAGGTTGAGAACAAAATGATGTTTTTTTGTTTCTTACAACCCTGCCTGCGTTTTGTTTTCCCGGGCTTAGCGGGGTTTTAGAAGTGACACATCCCCTAAAGAAGCTGATGTAAGCACAAACAGGGAAAAAAATGCTGCTGGGAGACAGTGCTAGGCAGCCTTGTTTAGCAGAGACAGGAAAAAAACAAAAACAAAAACAAAAAAACGTTACTTGCAGCTCAGCATAATGGGCCTCAAAGCACTTTCTGACAAACACCTTTTATTTAAGTTTTATACTAAACTCTCAGCAAGGGAACGAAAGCAAAGTGCACTGTCCAAGGGAACACCCAGCTCTGCTGAGAAGGTGGTGTTGTTGCTTGATAAAAGTCTGGGCCTCCTGCTCTTCCCCACCCCCAACACTCATATGCAAGACCTGACAGCACTCATTGCCCTGATAACACTAACACACACACACACGACTGAACCCTGCCACTTCACAGGGTTTTTAAAGTGTGATCACAGCAGGATGTGTATTTTGTTACAAATGCAATGACATAAATTTGCTCTTTGGCTTTTATCGTTGACACTTCACATTAATAATAAAGACAGAAGAGAAGAGGAGGCATATTTTAAGTACAAATTATTTTATTTTTTGGTATGGCTTCTTTGAAGGAACTGTAAAAGACATTCTTATTGGAGAAAAAAAAAAAAAAAAAAAATCTAGAGCATTTCCAGAAAATATGAATGGGCATCAATGAGCCAGCTGACAAATCCACTGACGGGGTGCAGCTGTGTCTCTGCAAGTTAAATGACATCAGTGCCGTGACTGTAGTCATAATAACAAAACAAAAAAGCTATTTTAACTTAGTACCTCTTATAAATACCTACATATAAATATTGTAAATGTACTTAATGACAGACAACATTAAAATGCTGTACATGAATGTCCTTTTTGAGAGCAACAGTTTGACAATCTCAGTGACAAAAGAAGAAACAACACTGGTGTTTGAGCTCAGTGTCAGCTACCTTTAAACATCGATATACAAAGCTCCTGGTCCCCGTACGGCCACATACTGCTTGTGATTATCTACATCCATCTGAAATTATCAAGACCCAAGTCAGATAAATGTGACTGCTGGAAACAGTCAGGTCAGTTTCAAGGAACTCTCTGCACTTGGTTCTCTGGTGTGGGAGGGGCACTTAAGTTTCAAAAAGGAAGTTGCTGTTGTTTCTAAATTAAGGCCTCTTCAAATAAAATAAGTGTGTAGTCCTGCCATCATCTCGGGACAATGGAGCTCCGACAGTCTTATACTGAAACTTTCTGTTCCCTCTTGAGGTGAAATCTCTTGTTGGTGCTGAACGCTGGAGGTTTGTTCATGGGCCAGTGCTCTGCCTTACTGTGTATAGCACCGGGATAGGCTCCCCAATCACCACCGTACACCCTCATCTCTGACTGTTCCCCCAGTGTCCTAAAGCAGCATTGCCCTTCATATCCACCCCAGATCCACGGGAATCTGGAGGTAACAGGGGTTTAACATGTCCCCGACAGCTCTCAAAACATCAATATGTACCATGGACATATACAACTTCCACTGATTGAGCAGAGAAACATGCGAACATTGATAATAATAGCACAGAAATAAAACATGGAAAAGGACATTAATACAATAATAAAGAAGGATAAAAATAATAATAATAATAACAATAACAATAATAATTAAAAAAAAGAAAGCAAAAAAAAAAAAGAAAGAAAGAAAAGAAGTGTCAGCTTCTGGAAGCTCTCGGAAGCAGCCACATATACTGCTCAGCTTCTCAACCTGAACCTTAGTCCTCCCACCCCTTTTACCCTTTAACCAATGAGCCAAAAGCTCATCCTGATCATATAGTGCAATAGTCCCACCCTTTTCCTGAAAGCTACTGCTGGCAACAGCAGGATCACCCTGTAGGGCATTTTTCAATATCCTCTGTCCAAAGGCTTGCAACCACTCCACCTCCATCTCCTCCTCTTCCTCCCGCACCCCTTCCTCTGCTCCTCACCCTGCTCACTGCATACGGTCTGGCTGGATGTGCTGCTGTGGGGCGTAATGCAGGAACGCTGCACCAGGGCCAGTGGCAGAAGGGAGAGTGGGGTGTACGGTAGGTGGGGCTGTGGTGGCGGTGGAAGGCCCAACAGTGGCTGTGGGGCTGGCAGTGTAGCTGTAGCCCAAGAAGCCAGCGGGGGAGGCGGCGTACGGGTACTGCTGCTCAAAGGCAGCCTGGGCGTACTGGGTGTAGGCTGCGCTGTAGTCCAGGTACGGGCTGGTGCTGACAGAAGTAGAAACCTGAGTGGGCAGCACCAGGCTGGGCTGCACATATGCTTGCGGGTAGATGTAAGGCTGGGCCAACCTGCACACAGACACAAAGGGGGGGGTTAGAGGGGTTAGACCAGAGGACTTAAAACAAGAAGAGAAATCCAACGCCTGGCTCCATTGTTTACACTGCGACCAGAGGGCGAGCATGTTGGAAATATACACTCTAGTGTTCCACTTTGAGAACTCACACAGAAATCCACTGTTATTAAGGATATTACAGATAATTACACGAAAGAGAAAAGGTGAGGGAGGCAGACTCAACCCTCCGTCAGTGTCAGTTAGTAAAAGCTACAGAACCTGTTGGATAGGCCCTCCTGGAAGGACGGGGGAGGGAGGGAGGGGGTGAATGGATAGAGTCAGCCGTTACTGGCAGGTTTTCAAGCTCAGGCATCAGCAGAGTGTTTTAACAGCTGCTGCACTTCACTTACTGAACACAGTCACTCACACACACACAAAAACAGGGAAGTGCATGGAGGGAGGGCAGAAGTTGCAGTTGCTCTTGTTCTGGCTTGGTTTGAAAATCTCACTACAACAGGTGAACATGTTAGCTGGGGAGGGGAGGGGGATTATGGTGGCAGGGGAGCTCATCAGGGTTGGGTGCGAGGCTCTGCCAGGCCACAAGGGCAGACTCTCAGATGTAGCTGATTAGAGCTGTGGGGTCTGGGGACTGTACAGTCTTTGCTTTGCCACTTTATCCACAAAAGAAATGGAAGTGGAGAGGGTTTTAGATTAGTCTATTTTTACTCAGGATTTCAAATACATCTTTGGAGTTTGTTGTATAAAGGGATTAGTGATGGCAGCAAGCAAAAGAGCCCCCCTCTTTCATATACATGGTGATATAACTGACTATTGTGAGAGCCTTGACCCCAGATCCTACAGTCGTGCGGTGGGCAGGGTGGGGATTGGGGGGGGGTGTATCCGCAGACAAAGGCAAGATAGCAACAACAACATGTCACATTGACTTACACTCTTCAGCTGTATCTCAGTGCTGAATAAAATCTTCCTCTCATGGACTGTTTTCAAGTTTCAGTCTTATTGTTTTCCCCTCTCATACAGATTCAGTCCATTAGATGAAGGTTAGTATTAAAACACAGCTATCAAGCAACAAAAAACAAACAAACAAAACAAACAAAAACTTAAGCATGCAGGATAGGGATTTCATCACAGTCTCAATACACTCATTTACACACACACACACACACACCCCTACCTAATACCTCTACCCTCCCCATTTATCCACCCACCAACACACACCCGTTGCCACTGCAAACCCCAAACCATGCCATAATAGGGAAAGAGTCACAGTACAAATGAGGATAACCTCTTCACTTCATATCACACAGAAGGGTAAAGATAAAAAGGCACTCCAGTCCATCACAGCACACGGCACTTCACTCTCAAGCCATCACTGGCACCTTGGAGAGAGGCTGGCTGAGGGAGGGAGGAGGGGCGGGTGGGTAGATATTTTCTGCCATATCCCTTCTCGGGACTAGTCCGAGTACTGTGGGCATCCTCTCATCCTCTGCTGGCGCACTGGTCAGCTGGCAGCAGGAAGCAACCATGGCATAAGAGTGATTATTGTCAGCAGTAACATTAACGTCCTATTGTGTGGTTAAATAGATGCAGGGAAGAAAGAAGGGGGGGAAAAAGAAGCATTTTTCAGGTATCATCTCAAATGGAAAATTCAAACTCCATAAAACTTTTATTGTATTCAAACAACAAATGAGTCATCTGACAAGTGAAGGGGAAATGAGTCCTAATGCAAGTGGTCTGAGCAAAAAACAAAACAGTGGCTTTTAACAAGTAAGCATAAGCAAATGAGGGCAACCCCCACCCGTGAGCACAATCTACAACTTCACTCGCAATGCTTTTGAGCTACTCAAAGAGGCATTCACTCTGCACACAGCTTTCAAAGATGGCCATACATTAATGCTGCGGGGCATATGTATGCGCTTTCACTCGCTTTGTGTATAATGAGTTCGCATGTTCTGAGGCAGATTTTGGCCTCAGGCAAGTGACCTTGTGTAGGTAAAGAGAAATCCAAAAATGAGAGACAAAGCAGTCCTGAATTAGATCTTTCGTGTCTGTGAAATGGATAGAACATCAGAAAATGAGAAGAAGAAGAAGAGAAGAAGAAGAATTAGATCTTTCGAAGAAGAAGAAGTGAAGAGGAATGAAGAAGATAGAAGAAGACAGTGAGAGAGAAGAGAAGAAAGAAGAAGAAGAAGAAGAAGAAGAAGAAGAAGAAGAAGAAGAAGAAGAAGAAGAAGAAGAAGAAGAAGAAGAAGAAGAAGAAGAAGAAGAAGAAGAAGAAGAAGAAGAAGAAGAAGAAGAAGAAGGAGAAGAAGAAGAAGAAGAAGAAGAAGAAGAAGAAGAAGAAGAAGAAGAAGAAGAAGAAGAAGAAGAAGAAGAAGAAGAAGAAGAAGAAGAAGAAGAAGAAGAAGAAGAAGAAGAAGAAGAAGAAGAAGAAGAAGAAGAAGAAGAAGAAGAAGAAGAAGAAGAAGAAGAAGAAGAAGAAGAAGAAGAAGAAGAAGGAGGAGGTACCAAGGCAAGTTAGGGACAAGGCCACAGATGCCAAGTGGACTTTTTTTTCCCGGCGGGAGGGGGGGCGCAGGGGAATGTTGATGACGGCCCGAAGATTATAGGTCAGCTGGTTTTGTGCTGACGGCCAGTCTGTGTGCGCCTCACATAGTGACACTGAGAATGGCAGGCTGAGACACCAGAGAGACAAGCTTACAAGAAACCATTTGATGCCCGTAAACATTACTAATATAAGCAGCTGAACTCTGTCATTAATGAAGGCCGCATAACGATCTAATGGGAAAAAATCCTGCGCTCGCGTCACACACCGAGCAGCTAAATATTTCAACATAACACAAGTGAAGTTTCAGTGCGTGACTCACCACAACACAAAGTGGGGAAACAGACAGGACTGGATGGGGCGAGGAAATAACAACCCATTTACAATACTTTGAAGAAGGCTTGATATTCCTCCACTCTTTGTTAAAAGGAACCTGTTGTTCTTTGAAGTCAGACAGACGAAGAAAAAAAAAAAAAAAAAAAAAAAAAAAAAAAAAAAAGTGTTTTGTTTGACACCTGTAGAGGTGAGTTTCCAAGGCAGGCACAGTCTCATTAAAGCATTAAGCCTACAACACCAGGCTTCCCATACCCCCCCCACAGTCTAACAGAGGTGTCAGTTTTCAATATCTCCTTTTGACACCCTGGCAGTTGCAACACTGTAGGGGGAGAAATGCAAGTTTAAAAAAAAAAAAAAAATGCTAAAGAATATACATATAAATTGCGTGATGCACGAGAAGCAAGCACGCTGACAACTCATCTCCTCGCCATCAAAACAATGTCCCTGGCCTCAGTGACCTCCTCAGGCCCTCACACTCCACCACATCTGCTGACCACAGCTATACACACATCCAGAGCAGCAAGCCCTAACCGGCACGCCACCGCCACTGAGACGCTCTGAGTACTGTAGAAAAATCCTACTTCAGATCATGTCCTCCTCATGCCATATGTTGTCAAGTGAGGGGGGGTTGAGAGGGCTGAAAGAAAAGCCACTTGTACACTCTACATCTTAGGGAAGCCTGGGTGTATCCATCCTGCCATACAGAAGAAACTCAGGAGGACAGGTGCTCTGTGTGCCTTTCCACGTCTCTGGGGTGGCGTTCATGGGAGATTAAGGGGGGTGTAAAGACTGTAATATGAACCAGCACCTGTCAGATACATGCCTCAAACCGGCACTGCATATGGCAAACTCTCAGGGTCTGGTACCATCCATGCGCTTTGTGCAGTAGGACCATGGGCTTGGAAGGGACTTTTCTGTGCCCTCTTAAGGTCTTGGAACATGAACGGACATCCCCCCCCTATGGGAATCCTAAATGTATAATTTAGAATTTCTGATATCTTTCAGAAGGCTGTATGGCTCCTAAGTACTCCTCATAAGAGTCCCAAGTCTTTTGGCTTCACTGTCAATAACCACTAAAATATTTCCTACTCTGTCATTGTCCCTGTGGACTGTCCTGGGATTTCCATGAAGCTCACATATACCTTATAGGGCAGCAACTTACAAATTACTTTTCTATATTAATCCGCATTGCTTTTTACTAATTCATGGTTGCCCTTGTTCCTTTTTATAGAAGAGTTCAATCACAACTGAAGCAAACTCCAACCAAAGCCACAAAGCAAAATCTAAAAGCATAAATATGTAGTTAATGCTCATAAAACCCAGTAAAAGTAAAAAAAACAAACAAAAACAATAATAAAAAAAAGAACCCCCAAACAAAACCAAAACCACATACACAGTTGTGATAAATCACTCTCAAACCACCACAAAGTCCTAACAATAAAAAACTAAGCATCAGGCTAGTTAATGATGGGCTTACAATTTAGCATTTAGCATCTTTTTAAGACTAAACCATGGAAGAACTGTTTTTTCTAATATATAAGCAATTTATTTCAAAACCTGTCCCTGTGTTTCTTGCATTTTCCTCCAGACAGCTGAGTGTTTTGCAGTGGTGTAGCTTTAAGGATGATATCTGAGAGCTGTCGGTTAGAGTAGGAGGGTGGGGGGGTGTCATTACTCTAGTGAAATGCTCATTAGCTGCCCAGCAGACCGTGGCTCCTAGACGCTATCCAGGCTGTTTCTACAACAAAGCCACTTGGAGAAAGTCTTCTCAGTGACAGAGCCCGGTCAGGCAGGTACACGAGTCAACAGGCTCCTGCCAGAAGTTAACAAGTGAGTCACACATTCACCTCTGGAATGCACTTCTATTACCACAGATATGCGAATCATCTCCCGGCCCTACAAAACTCAAATATGCTAATAGGCTACTTGTGGAGTTGCATGTGGACACAGAAACTGACGTGTGCTTCCCAGAGGCCCTGTTTGTCAAAGAAATGGTAGCCTAGCGGCGTTGCGCAGAGCGTGATGCGAGCGAACACAGCTAAGCGAGCGCCCACTCCCTCTCACTTACCCATACTGCCTCTGGATGAGCGCTGGGTGGATGGGCTGCACTCCAATGGATATGCCTGCAAGAGAGGAGGCTGGCTGTCAGACACACATCTGCATTTACAGAGGAGGGCTAGAGAACAATACACAGAGGGCATGGGGAGACAGAGGCAGAGCCTGTTTCGATCCTGCCACAGAACAACAATTTCAAATGTGCGGCAAGCAACAGTACCCAACATGTATGCACTTGGGAAACTGGGTGTCGTTCGGCCCGTAAATAGTGGCAAGCTAAGAACACATGTTGCACAGTTAATTGTAGTCTTCAGCCCTCGGGGGTGGGGGGGTGGGTGGGGTGTTTTAGCTAATCAGTTTGTAAAGATGAGGTCTAAGCCTTCCCAAGAACTCAAACAAGTATTAAATAATCTTTTGATGATGGTGACCTCATTTCTGTCAAGCAATCTGGAGTTCTAATGGGAGTTTGAACCTCACACCCGCTTTCAGTTTTATGGATACTGATAACTTCTGTTTTCTTGCATTTCCTTGCAACAAGTCTTGAAATAAACCTCATCTTACCGGTCTGTAAGCTACGAGGCTTGGCACCCAGGTAAGCCAGGTTGACGTTGGCCTTCCTGCCATCAATGATGGGGTTGGGATCCTTGCAGGCCCTCTCTGCTGCTCCTCGATCTGTCATAGTCACCTGGTGGCACAGTCAGAGGGCAAAAAAAAAAAGAAAAAAGATTTAAACTACTATGTCATGTTACAAATAGCTTCATGGCTTTGGTCTGACAAATCAAAACAAAACCAAATGCGCTTTAAAAATTAAAAAACAAACAGGTTTTGGTCTTATCACAAAAGCCCCTTCCCCCCCACCCCTACAAGCTTTCTTCTGTTATGATCCCGTTTCTCTCAAGAAGGGGAAACTACAAACAAAGCACAATGATAATCTTTGAAAACTGCCCACAACAGCAGTAGCCGGCCACTCAGCTGCCACACAGCCATGGGCAGAGCTGCTGAAATATGGATCTGGGGAGAGCAACAAGGAGCTTATCCAATTAGGGCCAAAATAAGGAGATTGGTATTAGTCCACCCCCCCTCCTCTCTCCCTCCTGGCATTAGACGAGGCCTTCTGTTTTGATTGCCATGTTCTGCCAACACAGAGTCACCTCTGTGTGAGAAACGACCAGCGAATGTAGGCCACAGATTGTATTGTTTAAGTGGACCATTATTTAAAAAAAAAAAAAAAAAAAAAAAGCCTCTTCATCGTGGAAGGATCTGGAACAAAGCCCACTTCAGGGCCTGTGTTGTGAACACACAGGAAGGAACGAGGCCGTGTTTACACTGAAGAGCCTTGCTGTGGGGGGTTCTACTAATCCACCTCTGAAGTGTGTTTAGGAAAAAAAAAAAAAAAAAAAAAAAAAAAAAAGGTGTACTCAGCTTTGGGCAACTCCCCTGCCCTGCTGCCAGCTACCTCTGCTCCAACTGAAACCCTCAGAAAAATAGAGTGAGCAGGTTGCCTCATGCCACACACACACAAAAAAGTATAACTGAGCATAAATTGCTCATCGCGTCACTGTGTATCATCCTCGGCAGCACCCATATCACCCTGAGCCTGTCTAACCTGAAACACCAGCCTCCTCGCGAAGCCGCTCGATACCAGCTAGACTCACAGGACGAGCTTTCTTCTCAGTTAGAAGGCTGATGTGTAAACACAAGAGAGCAATTGTCTTACAATTGTGCCGTTAGAGGTAAACATGAACACATAACCGTTTTCCATTCCTTCTTTGGCCCGAGAGGTCGTTATTAAGGCTGATGCAGCTTTCCAAGTTCTAGTAAATATTTGCATTTCTTATGCGCTTCTGTTCTTTGTGTCAGAAAGAGTGCAGGTCTTTGTCTTGCGAGAACAAGACAAGTCACCTCTTAATGTAGTTTTACACTGGGCATTGCAGGGGTTCTTTGACACTTCTCACTAACACAGCGTAAATCAACTATGGCCAAACACAGTTCCACTCAACACAATGCGATGACCTCATAAACAGCAGGTTTAAGCACAAGTCAACAAGTTCAGCTTGCAGACTGATGCGATCAAAGGGAAACTTAACATAAATGTGGGGAATGGGATAAAGCCAAATTTACTGATGCTGGAATTTCTCTCAGCAGCCAAGATGTGATGTAAATCATGTGCTCCGGTCCTTGACAATGGAGGGCAGGGTGTACAAAGTCAGCCTCCCCACTGCTCCAAAATAACCATATAAAGCCAGCAAGAAGTGCAGGCTGTCCACACACACACACACACACTTCCAAGAGCCATAAGCCAGGGCTGTTCAGGAGTGAATGAGGTGGGGGAGACTTGATTGGGTGGGTTTTGGGGTTTGTTTTTTTTTTGGGGGGGGGGGCATCAGACATATGTTGAAATATAATCTTCTTAGTTATCCATCATCTTGTGTGAGCCCTCATCCTCATTAAGCTAAAATAACAGCCAGCCAGGCAAAAACGGAGATGCTGCTGTGCAATTGTGCGGTTAAGCCTTAGTGTGTGTGTGTGTGTGTGTGTGTGTGTGTGTGTGTGTGTGTGTGTGTGTGTGTGTGTGTGTGTGTGTGTGTGTGTGTGTGTGTGTGTGCGCGCGCGCGCGCGTGTTAGGGGTTGTGGTAGGGGTGCATTTGACATGTATTTGAATGACTGCATGCGGTATTATGCGGAGTCAGAAAACTCAGAGAGACAGCAGCAAACAAAAAGATCGCTGTTATGAAGACACAAACAGAATTTAGGTGATAGATGATGCGGTTTGATTGCGCTAAATGTCGTGAAAGCGAGCGGATGATAGTGAAAGTTTTGCTTCTACTTACGAAGCCGTATCCCCGGGATTTGCCGGTCTGTCGGTCCGTTATCACCACAGCCTCATCAATGTCCCCAAAGGCCTCAAAGTATTTTCTGAGTGAGGCATCGTTTGTGTGGTACGGCAGCCCGCCGACAAAGATCTTGGTAAAAGTAGTGTCTTTCTGAAGCGCTGTGGGATGCATGACGTCCAGGGCTCCGTTCATATACTGATGAAGAAGCATTGGATCAGCCGGAGACCGGTACTTGGCACGCGGAAGACTTAGAGGAGTTAACAGAGTCCCAGCATCAGAGAAACCAAGCCCAGTCTCGCTATGTTTTACTCGAGTTTCTCCCACTCTTTTTAGTTTTTTTTTCAAAGTTGCAGCAACCTGATGATATCCACGACTCAGTCCGCGTGAACTCACGTCGAGGCTGCCTGCTGCTTCGCTGCTGAGAGGAACCGTGCTGGGACCATTTATAGTGCGGTTATCAGGGCCACGCCCCCTTCAGCTGCCAGCCAATCGGCGTACAGCCTAGGTGTCGGCCTTGGCAGCGCCCACTCCTATTGGTTCCCCCCCATCCTTCCCCGTCGCTGTGCTGCACCTGCTTTTGTCTTTTACAAACACAAAGAAAAAGCCGCACACTACGGTAGAAAGCACGGCCCTGCCACATGGTTCTGTAACGAGGAAGTAAAGGATTCAGCTTCTTTCCTAAAACACCTAACCCAGAGTTTAAAAGCTGCAGTCTACAGTGCTTATTTTATTCTCGTTTGACTTTGGAATCGTGAGGTAGCAGCCATAACCTGAGCAGATAGCAAAAGTTAAAGAGTTGCTAATGATTAAACTGTCAGTGCTCCTGAAAAAAAGGGGCCGCTGAAACAGCAGCTAAGCTCACATACACAAACTCTGGAGCCTTACATGGTCATGATAAGCTCCTGATTTCCATGTTTATCATATAGTCGACATAAAACAGTCACTCATCTACAGCACATAGAAAGTACTTCGGTCTCATGAAAACTAAACTTTTTTACACCTCAAAAGGCTGGAATAGCACCTAATAATATTACCATATATAGTCTTGCAATGCCATGATTCCAATAACTTTACATGATTGGGCATTCCGTTAGCAGACTGGTTAAGCCATATTTTTTGATAGCATATTGAGAAATTATTGGGGCAAGTGTAAAACTGTATTCAAAGTGCTTGCCAGATGTTGCATTCTGTATGCACTGCTAATAACAGACACAGCGATGCCTTCAATACAGCTGTAAGTGCTGAAAGCAACAGGTCAGGCCTCATACAATACGTTTAACTTGCCATTTTGCCTTGGAGTTCCAGCTAATCATTTTATTTGACTTGGAGGACTTTCTGTTGGTGCAGTGGGTGAACTGTTGAGGAACCAGGAGCCAGAGAAGTGTCACAAGCATCACCTCATGAAAGTCGAGGTGAGCTGGTGAACTGTTGAAGCAGCACATGTTCCTACCCTCAGTGCCTTGGAGTTCCAATGCTAAGTACCAAGGGTCAGGCTGACAGTGAGGTGATACTCTAATGACCTCAATAAAAAAGGTATTTAATTCACACCTTCTCCCCTATGAACTGCTTCACTTTTCTCACATGCCCTTTGTAGCTGCTCTTGCTACCGCGTTCATATCCTCTTGATAAATCCCTCCCTTTTCCAGCTTTGTGCCTCAGTCAAAAACCCCACTGTTTAACTTTGATGTCATTTGTCCTGCTTAAGCTCCCTGGCCTTTTCTATAGGTAACAGCTGGAATTAAAACCATACAGGGCAAAATGCTCCACCTGCTGGTTAGCTTGGATTAACACAGGCAGAGAGGAGGAGACACCGTGAGCCAGATGTTCAATTTATCTTTAACTTAATGATTAATTCCCAACACCTACAGAGAAATAAACAGCTGAAGTATTAGAGACAGAGGTGATGTTTTTAGACGCAGCGTACAGTTCCCCAAATTCTCAACAATCGAGACAGCAAAATAGCTGGGCTCTCCCTCAGGCTGGAATAAACATGTTCAAATCTAAGTGTTTACACATATTTATTTGTACAGTTTCGAGTTTCATTAATGAAGCTAAACCATGGGTAACAGCAAATCGCAAGAAAATGAAGAGCTGTAAAAAACAAAAAGAAAAGCTGGACATATAAAAAAAAAAATTAACCATAACATCCAGATGAATGCCAAATAAAGCCCTCTCCCTCTAAGACCGACTGTCATGCAGCTGTCATCAACGCCAGGATGGGTAGGCCCTTCTGATTGGTCCATGCACAGTACACAGCCCAACGGCATTGGTCCAGGTGTTTGTCGTAAGGAAGGAGTCTTTCTCGAGCGTATACACACACACTAAAGCAGCAGGTCGTCCGAATTTCCTCACAAAAGATGCGACTTGGCACGATGAATCTGGAGACAGGAGGGAGCAGTCAGTGACAGGGAACATTCTGAGGTTTCTTTTTTGTCTTTTTTTGTTTATTTCTGAAAATTTGCTCCTTTTTGCACATAACAGTCAAGAAATACATCACCATACAGCAGAGAAATGCATCACTACTCATCAGGCATAAATCAACATTTACAATTCATAGTTAATGTAAACATTTGATGAATCCATTTATAAAAATTACTTTTTCACTGCCCATAATTTAATAAATCTCTCAATAATTTAATAAATTAATGAAATCTGTCTTTAAATACATTTTTTTGTGCTGAGGATTACACTGCAAAGTCTAAAGACTTTCAAACTCAGTGCTCTAAAATAACAAGCAGGCCTCATCCTGTCCATTTTTGATTGTACAGGTGCAAAATCTGCTTCAATACATTATCACAGCAGAAACCACACAAGCCTTCAGCAAAACTTCACTTATGGTCTGTACAAGCTACTTAAAGCAGTACATGACGATGCTGAGATCTGAATCGTATCAGTATCCTTACTTCACACATCCATGCATGCCCTTGAAAGGCCACTGTGAGAGTCAGAGGAGAACTGAGGAAACAGGGCAGCCGTGTCCAGTGACCACGGTCTCCAGGTTTATAGACATTAACTGCCCTTCTCTCACCATTTCTTGTTCCGAGGCTTCAGCTCCTCAGCGGCATTCCTCAGGAAGATGTAGTTCTTTTTCTGGGGGTTGTAGTACTCATGGCCCTGAATGATGACAAGTAGAAGTCAGAGTGAAAAGGCAAGCTTTGCTAACAAGAGTACTGACCCAACAACTGTAATGATTTATTATCGCATACCTTGGACCAGTCGTAACTAGAAGCATACGCAAAGATGTTGCCATTTTGGTTGAAGCAGCAAGCTGTGATGGGCTGGTCGAGCTGCTCTGAGGTCTTCAACTTTGTGCGGGCATCTTTGTCCCAGAAGCTGAAGCGTCCGTCTGAGCCCACGGTAGCCAGAGTGCCATGGACAGGATGGAAGGCGATGGCATTCACCTGGTGGGAGAAAACATAAAATAGGAAGAACAATTATACACAAATAAAAATGAAAGAGATTCATTTAACAGATATTACAGATCCAAATAAAAAAATTAAAAAAAAAAACAAGAGAAAATTGTGCCATTATTCAACAGATAATTAGGCAATTATATAATAATGACTGTATTTAAAAGCTCAAATCATGGAGATATCAGTCATAGCCACATTAAGACTAAAGAAAGCATTAATTAAAACACTAACGATTGGAGATAATAAAATGTAATATTTTAAATTACACTGCAGTTCTTTCATCATCATTTTTAAACCTTGATTATTAAGATCTATTAGAAAAGGGAGGACTGTGCAATGATTTTAGTTGTACTATATGTAGACAGGTTGTACTGTATCTTTTAATTTTGTATTGATCTCACTCCTGCTGTTGAACTTAGGTGAATTTATTCAATTTATTATATTTAGCATGTTGTAATTACAAAGTTTAACTCTGTGAAATGCAGACAAATTCCACATTTTAATCTCCCGTACTTGTGCAAAATGGAAAACAAAGCAAACATAAAAACTGCACCAATTTACACAAATCTTAGTTGGTTTAACCAAGAGTATATCATTACTAAAATGAATCCCATGTTTCTCCTTTAACAAGAAGAATGTTTACAATAAATCAGAGCTTCATTTAAATATATTTTTCTACAATGCTGGCACTGGGCCAGAATTAAGACCAACTTACTGCATAGATGTCCTGTGGAGTGGTTGTGTTGGTTCCATTGGACCTGTGGCACTTGAAGGTGAAGTTATCTTTGGCTCTGAGTCAAAAACAAATGATTCATATTTCAGTTTCAATTATAGAACCAGAACAATAATTTAGAAAGAAAGAAAGAAAGAAAGAAAGAAAGAAAGAAAGAAAGAAAGAAAGAAGCACACTTGAATTCGAGCAGTGGATTGTATTAGTCACTCACGGGTTTGGAGGATTGATATAGTGGATTGCCACTCGGCCTTCAATGCTTCCCAGTGCAAAACCCGTAGGCTTGTTCTGCTTGTCCTTGAATATGGCCACACAGCGATGCTGCAAGGATGTCACATTGGTTAAAGAGCAGTAATGCCAATATCTTGACATGCTTATAGCACCGATTAAAAATGAATCTTAGCAGTGTATAAAATTACAAGAGTGAGTGGCATAAGATATACATATATTTGGAAAAGACAAAAAAAAAATCACCTGATGTTTGAGAGGAGAGTCTATTCTGCGAAACTCAGAGGGCTGGTTCTCTAGTTGGTACACTATCAGGCCTCTCTCAGCTGTGGCAACCACTGCCATGGGGTACACCTACACAGGGCACATTAAACATAAAAGATAAAGTCAATCAATAATCAGTCTATTCTGTGAGCATCAGAATTTGTCATACTCATAAATCACTTACAACATCTGCACAGTAGCATCTCTCAGGCATCTGCAGTGACATCATAGGATTGGGAGATCGAGTATCCCAGAACTAAAGAGGCAAATAGAAAAAGCTCTCATTTTTCTAAGTGTTGTTTATAATTAAACATTTTCTCAAACATCATTCAACATCTGTGTCTTTGAATAAACTTCAGCAAATTCAATTATTTGGAATCACTCCACAGGTGTGTATATGCTTAATGAGACATGTGGTTGGTTAAAGGGTCACTTCAGGGTGACCCCAAAAGCTAAAATGAGTCAGCCAGGATAAAAACAGAAACATTTAAGCTCCGTTTACACCTAATATCACACAAAACCTGCATTAGATTAAATTGGCCGGTTTTAATGAAAGGTGGATTCTGATACAGACAGATGTAACCAAGTGGTCTTCTAGGCTTCATCTCAGTAATGTTAAATGACTGAACTGGATGACCACACTGTGTTTGCGGAATATTATCTTATTTAAATGATGGCTTATAATGCAGTTAACTATAGACACTTGTATTTTGATTAGGGAATTCTATTATTTTATTTGTATATTACTACTTGGCATGTGTGTGTATTACAGTGATGGATGTCACCTAAATGCTAAAAATTGAAGCTTTAAAACAGAAACTCACAAACCAATGTGTGAAGGCTAGGTGGCTAACTATCCGTCACACGAATTTCTACTGTTCACTTGCCATTAATTACAATGAAAAATAAGCCATTGCAAAAAACATGTCCCATATTTTTTCAAACTATTGTTCATTTTTTTGCACTCAAACTAATGAATCCATTAGTCATAGTAAAAACTCTTGGTCATGTTTTAATGCCTACAGATATTCCATGAAAGCAAAAACTGAATGCACAAGTTGCCAAGCATTAAAAGATGCTGCTTTTACCTTCAGTGTTTTATCCCAACTGCCAGTCATGATACAGCTGTAGTTTGGGGCCTTGATCCAGTGGATTGCTTTAATTGGGCCATCGTGCTATGGAGAGAAATAATGAGAAATGTAACATGATTCTGCTTCATTCATGTCCACACAGTTGTTCTGGGTTTCTGTTCCAACCTGTGCAATCTGGATGGCTTGATTGCTGTTGAGATCCCACATCTTGGCTGTCTTGTCACAGGAAGCTGTGAAGACTTTGCTTCCATCCTGGTCAGAAAAAAAGAAAAGCAGATCATAAATTACTCTACAACCAGACAGCATCTACTGCAAAGATTACATTTTAAAGATGAAACCTACATCACTCCAGCAGGCATCCAGCACTGGACCTGTGTGCATCTGTTGGGCTTTGGGAACAGTCTGTCCATTGTCCTGCACCTCCCAACATCGGACCTAAAAGTCAGACGATAAACCACTGTTAAGATTTTCAAAAAGTTAAATATGCACAGTGTATATAGAAGTCTCAAAGAGGAAAAAGAAAGAGCAGAAGAGAGCAGAGGGATATACTATGAACCAGCATTAATGGGTAAGTGTGCTACGTCGAGCTTAAAGTCAGACTTTGTGTCATTACACGTGGCTCTCTTTTTACATGGCTAAATCACTGAGATAACTTATGATGAGCACAAAACCTGGTTGGGAACAGGTTATGCTCAGCATTCTTGTTTAAAATCTGCTTGAAGTACTTTGTTCTCACCAATTCTTTTATTTACAGCAATTTTTAATTGTTATATAGAGACTCTGCTGGTTGAATACATTTTATACGTGCGAGCTGTTAAGCAATGAAGCCCTGCTTTAAATTTACAGCAGTGCAAACTGTGCATCACATTGCTACTGGAATGTGAAAGACAAAGCGACAATTCTAATCTGCTGTTTTACTCTTACACTGCTGGAACTGCAGCTACAAGGACACAGAACACACTCAAAAGATACAGGTTTAATCCAAAAAACAAAACAAAAACAAATAAAAATTAAGGTGATTTCCACATCTCCCTTATTAGGTTACAGGACAGAAACCTTTTGCGTCTAAATCTACCCACTTTAGATTTTCAGAGCTCTGATGTTTGGCCATCACATTAGAAATAACTGCAGAAGTGAGTTTTAAAATAAGCACAACGCTGGGCTTAACAGACAGTTGGTAACTACCATCATTATACCCATTATTTAGACTTTTTCAGGCCAGTATAAACAAATATTGAAGTGTGTATATTAGGCATAGTGCCTTTATTGAACAATGTTGAATTTCACATCCTGCTCATACATTATGTGTCACTCTTTTTAAAATATGCTAATTACACATTATATAAGGACTAGGCAACATGATTCAGCGATTAGTACTAATAAAACTATAGTAATAATCTTTCATTTACTCACTCCACCATAGGCAATAAATGCGAGTGAATAAATTACTCACATCATTAGCCCAGGATCCTCCAATGAGGAAGTTTCCAGGCATTGTGGGTGGGCTGAAAGCCAGGCAGCTGATGCTGTCATCTGGAGGTGAAGTCACTTCGACATCCTATAAGGCAAGACAAAAAAACAATAAAGAAGCATGAGGACCAGTGACAAAATGAGGACAGAGTTTTAAACGAGTCCTTTTAACATTTAATAAAGTTCATGTCATACAACATATTGACAAAACTATTGGGCCACCTATACATTTTAGCTAGAGCAGCTTTTATGAGATCCCACTCATTAACATGGAGTTGGTTCCCCTAGGCAGCTGTAACATATTCTGTTTTTCTGTGAAGGCTTTCAACAAAATTTGGGGTGCAACTGCAGAAGAGCATTTGTGAGTTTAAAGATTGATGTTAGGTGAGAGGGACTGGGTTGCAGTCGCCATTCATGTTAATCCAAAAGATGTTAGCTCGTCAGCTATGGAAACCATACCGTGAAGCTCTTGATGCACAGTTTTTGTGTTGATGTTAATGTCAAAAGACATCTGCAGTAAGTGGGTCAGCAAATCATTGGCTACTTTTACCCACTATGTACCTCAGCACTCGGCAACTTCACTCTGTAACTTTACCTGGCCTGGCTGAGTTGCCAGTAGTTTCTAACTGCTTCCACTTTGCAACAATATCACTTACAGTTGAGCGTGTAATATCTAGAAGGCAAGAAGTTTAACTTCTTGCAAGTCAGTACTTGAATACAGTGAGTATTTTAGAACAACTCAGTCTTTCAAAAATGTTTGTAATGGCTAGCTGTTATATTTTGTACCTATGGAATGGCACTAAACACCTCAATTCAAAGATTAAGAGTTGTGGTCCAACACTTTTGTTGTGCTCTTGTAGGCCGCTTTACCTTCATGGGATTGTGGCTGTCTGTAGTCGTGCTTCCAAACACCCCGGTCCCTCCAGTCCCAAACCCCGAGCTTGTTCCAAACAAACTCATAGTGCACTAACGTCAGCAACCCCTGAGAGAACAAAGAGAGACAGTGCTTTTATATAAAACAACACGCTAACTGCCAAAAGTTGTCAGTGCATCAAACAATACCATGAACCACTGAGCAGGTGATGAAAACAAGTGAATACTGCATGTGTGAAACACCGGATAGCACACATTACGACATCCATTCAAGTACAATAAATTAGTTTTGCTTACAAGCGATATATAACTGCACTCAAGTTACCGTTGTTATTATTTTATTGAGGATGTAACTAAGTCACACATCTGGATAACTGAAACTTAGCATGACAGCTAAAGGAAATGCTAGCTACATCACTTGCCGCTGCTAACTAAATCACGCTACCAGGCTCGTTAATAAAAGGATAAATGGTTATTTAACTTCGAGTGATATTTAAAGTAGAGCTGAACCTATAAGCCACTATTATGACACCTTTCTGTTTGTGAAAATAAATACGTTTGAAAAAACTGAGCTCGCTAACATTAGCTAAGCAACTCTTGACAAACCACTGTGCCTCCCGAGTTGAAAAAAATAACAAATTTTCATGTTTGGTGACAATTTTAAACAACCATAATTAAACATTTCACGGTCACTGAAACCTTCTCATACCTACAGGGATATACATACCACTAATTTCCTTCTACTCTGGATGTAATGTCGTAACGCTGAAAACGCTAGAAGTGTGGCGCTTGTTCCTTTGAGTGCGTAGTCGCAGGTTGATGACGCTTTGGCTCCAGCGCTCAAGAAAATGCAAACCGAAAGGTAAACACTGTGTGGCAGCAAAGCAACAGGCTGCATGCAAGCATACTGTATGTCTATGGGCAGCCCATATGAGTTAAGGTGCCCTTTTAATTTCTGATTTTTTTTATATGACATGATTTAGATGAAATACTGTACAGATATACAAAAGTAGGAAAGTGGCAGATGGTTATTAAGCTAAGGGAAATCATAAGTAAAGTACTATGTATATAGCCTGCAGCCGAGGAAGTAAGATGTTTTAAACGTAAAATGAAAGGTAACCTCACTCAAATAAATGTAACAAATATTTAGTTTTGAAATATGAGGAATAGAAAAAGTTATATCAATACTTTTGGGAGTAAAGGTTTGGTTTAGTAAATGTGCCCACTTTCGAGCAACTGAAATAAAATGTAACCTATGAAAAAGAGGGAAAACCCAGAAGAAAATTATGTGGCAATAAAATTTGCTTCAGTCTCCCTTTCGCTGTGGGCTATCTTTCTGTAGCTTTGAAAAAAGGCAATTGTACAATGAGAGCGAATTAAAAATCAGGTTAATCAATAACTAGGTTTGGTAAATTAAGTAAGGAACAATTGTGTCAAATTATGAACCTTTTAGTTATAAGACACTAAACATTCAGTGGAACTGGATGTATAGCTCCAATGGGAAAAGTGGCTTAAATTAAGAAACATGTTTGTTAATTCAACAATTTCAAAGTGAACCTAAAGGCTTAAACACTATAGGCTTTTAAGATTTAAAATGTTTGTAGTTGATTTGGAGCCCTCTTGAGTTTATGTGACATCATGAGTCATGTACAGTGCCCTCTGCATAGGAAAATCCATCTCAAGCACACATCTGGTGTCTGCTATGCAGCGCCAAATTCGTTGTTAGTTAGGTGTTTTGTTTTGTTTTGTTTGAATTCATTAATTTAAGCAGTGATCCAGTGACTCTCTCTCTCTTCTTTAATACAAATAGTGCTGAGAGGCTATAATTTGTTGTACTTTGCCTAATAGATCACCTCGACACCTTGTCCGTGGTTTTAATGTTGAGACTCATTGTCCTGAAACCCGAATAAATAATCTGTACTTCAGGACTGAATTGTTTTTCTAATTCAGAAATAAGAAGAAATAAATAAAAAGGTGAAAATTACACGCAAAATAATAAATTCAAGCAATTAAATAATGTAATGGTTTTATTGAGTCAGTTCTAGTTGTCCCTTAATGTAATTGTATTGATTACAAAGTGGGGGATTTTGTCAACTTTCCTCTTGGCTTTTGTCGCTTTTATTGAATTTTATTTTATTTATTCATTTATTTATTTATTTAATTCTTCATGCTCGTCTAACGTCACAGTTTTGCTCCTTGTGTTAAATATGCAGTTCTAGATCTCTCTTTGTTTGTGATTAGTCATCTGACGCCAAACCGCTCTTTATGTAAACGCGGTGGATGCGGAACACCTGGGCTGACTAGCTGATAACTACCGCCCTTATCGTGATTACGGTTGTTAGGTTTAGTTAAGTCATATAAGTACAACGGAGCCGGTGACTGCTGCACTTGCTTCGTGGTACGGATTGCTAATGTGCAAAAGTGCAAACGTGTAAAGTAGTTTAGTTTGCACATTAGTGAGCATGACATGGCATTGAAGTACTAGAAATATGACCACAGAAAGAGGTCACAAAGACTGGCTGTCAGGTACAACAAGAGATTACCACCAATGCAATGCTCTGATTGGACCCTGCATTCATAAACATAGGACCCTCTGCAGGTACCCCACACCCATCCGTGTGATTAGCACAGAGATCTTCACTGTAGAACACTGCAGCCCCTCACCCCCGTTTTCTTATTCTGAACTGCTCCTGCCCCTCCCCTGACACACCGACCTCAGTAAGATCCATCCCCAAGTTGCCATTAAGAAGAGCGCACAGCTGTGGTACACCGAAGACCACGCGCAACGGCAGATCGTCAATGAATGATATTCGATATAGATAGGTGGCAGTGTGTTTGGCGTTACCCGCACGCAGGAGATACCTTTATGAAGAAACAACATATCCAGTTTTATCTTTCGACTAATTCGAAGCGCGCGTAAAAACTGAGCTAAAATAATGTTGACAAGCGCCTTGGCAAAGATAACGTTCCTCCTGTCGTGGAGTTACTTAGTGCTGGCCACGCGGGTCGCTTTCTCCAACTTCTCCGTGGACAATGAAGTGCGCTCCAGCTTTATCCAGCGGCGACTGAGGGGCCAGGAGCGCAGAGAGATGCAGCGGGAGATCCTCTCCATCCTGGGGCTGCCGCAGCGTCCGCGTCCGCACGTGCACACCAAACGCAATGCCGCCCCAATGTTCATGCTGGACCTCTATAACACTATTAGTATAGACCCAGAACAGCACAGGTATTCAAACTACGAGACAGTTTTACCAACGCAGACCTCCCCACTGGTGACCCCACAGGACAGCCGATTCCTAGAAGAAGCAGACACGGTGATGAGCTTTGTCAACCTCAGTGAGTAGAGCATGTATGACTTTTGAAGTCAGGAAGTGTGTTCACTTGGTTGTTAGCGTTATATCATTTGATTTAACCTCTTTTCTCTAACGCCTCCATGCTTAGATATATATTTAAGTACCCTAAGATTATATCACTTTTTGCACCAAGTCCACGTCGTTCATCCACATCTGAAACTCCATCATATCCAAATGACTAAGTTACCTAACCAACCTTGTTTATGTGCATGGTTTGATTTAGTCATCTCAGAATTCAGTTTTAGAATGAGCACTTTCTCTTTTTTTAGTTCCTTTCCCGCAGCTGCAATACAACAGACAGCATTAAATGTGTCTGTCTGTCTCTCTTTTTTCTTTATAATCTGTTGTTTCTGACTCTTACTTTTGGTGACTTGCTTTACTTGAAATCAAGCGTTATGCATTCCAAGCTGTAAATGTTATGACAACATGTATGTATCTGGTTTCCCCAGAACCCCTTCAAAGCTCTCAGGGAGAGGCTTTAGCATTGCTTAGTTTCGCATGACTAGAAATTGAACAGGCATTTCTCAAGTTCAAGGGAGTGAGAGATGAGTCGATGAAGATCGAGATATAAACTGCATCTAAGCATGGTTATTGCTTTAGTAATCTTCCAGGTGCCTGTGTGTGCGTTCTTCCGTGCTTGCTTGAAGGGCAGTGGGAGCTTGGGTTTATTCAGACATTATTGAATTTATAAAAGGCAAATCCTGCTTTGTTTTCCATGGAGATCGTGTGGCAGCTCCAATATTACTATGGGAAATCAGCAGACCACATGCTGTTTGAGTGTGTGGCTACATCCCAAACCAGCTCTGATCTCTGGGCTTGCACCGTATTATTTAGGTCAATGTGCAGAGAGTGGGATTTGGTCACCTGAAATATGTCTCCAAGAAATCATTAACCTCCCTTTCTGATTGGTTGTCAGTGGCATCGAACTGAAGCTTTATATAACAGGGCTTATTAGAGTTATTTCTTTTGCAACGAGCACATAAAGATGTAGTTAATACAAAACATTTGGAGACCACAAGAAAATCTCAAACATAACATTTTATGTCCCCAGTCCTGAACTTTTAACTGACAGTCTTCAGCTAATGAGATCTGGAAATGCTGTTTCTGAAAACCAACAGCAGATTTGTGTGGTTTCACATTTGAGAACTTTGATTTTAAAGAGCAGTGAGAAGGGGGGAAGAAACAATGAGTGTGTATTATTTCGCTGTCAGGCTCACCGCAGCCTCTTGTGCAGGCTCCCACATCGTGCTAAAGCGACTCTATCTTGGTGGTCTCTCGATGATTGCTTCAAGAGTGAACTGGATTACGGTATTTCCCTTCCAAAGACCACAGCTTCCAATATGACGGAGAGCTGCTGCAACTCATTTTATCCTTTTACATAAATCCGGCCCATCTAATCAGTGTCTGTAAGTGATGTGAGTCGTGTTAGAGAGATGGGTAAAGATTTATAATGCGATTCACAGGTGCAGCATATAAACATGCTTACTGTCACTATAAAAGGCAGCTATCATGCTCTGCACATTTTCACTGTCTTTATACTGTTCTGCATTTCTCTGCTCCTCATCTCGGCTCCTTGTTTACCACTTCTGCAGTCATTCCCCTGACATGTGTACACACTCATCCAATATGCTTTCTCTTTTTTCTTTCTTTTTTGCATTGACCAAAGCACACCTGCAGAGCATGAGAACAGGCTTTATTGCACAGAAATGTCACCGTGTTTAGATAAGATGCAAGAAACTCTTGTAGCGGGAGGAACGACTGAAGAACAGATGGATTATTGTTTTTTCGAGAACAAGCAGGAAGACATGTGCTTGTCCTGCCAAGCCGATTGAACAAAAAAAATTCCATTAAGATAATTTTTTTTTTTCCACTCTGAAATGTATTACTGCCTTGTGTGTGTGGCTTCTCTTTTATGTGTTAAATCAGATTTATGAAAAGGCTTTCTTTTCTTTGTCTTTGATAGTTCTCTTTCAGGGTTGTTAAACCTAAAGTTCATGGATTCATGGATCTCGAAGGAAATTAAGTGCTTTATTTGTCATCACCTTTTATTTAAACTAAAGATAAAATGTTTCTGAAATTAATAGACTAACTTATACATCCTGGTTTATTTTAGTGCAGATTTGTGATCCATCTTTAAACTCCCATGCTGTGAAGAAGACACTTACTACAAAAATTGCAATAGGTTAATAGTGGCTCTGCAGCTATGTGGCCCTTTAGCTTTAGGGGTAATCCAAAGTGTTGAAATGCCTCCCAGAGGGAAGTTTGCATATCTGAGGTCTGATCTCGGCAGCTAATGGTCCCTAACGTAAACACACCAAGTCCTTACAAGCAATTATTGCTTTCATAAAATCACCCCTCTCTCCCTTCCAGCATTTAATTGCGGTCAAACAAATGACTAGCAGGGTTCAGAATGCACTGCTCTTAACGATGAGCGGCTTGTGCGTGTGTTTCTGCGCTAAGTGTTTGTAGACATCTGAGTCAAAGCATGTGTGAGAGAGCTCTGCAGTGCCATGAAAAAAAAAAAGTTTCTAGCAATCAAGATCCTGTAAGGATGGATGTTTTTTAAAACGATAGTGTGCTCCATCAGTTGGAGTACAGGATGATGTCATTGCTGATGATGTAGTGTGTACCAGTGAGCAGGATGTGTTTAACATGGCTAATCGCTGCTCCCCTCTGCTGCACACCTTCAGCAGTCCTCTGCTGCTCTGCTGTTTCCAAGGACAAGCATGTTGACTAATGCTGTAAAAACATGACACTGGCAAGCTCCAGGAAGCTTCGGGGTCTTTCTGACCACCGTTCCTTTTTTTTTTTTTTTTCCCCTGGAAACTCTGAGTGTTGGAGAGCTTCAGCCGGCTCAGGACTGGGCGGAAACCTCGCAGTGTCACCAGCTACTGTTGCTCCACTTTCTCCTACAGTCAGACTGAACTCACCGGATGGCGACGTATTGCAAAACGATCAGGGGGCTGTAATGGGCACAGACACCGGGTATAATGGCACATGTGAATTTGTGTGCCTCTCTATGCTTCATGTGAGCGTGTTTGTAAAAGTACACTAGCTGCTGTGGTTTTCCGGGCTGCGCCTTAACTGGCCTTTTCTTGTGGTCAGCACATGTGTGCAATTTAAACAGGGAGCCAAACTGAGCCATGAGTATTTTTTTTCTTCCATTCCTTCACATTGGCCTGTATGGCAAACTTGGCTAAAGTGATGTTTAGATCAGTCATTTTACTCATGGCAGCAGGATTTTTCCTATTTCAACCCGAGTGCTTCCGAGCTGCGGGCAGAGCAACACACATCAGAGAGCTGACTGAATGTTTTGAGAGACCACAGTTGCTTTACCATCTGATTGCACTAAGCGGTTTGCCTTAGTGCCTTTTCAGTGTCTGTGCAAACTTTCTTTTTGAAGGTCAAAAGGGTTTTTTTCACCTAGTGTGTGTGTGCGTGCCTCTGGGAGAAAACAATAAACCGTTTATTATAGCGATGTTGTAACCAGATGGTCTATAGGGGGATAATCCTTTTTAAAGCGCATCAAAGCCACCACCTGCTCTTCAGGTTTGTCTGTCTGTCGTCGTCTTGTAGTTGATCAGGATCAGGATCTTCTCCTCCAGCGCCATGCTACAGAGCTTCGCTTTGACCTTTCACGTATTCCAGAGGGAGAGGCCATCACAGCAGCAGAGTTCAGGATTTACAAGGATCTCATCCAGGAGCACAGTGAGAACAAAACATTCAGAGTGAGTCTCTACCAGGTGCTGCAGGATCCTCCAAACAGGTAAAGAGAGTTTCTTATTTGCTCCTTTCTCTGTTTTTAATTGATATTATCATATATGTCAACCCTGTCCTTGCAGCAGATGTCAAAAAAAATCTGCCCCTTATTTTTCTTCTTTGTTATCATCGCCGTGATATCTTGTACATATCAGCTGTTAGGGATGAACATTACTGACTTTAATGATTCCCTAATATGTCTGCTAATGTCATTTTGTGTGTGCATGTGCTGACTTCAGATTGAGATTAATCCTTTTTATTAATGTAACCCCCCCCCCCCTTTTTTTTCCTTCTTCTTTTTTGAATTCATGATTTCTTAGATCATTCAGCTCGACTCCATGGTTTGAGTCCTCTTGCTGAATTTCATCAGGCTAAACACTTGTTTTTCTTAGAAAATGGGTTGTTGGGCTTTGTTTCTCCAGTGCTTATTTGTGCTGATGTTCGTGTCAGTACTGCCACTGTTGACACAGAAATTAGTGTCAATTACGGAAATACAGTGGCTGTCTCAGAGTGGTTTACTCTCACGCTGTCTGAGAAAATCAGCTCCCAGGAGACCGGTGTTTATATCACACAGCTGAAGCTACAAAATAACACCAAACCCTCAACACGTCAGTTTTTCTATTACACAGCTATCTCTCCATCATACCTCCGGGTTTTCTCTGCCAGTGTCTGATATGTTTTTAACTTTCTGTTTATTTTCCTTGTTGAAAACCGCAGGTGAATTTACACACCAACTTCCCTCTAACCTTAGGGAAAAGTCTGTTTTGTTTTGTGTTGGGACTCTCTAGAAATCCAGCACAAAAACTTCTTGCAGGATTCCTACTGACCCTCATACATGGTGGCAGCTGGCACTGTTACATTATTAACACAGATGTCTTGAAACTAACCAGCGATCTAGACCTGAAATAATAATTTGATCAATAAATTAGCAGTTTCACCATTTTTATTTCGATAACTTAATCATCTGGATATTTTTTTCCCAAGCAAAAATGACATAAAATTCCCCAGAATCAGCTTTTCACATGTGGATAAAAACTAAAACTCACTACAACATTAAGATTTCCTCTGATACATTGATGTAACTGCATACTTTACCCTGTGTATTGTATTAAATTTTATTAACTTGCTGCAATTCCTAGAGTTGGTCATCTTTTTAAAAAAAACTTTATTTACATGTACATCAGGCTTTCTCACTGTCTGAGGCCTCAGTGGATCTTTTTAAGGTCATTATGTTTTTGGCTTTGAGAACTCAAAACTTTACAGTAACAACCAAGCTTTGGTTTCGTGATTTAAAAAAAATCAGACTTTTGGAACTCTGGAAATCCACAAATTTTAAGACCCTTATGATGAACTTTTAAAAATTCTGCTGACACAATTTAAGATTTAATAAAGGGGAAAAACCCTCCTGGTTTCTGTTTCAGTCCAAACTGAAACACAAACAACACCTACTTTTTGTTTCTTGACTGAAGATTCATAACAAATACAGCTTTTATAAAGAAAAAGTGTAGAGACATGACAAACATGCATCTGCAGAGGACCAGACATTAGAAAAATGATTACGACAGGATTTACAAAGAAACTCGCATTAGGTTTTTATATTTGGTCAGAAGCTTGTAAAATGGCTGATACCACACAGCACCACTCCGTAGGTGTATTTGACTGGTCCTATTGCATCAGCTGAATTAAAGCCGGTCAGCAATGATTTAAAATCATGGGTTTGGATAAAAAGGGGTCATGTGCCAGCCAGTAGGTGTAGATTAAAGTGTTTTATCTGTGACAGTGGGGCTGCCGGCAGCACCATTGTCATTCAGACACACAAAAGCCACTTCACACAGACGAGCAGGCAGCAGGACAAAAGACAGACGTCTGAAACTCAGACTATAAACAAAGCAATCCTCTGTTGAGATCTGCCCCTAAGCGGACACACATCAGCGTTAAAGTGCTGCTTTGATAACATTCAAAGTGGGAGGACTGCATGATTTAGAGGGGTAGCTGTCAGGGAATTTAACTGAGGTGATACTTAGACTTTTACATTTTAAATTAGAATGGTTTCATTTGCTTCCACTTTGCATTTATTTCCTGAAAATGTCAGCATCATATAAAACGCTGTGCTGTTAAGGGAGTGATAAAACCACACACACACACACACACACACACACACACACACACTGCTGCAATATTTTCTCGCTTGTTGAATTTTTCCCTTTAGCTTGAACTTCAGCAAATGAAATGTTTCCACTTAGATTAAACTCAAGTCTCTAACCATTGACTGGTACAGTTTCTCTGATCCTTCTCCATCGTGGGTTTACCCTCAAACACATTGCTGAAGCTTAGCACTTTAACCTCACTGCAACTGGTGAACTTCAGCTCCACTGTATTGGTATAGTGAGCTAAAAAAACCCCATAAGTGGTCCTATACTTCTGCACTCTAAGTAGTACAGGATCTCACATATGCTTTTGACATTTGTGGTGTATTAAATACTGAAAGCCAAACATTTTCCCAAGCATACCACATTCCTTTAGATGTGTTTGTATTTTCAAGAACGTCCACGGTTTCCATAAATTTCACAGTGGAATGAAATCCATTTGCAGTGAAAAACAAGAGCGAGGTAACCCATCATGGTGGGGTTTCATCGACACTGCATTTTAATTTGTGTTCTGTGGAAAAGCCGATCGACTGAGTCCGCGGTGGAATGGTTTTACTTTGCACTTGGAGCTTTTCTGCACTGAAATCCCTCGAGTGTGTTTACATTTCATTCTGTCCTCAGTGACTTGGAGCTGTTCCTGCTGGACCGGCGAGAAGTTCTGGCTTCAGAAGAGGGATGGTTGGTCTTTGACCTGACCACCACAAGTAACCTGTGGCTGGTCAACCCTGAGCATAATCTTGGCCTGCACTTGGTCCTTGAGGACAGTCATGGTCAGTGATTATCCAAAATAGATTTTACAACACTGAAAAATTGAATGTGATCCATGGTAGTAATATTAAAAAAAATAAATCAATAAATAATGGATCCTTTTTATGTAATTATGGCTTGGTTGCCTCTTGGGTTTGTTCTCTGTCTCCATCTGCAGGTCAGAAGAGAAACCCCCAGTTAGCTGGAGTGGTAGTGGGCGGTGGGCCTCAGGACAAGCAGCCATTCCTGGTTGTCTTCTTCAAAACCAATGAGGTGCGACTCCGCAGTGTTCGTTCAGCCAATGGCCAAAAGGGGCGCCAGTCAAGCCGCTCTAAACCCCAAAGGACTGTTCAAGATGCACTGAGGGCAGTGGAAGCTGCAACAGGTTACTGAACCCCTAAACCCTCTTTTCCCAGATGAAGACGACCGCCCTTGTACCCTTAATGATGAGTTTTGACACCTCAGTGTCAATAAAGACGTGATTTGACATTTTTCCAGGGGTAGCAGTAATAAGCTGTATAGGCAGAGCTCACTCTGACTAACATCTGATACACACTCAGTCATTTTGTTCTGAAAACAGGCCGGAAATATAACAGAAACCACTTAGTTCAAAAGAGGAACGCAAGGGTTACTCCTCGTAGGCGTCTAAAGAGTTAAAATGTCACTTATGAATGGAGTCATTTCAGGAGCTTTAAGAATCTGTTGTGTCAACTAATATTTGCTTTTTCTTTTCAGCCAATATCGGCATCTCTAAAGAAGGATGTAAAAAGCACGAGCTGTACGTCAGCTTCAAGGATTTGGGATGGCAGGTATAAAACTAAAATTTATCAACATTTTTTTTTTTTTTTGAAAGCATTTCTTCAAAAGTGACAATTAACAAACACTTAAAAAAAAAAAAAAACTCTGACCAGGACTGGATCATAGCACCAGAGGGCTACGCAGCATATTACTGTGAGGGAGAATGTGCTTTTCCTCTGAACTCCTACATGAATGCCACCAATCACGCTATTGTGCAAACTCTGGTAAGCCTCAAACGATCCCTGATTAAAGGCATTTCCTCTGTAGCCTCTGCTCTCCCTGAGGATATATTTTGTATTTCTTCTGTGCCACAGGTGCACTTTATCAACCCAGAGACGGTGCCCAAAGCCTGCTGTGCCCCCACACAGCTCCACGGCATCTCTGTGCTCTATTTTGATGAAAGCTCCAATGTCATCCTCAAGAAGTACCGCAACATGGTGGTCAGAGCCTGTGGCTGTCACTGACTACTCATATTCCCCTCTGTGACGCGTACAAATCCAGAGAGATGCTGAAGAAAGGCGGAATCGAAGCGATGATTAACTGACTGGTCACCGGAGAGCTTTCGCCGCAGAGCTTTATTCTGGGGGTCTGTTTTTTTTATTTTTTATATGACCAGCAGCTGAGCCAGCTTTAACCACTACCACAGCCCAAATAGAGCTACTGGTTACAGAAAGGGATTTTATGGATTTTTTTTTTCCCTTTGTAACGGATTTTATTTTTTTATATACTTTTGTGTGAAACTAGAGAGACTGCACCGAAAGGACTTCGAGCAGTGTGCAGAAGTTTCATAAGCTGAGAAGGAACCTGTAAAAAGTACTGGTAGTGGTGTGTGCTATCATACGTGCAACAAATATCTCTATTTGAATTCTTTTTGAAATAAGAATAAAGAGTTTTGTCTTTGTGTTAATTTAATTAAATCAGACTTTACAGCTCATAAAACTATAAATCTTCCCCTTGAAGCCTCTCACCATTGTTTTTGGATGAACCTGTGTTTAGATAAGAGAAATGAAGTCTGGAGTTCAGCAGGGCAGTGAGTTAATGCCAGTGGGATAGATTCATAAACATTGCAGTTGTTCAGAGATTTGCCAAAATATTAAATCCACTCGCAGGTGAAGTAAATAACATTTGACCGTGTTTTCATAATGAAATCATGTGAACGTACCACCCACCTGAACATTGTTGCAGGCCTCACCCAGCAGGACAAATCACTCAGGAAAAAGCTTAAGCATCACAGCAGATTCCCTAGATCCCAGTCTGGTTGAGCATCAGTGGGCTGACCTGGAACAAGGCTGGTCAATGAAGGCTCTACCTGCCAACCTGTTCGATCCACACGATCCACACGACCCGCTACCAAATCCAACATCACTCCTCCATCCACACTTTGTCTGGTGTCAGAGCAGAGCTGCAGCTGGACTGTATTTTGTCGCATTAAGAAAGTTAATTATTTGAAACTCTAACCAAGATTTTATTTTTTTACCTTATTAGCATGTTTGGTTTGTAAACGCTTCCTCTGTAAGTACTGAATGGGCTGCACGGTTAACACATGGAATATTTATTTCTTCAGCTTTGCTTCACCTTCACCTACAGCACCTTGTGTCCATTAACTCTGGCATTATTATTATTAACTCTACATTTAAAGATCATCCTATTCACTTAAAATGAACTGTTAGGTGAGCTGTGTATACGCACACTTTCCAGTCTTTTTCATGTCCACTCTTAACAGTGGGACACATTCAAAAAGGAGCATCGGTACAAAAAACAAAGCACAGCATATACACAATACAATATATCCAAGCATAAAAAAAGGCATTTATACCGACATCACTGAGAAGCTTTGTGCCTCTATATTACACTCACACATCACAGCCCACGCTTTTAAAAGCACAGGTTAGACCTGTTATCGAAGAAATAGAGGTAGAAGCGTAAAATGAAATCCTTCTCATGTAGCGAAAAAAAAATCACGTTTGTTGTAAATCTGAAATTGTCAAATTGGTTAAAGTATCCAGTTTCCAATTCAGAGCAAAGTTTCCTTTTGTGATCACAAAGAACTCTTACATAATACCAGGCAGGAAAAGAGAGAAACTATCATGAGCAGCGAAAGACCTGAGGGAGTATTTTTATGTGCTTTTCAAGGAACGTGGGCTGATTTAGTCAGAACTGCTAGGAATAATAATATGAACACTTACATCAGAGCCAAAAACTCAAACACGCTATCCTTTGAACTAACAGGGTTTCCCTCAAACGCACTGTCACTGAAGCGGTTTTATGTGGCAACACAAATTTTACACTTTGGTTCTACATTTCAAAAAGAAAAAGAAAAGGTCTTACATAGCCTGAGTTCTTGCGTATAAGATCTGAATTATGTGCTGCTGCAGACTTTGTGTAGGCTCACAGCAGATGCAATGTCGAGCTCTGACACGATTCATGTTGTCAGCGTGTGATCCCTGACTAACCTTGACAAATACAGCATGTGTTCTCACACCTCCGGGGGATCCTGAGAGTTAATCTTTCCTCTTTAAGTGGTTCCTCCTTAGATACAATCATCATACCAACAGTCAAGCACAGAAATAGGATTCAGGAGGTAGAATGACAGTAAATACAGGCTGATTAGAAAAGAGCTGAAAAGCAACCAGCTAGCTCCCTGCTAATGAAACAGCCACTGTTCACTACATGCAATTAGTTCCTGGACCTCTCAGCTCAGGGGCTGAGAAGTGCCTCCTGCGGACCGCCTCTGCGCCCCTCTTCTGCTCCAGTGCTTGCTCCCCTGGCCTTGTGTGAAGCGGTGTGCTCGGGCCAGATTGTGGATGTGGTGCTTTTAGGGACTCACACCCTTCCTCTTCTAACTTCCCGGGTGAGGTTTTTGGCTCCGATGTGGCTGGCTGTGGAGCCTGGGGAGCTAATACAGGTGTGAGAGCCAGGCAGACATCCCCTACGCTGAGCTGGTGGCACTGCAGGCCGCAGAGGCGGGCAGTCTTCTGAGGGCTGCAGGAAGACCAGCCGCGCCCACGCACGAAGAATGGGTACTCCACATACACATCCACCAGCTCCTGCAGGAGGCAGACAGATGCATACAGAGGAAGCTGTGAGACAAGCACGGCTTAGACGTTTGCTCACTAGAGGGTGGTGTTGTTCCATTATGGTGGCTCTATTAATGCTTCATGTAACAGCAAGGAGATAGAATTAACATTACCTATGGATTTCAGGTTTTTATGCACATTATCAATGCATACAAAAAATCACTTGTTACACCATCCGGTATATAATGATTCAAATTTTCTGCAGGTAAGTACACACCTTTTAATTTACCCAATTATAGATTTTTCTTCACCTTGTGCTAAACATTGCAGAGCCTCCAGAAAAAATGGCTTTCAGGCATGAGGCACATCTTACTGGATATCTTCTTTTCTTAACTGCCAACAAACTCAGATCATTTCCCTGTTTGCAGCACTCTCCTTTGGCCTTAAAATTACTACTGAAGGCGGCCACAAAAATAGCAACAGACATACAGCTCCATCTTATAAAAAAGCTGCTTTATTTCCCAAAACAGCTAGCCACTGCAGTGTTTTGCAGAAGACACAGATACAGGAAGTGCAAATGCTCCTGACTATTTTCAGCTTCAGATTAATACAAGCTTTCTATGCTAGTATTTTTCACAGTCTGTAGTATTTTACTGCAAATCCCACAGCGCGCTCAAGGTGTTGCTAACAGTTTTCTTGGCAATAATGGAGCGCCATGGCACTGAAGGATAAGCTTAGGATGCACATGCTATACACCTTTAATTCGAGCTATTCATGCATTTGAATTTGCCATTTAAAAGTTCAGTTATTATTTTTTATGTGTTTAAGAAGACAGTGATGTATGTAACCAGGTAACACAGGAATGTACTCTAATGTATGTCTGGTGTAAGGATACCAGCTGTTCTGGATTGTAAATACCATTAGGTCTGAGAATAGTGGCTAAAAAGCATCATAAATACCATAAAAAAATAAAATAATGGTTTAGAGCTTCTGAGCAGAAGTCAGGGTGAAGAGGAGTGGCAGCAGAAATGTATGTTTAGGTGCACAGAAGGAAGAGTTGGTGAGGATAGAAAAGCAAAAGTACAGGTGGAGAAAGTTCACTTGGTCCCTGAGACCAGCCTGTTTTTGTTATGCTCATGTATGCATCACTAAAACTCCAAGTAAAGCTTGTGTTTATCTCCATCTAAGTATCGTGCGATAAGAGTCCAAACCCATCTGGCCTGGGTGTTTTTTTCACAGTAGTAAACTAAAAAATGGCATCAGTGTTATTCTCTGACATATGACAATAAAAGCTAAAGGCATTTTCTCAGTAAGAATTTCAGAAGATTCAATTATTTCTACTCTATGACCCAGAAATATATTAATGCTTTTTACACCATCTAACCATGTGATCCAGATGCTCTTTTTGGTGGGAGTACTATGTAAAAAGAATAGTAACAATAATGTGTGCTTAACACCACAGTGGGAATTTCTTTCACCTGGCTCTGCTGGTCGTGAAGCATGATGAGGAGGCGGGAGATCGAGGACGAGGAAGCTGAGGGGGAGATACTCTGCACCGTGCAGCAGCTCAGGCGCAGGTCTGGACAGGCCAGTGAGCCAAGCAGGAAATCTTCAGTTTGCAGGTGCTCTACCCTCCTCAGCCGCCCGTCCCTGAGTTCAATCAGAGAACCGGCCACAAAGTGAGGGAGGAGCCAGGGGAAACGGTTTGGAGAGGCGGTGGAGGAGGAAACATGCTCAGAGGAGGGCCTCGTGGGAGATCTTGAAGCGTCCTCCTTTGTGAAGCCGCCAGCGCTTTTGGAGTTGTTTGGGGAAACTTGTGTGAAGGAATGTCCAGAAATAGAGGCAGCCTTTGTTGATCTGTGCGACAAATCAGGTTGAACTTTGGGGTTCTCACGGGGAGAGTGAGGTAGGCTTGTGCTCAAAGGTGAAGTACTTGCCTTTTCGACCCTGGGAAAATACTCAGTTTTTCTCTCTCCTCTCCTCATGTAAGGACCTTTATGCCTGCTGTAGGTCTGCCTCTCTGCGTTCAAACTCTTCTCTCTTGAAGTCTTGTGCTTCACCCAGCTGTACGCTCCACTCGCTCTGTGCAAACCCTCCAGGGAGACAGCGTTGAATCTGGAAGGATAGTACGGATGGCCTGGGTGGAGTGCAGGTGTGCCAGATATGTGGCTTTGGTGCTGATAGTGGTGAGGAAAGTCCCATCCAGGATGCAAGGGGTTGAACTCTCTCCACTCTGCCCAGCCATGATGCTCCCTGAATGCAGAAAGAATCTGCGGTTTGGACCTGTTAGGTGTGGGTGTCTGCATCCAGGGCTGGTACAGGGCACTGACCCGTCTCGGCACGGGCTGGAATGGGCCAGTGTGCTTTGTGGTGAGTTCGGTGTGGCTCTTGTAAGGGTATGGCGCCTTAAAGTTTGCAGCATCGCACTGCTGCTGCTGCTGCTGCTGAAGCGGCGAGCTTGGTCTTTGGTCCCTCTTCTTGAGCGGGAGGCTGTCCCTACCCGGGACCAGAGCCGAGTTTGTTGTGAAGCTCATGGGCTCGAGCTGATCGTCACTCACACCGACACTCCCGAAGAACTACAGGTGGCGTTGTGATCATGTGACACGGGCTCCATTAGTCTCTTGGCAACTGTCGCGGATCCAAGGTCGCCACAATCTGAACAGCAGGAGAAACAGTTACTAATGCACTTCACATCCCCACAAACAAGTTGTCAAGCTGGAGAAAATAACTGCATTTCCCTTTATGTAGAGTCTCTCTTACTCTGGTATTTCCCCTCTCTCTGAAAAATTCACAGAACTTTCCCTCTCTCCCCTCCCGTGAAAGTACAACATGGTGAGATCAGTGCCTGTGAATATCCCTCCACATCTGAACAAAAACTCCGCCATCAGCTTCAAATTACAGCTTTCCAACCACCAATTGCCATATTGACAGGGTTTAGTTTGATGGACACCTACCAGCTCCTTTGTAAAAAAAAAAAAAAAAAAAAAAAAAAAAAAAAGAAAAAAGTTACTATGGTTACAAAGTGCTGTACACTGTGCTTGGTGGAGGCATGAGTGTAGTGGAGACGAGGCAGAGCAAAATGTTAGTGGTGGGTGTAAACTCAGGGGTTAGATTTTATCAGTAACACAGTAAACTTTGAGGTTAATAAGGTCGGTCAACAATGGTGAGGAAAATATGTGTGTTAAGTGACTAAATGTGAGAGGGATGTTAAACACACAGACCAAGCTTGCATCTTTCTCATAATGAAGAGAACCCCCTCCAGCACCTACAGAAACCCTATCATCCTTCTTACGTGCATGCACAGTTGTGAGTCAGCTCACTGAGGTGGGCTAAATATAAGCAGTCTGTGGCCAGACACACACCAGTTTCAAGACGCTGCAGACATGCTCTTTCATACATATATATAAAGTGATGCAGGGAGGTAAAGGACAGCAGAGGACTTTTACAGCCTGCCAATGCAAAGCTTATCTCATTATGTCATCATCAAAGCTGAGCGCCGCCGCTGAAAGAACTTCTTTCACTCATCTTGACAGTCATGTCTCTGACATAAAGCTGCTTCTCTGTTATGTGTGCGCGTATCTGTGTGTGCGTGTGGTATCAGACGACACCCACACAGCGACATTCCTGTGCGAGCACCCGACATTATATCAGGACGCATAAATAGGTAACTATTTGTCAGCTAAACGCTTGCAGTGTGAATGTAAATTAATTCAAATGGAATCGAGGTGTGGGCCACTCACTCACAGTGACCTACACAGGTACAATCAGATCGTGCGTCCAACAGGCCTGCTCAGGACGGTTTCTCCATGCTCAGTGACCATATGAGGCGATCGTGATCACTACAGGTCGCTAATCTATGGAAATGAAATGTATACACAGCAGCATTTAGTGTGTTTGGTGCCTTTATGGTCGAGATAATCTGCGCCCAGGTCAGGACTGTTTGCATATCAGTAGTGGCAATATTGTGCTTAGTTTGCTTGATGCTTTCTTTCTGTGAAACTGAATATAATCAGGTTTAACCTCTGTAACCAGCTGCAGCAAAGGGTTTCTCAGACATGCATTCAGAGCACAAAACTATCTCCTTTAAAAAAAAGATTATCTATGGATGATACACTTACTTGCATGTTTCTCCATTCATCCATTTGTGTCTCCCTGTGCATCCATCTTCACAGAGAATATCCATCCATGTTCATGTCCAACAGGAGCGCCGACTTTCCACAAACACACACGCATACACACACACGCACTCACGCACACACACACACCTGTCTGTCTTGTGTCGTCCTCGCAGGCTGGGGGAGGAAAAAAGCCAAACGGAGCAGAGTGAACAGAGGCATCCAGACGAGCTCAACAGACTGTCTATTAGACACACACTCCTCTCTTCTTTCTCCTCTCTTCTTTTCTCTTCTCCTCTCTCTCTCTCTCTCTCTCTTCCCTCCTACTCGCTTTTACATTTTACACTCCCACTCTGCTCAGCCAGTCAGTCAGCCCTTAACCTTTCTCAGACTGATTTCATGCCTCTCCCTCCCTCTCTCTCAATCTCTCACACCTGAACTTGCTCACCCTGTGTTTGCTGCCGAGTGGCACTTTTAGCTTCTCTTCCATTTGTAATCATCCTTCCTCTCCATGTTCCACGCTCTCCCTCTCCCTCACTCTGTGGCTCACTCTCCGTCTCCCTCTCTCTCTGTTGTTGGGTGTATAATTAGAAATGAGACTGCTGTGCAACTCCTCAGCTGATGGTAGGCGTATGACTGCCTGATGGCTTTGGCGCTTTGCCTGGTGGAGTGAGGGCGGGAAACCATAGCTTTAGCCTGGGCATGCTCACACACACGCACACACATGCACGCACAGGCAAATACGACAAAAAAGAGCCCACAAAACAGAAATCTGAGAACACAAAGCCTTGCCTTGCTGTTAATTCTTCCTGTTTCTCACTTCCTGTTCTTTTTTTATCTTAAGTATTCAGAGATTCAGCCTTAAGCACACATGCTAACCCTCTGGAAAAAAATATCATAACATTTGGTTGTCGTGTGGGAAACATTCTGCTTTTTCATCTGACTTTAAAACACAAGAAAGAGGACACGGCTTTTGATGTAGGGCTGCCTCAGCAACACAGCAGCCTGGGTCCCAGCTACTGATTGTATTTTATTTTTTTGCAGGGCCTCAGCAGGTGAACCCCCAGTCATGGGAAAGCCTACGCGTAATTCAGTTTGTGGTGAAGAGGATTTCTTACTTTGAGTCACATCATGCTTCCTCTGCCCACTCTCGCTTTCTGTATCTGCCTCTCTTTTGATTTTTTTTTCTTCTTTTTTTTTTTTGTAATCCACTGGTGTACGCACATACGCACACACAAAGACAAAGTTCACAGCATGTTAAGTGATTGCATTGCATACCTTTGCCACAACCAGCTTATTCAGGCTAAACCACCACAACCACTGACATTTAGAAAAGAAATGTTTTTATTGATAGAAATCGCCAATGACTCCCACTACTTCCCAACTGCTACATCTACAGCTTGTATTTACAGTTTCAGTTTGGTGCTTGGCACAGACACCAAGTGTGACTTTCAGTAGTGAAAGTTTCCATGCTTGTGCACAGGGAGTTAGAGGTTTGCAGTTTTCACAAATGTCATGCCTTTGCACGATTCACACATGACTACAACATCTTTTTTTGTTTAAATATATCTATTTGTTATCTACGTATGCAGATCAGACATATGTTTATATATTTTTTTCTTTTGATAATGTTCTCGTTTGTTTGTTTGCTTTTTGTGGATGATCAGCAAGTTAGCTTCCATTGTGCTGATTCTTGTACAGATTCTTGCAATGACTCACATCAGTATCTTTTCCTGCTTGCATCTGAAACCAGACACTCTTTAAAAGCCACTCTCAAGTGCGATGCTGTGTTTTGGAAAAAAAAAAGAGAGAGAGAGGGGGAGAGAGAGAGGCAGTGATGTAATGCTGCTTGAAGCCTCTGCATGCAAATATTGTATAATCAGCAAGTCCTGCTTAGAGAACATGGAACTGACGCCTCTTGGCCACTAGATGGTGCTCAGGACACACAAACGATCAGATATAGTGCTGAGTGATGGTTTTCTCTCACACTGCTACCTGTCCTTTTTTGCCACTTGAAAACTATTGATAATAATAATAATAATGATTATTATTATAAATATTCCCCCTACTCCCTTTTCACACTTTCCCATCAACTACCATTACTGTTATTATCATCACCATTCTTCTTTTTATTATTATCATCCTCATAATTATCATTATTATTAAGTTTAAAAAGTATTACTGATAGAGAAAGCGTTGAATTTGTCCATAAAAACAGTTATTAAAGAACTTTTTGTAACTCTCCCTCTGACTCTCAAGGTGAAGCAGTCAGGTTTAAATAAATAAATAAAATAAAATAAAAGCGAGACAGGGAACAAGAGGCAGACAGGGAGGAGGCGAGGGGGAGGGAGGGGGTGTAAGAGGACCAAAAATAACAAAAGGCATGTGCCTGTCTCTCCTCGGTATTTTCCACTCCGTTACATAAAAATCCCTCCTTCCCGCTTCTCAATAAGCCTCCTTGCTCTCTCCGTCTCTGCCAGCTCCTCCCTCCGCCCTGTCATTGGTCAGCTGGCCGTCCTAACAAAGCCGCTGTCTTGATCTCCTCCAAGTGGTTCTCAGAGTCCACTGAGGGAGGAAGGAGGAAGCGAGCGGCAGGGTGGCAGCAGTCCCGCATCAGTCACTTCGGAGCAGTCTGAGTGAGAACTGGAGAGGTGGGAGATGCTTCCCTGGCTCTGTGCTGAACTCTCACAGGGCTGACCAGCCGCCGCATACCCGTCATCCTCAGCGCCTGAACCTGTTTCTGACAACTTTCCAGTTAACATGAGCTCCTCGTCAGCCAACCTGCACAACAAACGCCTACCCTGTAAGTGGTTTTATTATTTATTCTCTTATTCTTTGCAGAACCTCAGCTTTCAGGTCAGGTGGTAATATTTTGACCATAGGTTTGCTCCAGTAACACGGTTTTTTATTTTTAGATACAAAAATGCAGGGCATAAGAGAGAAAAGGGTTCCTCTCCATATTTGGTAGGCTTGCTTGTCTCTTGTGCTTTGCTCTCATTCTTTGGTTGTGTGATGTGCAGCGAGGTCTTTAAAAGTCCATCTTTTAATCTAGATTTGTAAATAAGAAATTAAGGTATCATCGTAAATTGATTTAGAGCTCTGTTGCCATAGTGTGTGTGTGTGTGTGTGTGTGTGTGTGTGTGTGTGTGTGTGTGTGTGTGTGTGTGTGTGTGTGTGTCAGATATAATGGGAAAGCTTGTGGGATAGGTCTGGCTATGAGTTAAGTAGCTGCTGTTGTGATGCTGTCCGAAGTGACTTGTCCAAGTGCTGTGCCAGCCAAAAATCAGTCAGGAATGTTGAATCATCACCCTGAGTAATGGTCCACTAATACCAAATGAATAGGTCACACACACACACACACACACACACACACACACACACTGAGGCAGCCTTGGATTGGGGCCACCACACAGCCCCAGACAAAGATCTCTTATTTCTAATGGGATTGCGCCTGCAGATCTCATCAGAGTTGACTCACTGCAACAGAGTCTGCAGCTTGTTCCGCGGACACACCAACCCAGATAGGATCCGAAATTGAATTAGTCCCAAAGAGATCAGTGATTTCACGAGGCTAAAAAGGATCAGGGCCGTAACTCCAGAGAAGACGTCTCCCATCTGTTGCTCTGGCCCAGCCCCGTTTTATCACGTTCTGATTTTACTTTTCTTTTTTTTTCTTTTTTTTGTGGTAATGTGCCAGTGAGGGCTGGTTGTGCTGTGAAGTGAGGGATTGACCAGCTGTTGAGAGCATGCTGCAGACAGAAATGTGGAGGCTGAAAAAGGAAGGTTTCTATACTCTGTTTCATAGCTCGGTCCCCTTGGGCCCGACCCAGATAAGATGGAGGAGGTTGATGCTCTTTAATAAGCAAATTAGATGTGTAAAAACGAAATCCTTACCATGTACTGCGTGTTTCATTAATTGTTTACTCTCTGAGGGATTCATACAGCACACACACCTGTCTCTGCTTTGCTGCCCTGCTCTCTAATGGAGCTTAGCATCTAAGCTAGAAGGGAAACAAGTGGCACTACACTGAACAACCTCTATTATACAGAAAAAAAATGACAGCTACAATTAAATGTTTATGTATGAGAGCACTGTTGAATATCACGTATATGGCTGGGGATGCTAACCTGCTAACTGTGATGTAATTTGCAGGATTTAATGATTGGGACATGTTTGCACATCTCTGTGATAGCGTTTCATAATGACCAGCTGGTGAGTCTATAGGGAAATGCTCTCAGTCTATTCCAGTGTAGTAGCAGAACTCACTGACACACTTTATAGCTGTGGCCCTAGAATCACCTTATTTCACACTTCAGAATCTATGTCCACATAAATGGGTTTTATAATAACTTTCTGCTGGCTGCTCTCGTAGGTCATTGGGACCAGACTGACTTGAGTTTGGTTTAATTATTGCTTAAGTCTGGATCACACTGATAAATCGAGGCTAATGCACCAATAAGAGCGTTTCCTTTTTTCAAGATTCGGACACTACAAAGCAAGGCACTCGTAATACCGTGTTATTATTCTCAAACAAGACTCATTGCTCACTAATGTGAGAAGAGCTCTCATGTTGCGAATACACTGATTATTCTGCTGCAAACAATGCTTCTTGGCATGTCGGTGCTTTAAGCTAATTGAATGTTTTTGAGTGTTAGCGCGTGATTATACAAAACACGGATGTCTGAACGGTTCCCATTAATTTAGCGTAAGCCCTGTAGCCCTGAGGATACAGACCAGCTCCGTTAATTAGTTCTCCAACAAATCCATCTCCTTACTTTTCAGCTCAACAGCATTTTGTGTATCCCTCCAGGGTTCAGAGCCACTCAGACAGCAACAGTTTGTCACTGAGAGGAAACAAATTCACACCAAAAGAAAAAGTAAAGTGGATCTGATGACCTTTTATGGTATGAGATGGTTCACAGAGAAAGTGACATTCACATCACTGCTTTGGTTCAGCCCCCAGGTCCACTGGTTAGATTATCCTAGCTAGTTATTAGTAGTTATCAGCCCACATTCTTACATATCCATGTATAAAACTGATGTACAACTATAGAAAACATTACAGCATCCCATTATTCAGTATACAGTATTAATTGCTTTTGGCACACATGATCCTTTGTGCACCTTTTTGCTAGCGAGAGGCATCCTGTACGTCATCCTGATGACATTAGTTAAAAAATAAAGGGGGTGTTTTCGGTCAGCAACAAAGACTGAGCTTTCCTTAAGATGGCATGATGATACAGTGTATCTAACAAAGTTTGTTGTCGACCAGTGATTTTTCCGGCCGTTCTGACACTCCTGTTCAGTTTGTTCCTGTTTGCCAAACCAGACTGGTTACCATACCAAAACTGTGAGTTTGAATATTTCCCTAATGGTTTACTGTGTAATGGCCATGTTTTTGTAGTTTTCTGACATTTTACTGATTAATCCATAAATTAAGAACCACAGCATAAAATAAATGAATCATTCAGCCCTAATCCTAGCTTTAAACACTGACTGTTTGCTAACTCCTCTGCCTCAAATGACAACATTTGCTACTGGATGTCAGCTAAGATTTTAGCATCTAAAGAATGAGATATTTCCTCTGATAGGTGGTGGATTCCAGATTGCTTCTTTTCTTTTTTCTCCCCTATTCACAAGGGGCCGATGGAGCCACATGTTTTGATTTGGCAGATTTTTACACCAGATGGTCTTTCCGATGCAACCCCCTCGGGGATTTGTACCTCCTCCTGGTCTCAAACACGGGATCTTTCACATGTTAAGTGTGTGTTGATCACTAAATTATGGTGGTGGACTCCAAATACAGAGCAAAAACACTGTGAATATTGGACTTAGTCATTGATATATAAAAAGGAAAGGCACAATAGGACGGCACCTCTGTGAGGTGTTTCTCCCATTCCACCAAACCACAAAATTGCCATCAGGCAGCGTCAGTTCTAACGATGATTTTTCCTTTTTGGAATATGCTCTGTAAAATCCCAGCCGTTTTTGAAGCAGTCAGACAAGCCTATCTCGTATATCTCGTAACCATATTCAAAGTAGCTTGAATCACCTTTCCTTCCCAGTCTGTTGCTTAAACTTGAGCAGATCCTCCTCACCATGTCCGTACGTCTAAATGCTTTGACTTTCTGTCATGTGATTTGCTGATTAATTATCGGCATTAGTGAGCATCAGTAGAGCTGTAAGTGTTGGTGTTCGGCCTCATGCCGAAGATAATCAGAGTGGTGCTGAGAGTAAGGACAACAGAAGACCTCAAGTGTGATATCGCTTTGAGCTCTTCAAGTCCCATTTCTTAAATAATACTATGCAACTATAGATTAGACCTATTTAAAAATATTTGGCTCCCAACATGCGCCCTCAGTCAGTGTCAGTGGTTCTGTATGGCAATGGTTTTCAGCCTGTCACTTCTGTGAGATGAGTGTCTGGTTCTTTCCATGTCCTGGGTAAGATTTCCCAAAGCTGGTGGGAGATGTTACCCACGGCTTGGTTGAAGTGCAGTATACCAGGAAATCTCTCTAAAGCTGTTTCCTTTCCAGGCTGCAGATAAAGGAGCCAAAAGTCTACATGATGTAAATCAGCACTTGTGGCCTTTTCTGCAGCTTTTGTCTGCAAATGGTTAAAGTTTAAATACTAAAATAGTGAGAAAACTTGCATGAATTCTTTAGCAAGTGTGCAAAAAAGGCAATGATTGGATCCGTACATCAGTTGGTGCTCAGTACATCAAGATAACGCTGCACTGACTTTTTTCATAGTTTATACAGAAACCGCAGGCCACCCTGTCTGAGTCTCAACAAACAGACGAGCCGTGTCTGAGAGACTGTTTGGTTTAGCCAAACATTCTTACAATTCTCCCGGCTGAGATGAAAATTGCTTCTAACCTTCCTCACAAAAATGAGGAGAGGCGGTGAGACTTTACAAGAAGAAAAGAGAGAAGTGTTAAGGTGACTGAAACAAGAAACGTCGCTCTGTTTTGATAAAGACAGAAAAAGAGTTTTTCTCTGTATTTCTGTCAGGATGATGATGCACCCAAAATATTTCTGAGCGTGCCTACAGATTTAATTATCAGATTTAAAAAAAAAGTCTGTTTTCTGAGCTCAGCTATGTCGCCGTGCCCGGATTCAGGCTGTTGACAGTCACTCTACATACACTTTGCCTCTAACAAGCGGAACAAACTCATTAATACTGTTTACTTCAGTGTAAGACCGTGTAATTTGCCGCTGCACTCAACAGAGATTTGTGCAATATTGACTGGTTGGCTTAAGTAATTGAACACTGTGTTGTTCATCAAGAGTGATTTTGAATAAGAGGATCTGTAAATGTTCTGGGTACATCGGTACTTTGTCATCCGCTGAAGCCCATTGTGTCGATCAGAACTCACGGCAGTCTGCTGGTGGACGTATGGAGGGCAGTGGGTCAGGACGCTGACCTACAAACAGTCCTATTGTGGGTTTACAAAAAAGGGGAAGGAAGGAGAGGGTTAACACTGATGTCATTGTTGGTGGATGGTGCTGGACACTGCTTTGTCCTGGGATGAAGACACTCATGCACCCAGCAGACATGCAAACACACAACAACAGTTATAAATAATTCACTGCTCTTGCAACTGGAGTCTAATAAATGTCACTTTCTTGTAGGTGTAAAAAGAAAACAGAGTGCGAGAAACCCAAAATAATTTGAGAGGTAAAACAGACACTGCACAGCCTCCGTGCTGTTGTTGTTCCACTTCAGTTCAAGGCACTTTTGGAAGGACAGTGCAACGTTTTCATAAACTGCAGCGATTCAAACTTCGCAGGGACCACCAGTATGCTCTGATCAGGATAAGAAGAAGCACAACGAGATGTTTTTAATATTAGTTGTATACTTGTGCTGTAATTTCAGACTGCTTCTCTGCTCCCACTACCTGTAGCCAGCCACTGAGTCACCATTAATTACCACAGACACTGATCCACTAATGACCAGCTCTGCACTGTGAACAACCCACTGATACTGTTAAGATTACTGCTCTGTCGGAAGAGACTATCCGTAAAAATAACAACTAATGAGCCCAGCTATTACTTCCTGTCTCTTCATCTCTACAAACCAAACTCTTGCTTTAACTTACTTTTATCTACCTTGTCCAATCATATAACACATTTTTCTTTAGACAGCCCACTTCTCAGTTTTAGCCTTTCAGCCTCCCTGACCTTTTCTCCCTCTCGCTTTCTGCCTCCTTTATGTGTTTACATCCTCTGCTTCTGCTCCCTCGCTCTTTCTCTCCTGTCGCAGTCGGGAACCGGTCCATGTGAAATAAAATCTCTCTTCTCTGATAAGCTAAAGTGTGTCTGGGTGGAAAGGGCAGGCAGTCTTTTCACTGTAGCCTCAGACCAAACAAGTGTTACCTCACGTCTGTCCTAAGGTTTAGAAGTAGATGGTCGTCACCCCTCTCATTCGTTAGATAAACTACAATTGCACAGTGTGTTTGAGGGAGGCAGAAACGGAGCCAAGAGCTGTTATTTGAATTCTTTTGCTTTTCTACTGCAGTCTGCTACTTTTATTTAAGGAGCCAGAGGGCTGAGGGTAGGTACCACCGCTAGAGCCATTTAAATGGCAATAATATCAGCTGTTTGTAAAAGGAAAACACTTCTCAGAAAAAAAGCCCCGGCTTGGCTGAATGGAATCAACCCAAGTGTTTGGCAAAGTGCTCTATAATCAAAACAGAAGAGGAAATTGTGGTTCTCTCCTGATTTCTGTTTAGCTGCTGTTTACTGAAAAGTTGTAGCTCGTGCTGCTCTTACAACCGGATTGTCTCGGGAGGCCTTTTTCCTCTGCTCTGTTCTGCTCTGACCTTCCCCTGCCTGTGAGCTCACATTTTCATTTAGAACAGTGATGGGCTAATGGCAGCCTCCAGGTGACAGCGAACCCTCCTATCCCTTCATTTAGCCTCCAGATCAATGTGTTGCCTCTACTATTTGTGCAGTAAACTGCCATTACAAAGTCCTGTCCTTGAGAACATCACGGGGGAACGAGGCACGTGACATGCAGATGCTAAATAGATACAAAGATTGACCCGATTTTCTTTTTTCTTTATGCATTTATGCACTCGCATAGTGCCCTGTTTTGTTCAGTTTGAGTAGAACAAAGTAGAGCGTACTCTAGAATGAATATCTGCTGGATGTCTTTTGTTGAGTCTGCCTCATTAGGATATTATAACACGTTTTTTTTTTCTCGGAAGTCTAACAAATCTTTATGCTGGCTCTTGAGTCCTTACAGTTACATCTTTTCTTCCTAGCATTCTGATGACAGTTTTTCATTGGCTTTATAAGATGAATTAGCCTAATTCCTAAAGTGATTTCCTGTAAGTGGAATCATGTCTAAGGAGTGCAGGCCCGCCCCATTCTCTTACATTGCTGCTTTTGTCTGAATTTGAATGGGCTCTTTCTCCCACTGCTGCCTGAGCGGAGGATCTGAGTTTGTGTTTATGTGGGAAGCCAGAGCAGTACACGGACATGTCCAGCATGCTCTCTCTTTCTTCGTCCTTCTGTCTGTTCCAGTCATTCTGCATGCCCAGCTGGTCTTGAGCCCTGGTCTATGACCTTTTCTTCCTCAAGTCCCAGGGCACTGACAGGAAGGAAGGAGGGGGGTGACTGGAAGGACAGAGGGGAGAGAAACAGAAAGAATGGTATACTGGACAAAGATGGAGAAAGGAAAATTGAAGAGAATGCTTAAAGTAATAGTATCGCTTAAAGAGAGAAATTGAGATGGAACAGGAATTTTTAAAAGTCATACAGTAAGATAGGAAGAAGGAGCAAAGAAGAGATAAAAATAGGCAGAAAAAAATCAGAAATGCCAATGAAGGATGAGAAAAGGAAATAAATGACAGTTTAATGCATGTTGCCTCATTCAGCAGCAGGAACTTCAAACATATTGTGGTACAGAGGGAGAAATAATTAATTGATCCCGTGCTGAATTTGTACGTTTCTTCATTTGCGAAGAAATGAACGGTCTTTAAATTTGGTGACAACTGGTGGCGAGATCATTTGAAAATCACCATCAAGCATACTTGGTCTATGCAAGATCTTACCAGATAGGGTGATCATATTCATGAGGAAGGTGGTGGATCAAAACTACAGGAGCTTGTTAATGATCTCGACTTGCTGTGTTTGCATGAAGAGAACATGTTTGCATGAAGTGGGAACATTATGCTCTGGGGCTGTTTTTCTAATAAGGGTACAAGACAACTTCACCGTATTGAGGGGCCGATGGATGCAGCCACCTGCTATAAAATCTTGGATAAGAACCTCTTTCTCTCAGCTAGAACACTGAAGATGGGTCGTGGATGGGCCTTTCAGCATGACAGCGATCCACCAAGCTAACAATGGCTAAAGAAGAATCACATTAAGGTCATATAGTGGTCTAGCCAGTCTTCAAACCTCAGTCCTGTAGAAAATCTGTGGAGGGAGCTGAAGCTTTGAGTTTCTAGGCTGCAGCCAAGAAACTGAAAGAATTTGGAGAGTTTCTGTAAAGGGTGTGGCTCTAAATACGTATTTCACTTGATGCCATGCAAATCAATTTATAGCTGTTATATAATGTGTTTTGGTTTCTTTCTCTTTTTTCCCCTAAATGTTTATGTTGATATTCTGTCTCTCTCCATTAAAATAAAACTACCATAAAAATTAGAGAACAAATAATTATTTCCTCCAGCGTATGAAACTAAATACTTTGGCTTGCGGAGTGGAAGAATCAGACTTTACATGTAACCACACCATGGCCATGGTTTTCTTTTGAGGATTTCCCTGTGTGAGTATTTGCAGAGGTCACTAGGTCATCTGCGGCTACTGAAGCCCACTTATCAAGGTTACCCAGCAGGAAAAAGAACCAGGAGGAGTGAAGCAAAATCAATGTGAGGATATACATCTGTAGCTAACCTTTAGCTTTCCATGTGCCTCAGCCTTTAAGTAGAAACAATCAATGCTGTGATCAATCAGTGCTTAACAGAGTAGGAAAAAAGAAACTCCAGGATTAGGCAGTTTGCTTAAACCTGTTGCCTGTCCTGGAAAGTGAAATTTTGTCCCAGCCTCCAAAAATGCTGTTTATTTTCTGTAAGCTCTCATTTTAACAGAAAAAGGATTATCGTTCAGCCAGCACAAATCGAGTGTTTCATCCCACATGATGTCCTCAGCCGGTCACATTAAATAAGGGTCTCTTTTTATCTAAACACACATATCAGACAAGCAGTGCCTAATTGTGACTGACATCTTGCTTTGTCAGCTCAGCTCGCTTTGCTTTCCTTAAGGCTCTGAGGACAAAGGCATTCCTGATTGTGCAACAGTGCAGTGCGAAGAGAGCATCACAGACCCACGACCTCAAACGTCTCTATGAAGACAGAAATGCTGGAAAGGCAAAACGCTGCAAGAGTGACTGATGCACCAATGTAAAAAAAAAAAGTTTTGAAAGACTTCAGGAAAGAGGTGTCGTGTCTGTACCAGTTGTACTAACTATAATAAAATTAATACTATTAATAATGCCCATACATCCTTTTTCACCTGTCCAGTTCAGGGTTGCGGATCACCAGAATGATCATTATAATTGTTTACTGGCCCTGGATGAACTTTCCAAAGTTTAAGAAAATGATCATCATTGGGTTCTCCTTCTCCCGTCAGGCTCTTGGTCAGTGGGGTTTTGGATGTTTGAACAAATTCTGACCTTCTGAAAAACATTAATAAGGCATAAAAATGTAACTGATCTCTTGATGTAAAAATAAAAATAAGATGAATGCTCGTTCCAAACACCTGTGCTAATGTAGGATATTGTTAGCTTTCTGTTGCCAGTTTGTTTAGAAATTTTTTTCAGGCTGTGGAGTCCTTTCTTTATTTCTGGGTTCGGTGTCTACACCAACATACCTTAGGTGCTGTCAGCATCACTCTGGGGTTTGAATGGCCTTCTTCCTGTTTTCCCTCCAAAGCTGTCTGCCTGTCTGATCCCAAAGCCAAGCCCGGCCACTGTACCCAGGAGGGACTCTGTCAAAGAGGGCCAGAGACGAGCCGCAGTGACAGGCTCGTGTCGTTCCGCCACCACAGACCTGACTCATGGGGAGCACTGCGCTGAGACAGCGCTCCAAAGAAGGCAACCTGTTGCTGCTTTTAGGCTTGCGCTGCAGTTTGGGGATTTAAAGTGATTATGCAACAAGTCTTTATAGTTCATAATGAGGACATAAAGAGGGTTTGTGGCAAAGATAGTCTCCTCACATTGCCAGAGAAAGAGATTTCCCCCCCCTTTTCCTGGTAAACATCCTGAGAACATTGTCTTTCTGTTCTCCATCACTTGCTGGTGTATTTATAGAGCTGCTGTGACTGCTGATCTCAACAAAGACCAGATAATCTTCACATTACTTCCAGTTTGGACATGGCTTGAAAGCCTCATCCAATTAGCTCAATCCCTGCCTGCAGGTTGTAAGAGCTCCTCAAAATTCACACACTGCTCTAATGACTACAACATACTGTGTGCACACTGAGAGTAAGTGATGACATGTAGAACACATGCTTTCAGCTTTTCTCTCTGAGTCTAGTAGAAGGAGGAAAAGAAGTAACAATCTCATAAGTATCTGTGGCCAGGTGAAATGTTCCCCTCAGTTTCCTGTCTTCTGCTGGCTCCAAATGCATATTTATTATCCAAACATGTGACCGGTGTCCATCGTCTCATCCAGCTCTTGTTTCCTGGTGTTTAGAAATGCTAAATGACTTTCATCTTAATTGCCTCTGCATTTTTTTTTGCTTTGTTTTTTGTAGAACATCTGACTAGTGTTGTTGAATAATGGGGGTTTCCAATACCGGTTCTAAGCAAATGGCGCACTGCGCATGCACACAGTAAAAAATGTCTAACACAGTACTGGGTCTCCATCCCTGGAGTCAAGCTGCTTGCATGTAACGTCTACTCAGTTACACAGTAAAAGCTTACAAGGAATCGCGAATCCAGTCGAGTCTTTACTAAGCATTGAACATTTTTGGTCTGTTTTTCTGTTGAATTTAGTGATAGATTACTTAGACACAACCAAGATATCTACACGCCTCTACACGCTCATTTTAGCTGGGTTTTTTTTTTTTTTTTTTGTGTTTTTTTTTTTAAATATAGTTTTTCCTTCGAAGTCATGTGCTCTGATACTTACACTATTCCTTCATTCCTTCCTTCCTTCCTTCCTTCCTTCCTTCCTTCCTTCTTTCCTTCCAGGGTTTTCTCCCCTCCTCCTCCTGGCAGCTTCCCTTTGCATAGCAATCTTTACTGCTTTAGTAATGGGCTGGAACGGTGTGGCTGTTAGAAGACTGATTTGGGATTTCCAGGAAAATCTAAAGCAGTGTGTTAATGGAATTATCCAAAAGCCAAATATATTCATTAATATCTTGGACTTTAGATATATTACATACTAAAAACACTAAAAACTCTTTATATAGATCTTTATAGAGAAATAGATAGCTATAGTAACAATCACTTTAACATTACATCAGGTTGGTGTTTTATTTTATGCCTATGATGATAAACTTAAGCTATTTAAGGGCTTCTGCTTACATTTATTAACTTGATGTTTACTAGTCAAAGTTGATAAAAGGATTTCAAATGTTCCACAGCTTACTTTTAAACTTAGTTTGATCAAAGAGTAGGGATGCCACTTTGATTTATTTATTTTTTTTAATAACAGAAACTGATAAAATGATATGAATCACTGCATTAAACATTAAATATAGTTTGCTGTACTTTTAGATTATCGTTTGGCTGTAATATGCGATTCATCTAAAAGAACATAAATAAAGCGTAGTTTCTGCTAAAGTAAATACAGTTAGTATGCTTAAAATAGTGTATAAAAAGCACATCTTTATTCAAATGAGACATGTTTGAGTATTGCACTTGTGGCTCAGAGTATGTTGACTGTTTGATCCCAGGCCTCTCCACATGTACAGCAGCTCTGCCACCTTTAAGTGACTGTGTGATCAAGAAACATGGTGAAGCACAAAGCTTAAACTGGTGTTGTTCTTGCACCGTTAACTTAAAACAGAACTACAAACATTATACGGATTATATATGGGAAATCTATTTTTCATCATTCTTTCCTTATAAACAACATTCATACTAGTTTCACATTCCTAATTTCTTCATTTTCATGAATGAATCATAGAATTAAGGTGTGTAATCTGAGACATAAAATCTAATACGGGAGGCAATGCAAAATTCTGCTAATTTCTTCCCTTTCCAATCAGCACAAATTAATTGTATAGTTTTTTTTATTGTATAGTTTTACTTTCATTGGGGTTTCTTGTATCTTTGTAACAGATAATCTAACTATTGAAAGTTGAAAGACAGAAATCCTTCTGCTTCACAGTTCACATGTGGATTAATGTCTCCCCCTACTGGCTACCAACATTGACCCCTGAGTATATGTATAATGGCTCTCAAGCTAAACAATCCTTAGCTTGAGATGGTCTTACTGACTACCGCATGCACCTTCAGAGTGAAAGAACTAGTTTGTGAACTCCACCCTGCTGTGGTGGAGGCCTCACCTGGCCCAGCCTCCAAATGACAGGTGGCTGTAGCTCAGGAGGTGGAGCAGGTCTACTAATTGTAAGGTTGGTGGTTTGAGTCTGCGTGCCAAATATCTTTGGGCAAGATGCTAACCGCATGTTGCTCTCTGAGTCATCCACTGAAGTATGAATGTGTGTGAATGTTAGATAGAAAGCACTTCTGCATAGAAATAGTGCTTGTATGAATGGGCGTGTTGTATAAAGTGCTTTGAGTGCTCTGGAAGAGTAGAAAAGCGCTCTATAAATCCAGGGATGCGGTGAAAACTTCAGCTGAGCTGGTGTCTGAGTTGCTCTTCTTCTCTTGTGATTGCCAGCGGAGAGCGAGCGCAGTCAGAGGCTCCCAGATGTGGATGCAGCACAGCAGCTCAAGCTGAGAGAGAGACAGCGTTTCTTTGAGGAAGTCTTCCAGCACGATGTGGACGTCTACCTTTCCTCGGCACACCTTTGTATCAAAGATTACAGAAGACGTGAGTTGAACTGTTGGTGTTTATGCATGAACACGTGCCATATAAATGCACAATAGTATTATCATACTGTTGTTTCTCTTCTTATTGCAGCTCCTATTGGCAGCATCTCTTCCATGGAGGTGAATGTGGACTTGTTGGATCAAATGGAGCTGATTGACATCTCTGACCAGGAGGGTTTAGATGTCTTTTTCAGTTCCGTAGGAGAAGAAGGAATGCTGACTTCCCCGCTGCCAGGTAAACAACAGAACCTTAAAAAATGCACAGCGGCACAGCTGTATCGCTAACAGTGTTTTTCTCTGACGTCCTAGGAAATAACAACCACAATGAGGAAGCCATCAGTAATGGACTGTTTCGACATGTCCTTGAAAGTCTTGACGGCAAGTCCCGCATGTCCTCCACATCTTCAAATTCTTCCTCTGACAGCCAGACCATGAATGTCAACGGAGAAGACACTCCTGTGGTTGGGTCAGACAGCGAGGAAACACACACCAACACAGTCAAGCGCAGAGCCATGTCCCCAAAGACAGAGGAGGGGAAAAGTCCGAATTCAGCTTCGTCTTCATAGATTACACCCTCTCCTCAGTAGATCTCTGCCTGCAACACAGATGTTAACACCTGAGTGAAGAGCGGACTTTGACTTGAGAGTTATTGAAACAGATGTCTGGGTCTTTCTTCCATATAACTATCTTTGATCACTATTTACAACCTTCCTGTTTGATCAATTAAGCTTAGGGTGGTTGGGACTATTAACTGTAAGGATGGAGACTTTTTTTTTTTTTTAACCTCACAGATGGCTGATTAAATTTGTACAGTATTAACACAAAGCAGGGAAGTAAAGCAATAACTGAAACAGAAATATTTGGATAAAGTATGACCTGTGTTCATTTGGTAAAAGATTGTTTCAGGGTTTTGGGGGGGGGGAGTGTTTTTTAAAGTTCTGGTATTGAAATCAAACCTTTGTCCTCTCACAACAAATTAATTGTTTTAACAATAAAGGAAGAGAGAAAAAACTTTTGTGTGCTTGTAGAATCAAACAGTGCTTCCGTCTGGTTGTTTCGCTTCGTGGGCCTAAAATTTTGTGCAAAAGTCTCGAGCCACCACTCATATTCTTTTTTTTTTTGTTGTTGTTTTTCTTTGGACATTGGTTTATTCATTTATTTTTTCACCCATTTTCAGTCCAGTCCTTGTAATAGAACATTTTCAGATGAATGTCGTGCCTACAAATAACAGACAACTCAGCAGAGAACCAATTTTAAATCATATCTTTAGACACTTTGTTTCCATGAAAAATTTCCTATGAAAAATGTCAAACTTAACAGTTTTACAGACATAAAATTGTATTTTGACATTCCCAAATTTTGTATGTCTTAAAAATATGTGCAATGTGTTCGTTACAAAAAACAGAAAACTGGAGGAAAAATGAAGTGGCAGGCCTAAAACTCTATCTACAGCAGATGAACAGTATCAAAAAGTCATGTCCTGAAGAAATATGGGGGAAAAAAATCCAGCAGTGGCCCAACACAGGATTTGATTTCATCCATCTGTTCACCAGTGCCCCATCAGACCTGGTCTCAGTGGAGGCGTGGCTCTAGGTCATTCTTCTGTGGAGCACATACATTTGTGAAAGCATTCCTTTCAAGCAATATGATGACAAAACCTGTTGTCCTGTCGTTGTATTTCACAGCATCCACTCATGAGGAATTCAGAAGGGAAAACCTCTCCAATACAGGGAACTCTGGGAACCAGGTTGCATATGCATAAGCTGGAATCCTTTAATATTCACTGCCTATGACAGCACCTACCAGGAAGAACACTAGATAATTTTACCCAAAATCTACTGTTAGTTTACAAGAGTAAGCTTTTTCTATATTATTATAAGGAAACCTTTTGTGAGATTTGCAAGAAATCTTCTGCCGCTCACACAAAAAAGTCTTAAAACCCACATGGAGTCAGTTAGGTGCACTGGTATAATCTTTACATGCATCAGACAGTGCTCAAAGTAAGGATATCAACCAAACAGGAAATATCAATACTCATTTGTAAAATGTTCAGTATTCCTGACATATTAAGAAAAGAGTCTTGTAATTGATTAATTAAACATTCTGTATGAGATGTTTCCAGACTCATCATTGAAGAATTCAGTGTTGTAAATTTGGAGACACAGATTTGATCTTATATTGATAGACTGGGTTTAGCGTTCACTCTGGTCTGGGTCATTAGACCAGAGTGAGGCAGTGAGTCAGAGGTTTTCTTGTAGTCAATCCAGCCGGTGCACAGGTTGGTCAGCCTGGTCTTCTAATCACAGTCAAGTGCTGAGCCATGGCCCCAAAGACAGAGGAGGGGAACAGTCCGAATTCAGCTTTGTCTCTCTCCTCAGTAGATCTCTGTCTGCAACACAGATGTAAACACCTGAGTGAGGTGTGGACTGTGAGAGCGAAGAGTGAGAGTTACTGGCCCTCTCTTCCATATAGTTTTTTTGATTCAACCTCACAGATAGGTGATTAAATTGTATACAGTTTTAACACAGTGTAGGACAGTATATCAATAACTGGAACAACAAGAGCACTCAGAGAATGCAACTCCCCTGAAAGGCGTCGTATACTCAAACTTTGATGTTTCATGATGTTTTTTAATACAACATGCTGATGTCAGCCTGCTTTTATTATTATAATATGATGACAGTCTGTTATTATTGTGACATCGTAGGACATCATATTGAAAAAATAAAAAAAATTATGAAATCTTTTTTTCCAAGGTCAACTTGGACCTCGGGTGCTAACAATGAAGGTCACAATGGCAGTCAAGGCCTAGTATGTTGTTGTGTAGTTTGAAGACAATCTGTAGAAAATTGAGGGTAAGTTGTTATTGATTTCTATATTTGGTGTGACCTTGACCTTTATCTGATTTTCACCTAAATTAAATCAGCTCGAGATGTTATTGGTATCTACCCCCCAAAAAAGAAAGAAAAAAAGCTCTCGTGAGTAGGTAATCACAATGAAGCAGTTCATTTTAATTTGCAGATTCAAGTTGCTCTTCATACTTTTGGCCACCAGATGCCACCAAAGAGCACTGTGTTTACAAGTTTTGAATAACGAACCTTTTTTCAGTACAAGTTTCAGCCCTTCAGAAAGCTTCATTTGGCCATCACTAACGTTAGTGAACTCTGAGTTCTAGTCACACGTGAGCAGGAACAGAATCTCCTCCACCTCCAGGACTGGACTGGTAATCTGCCGTCCTGGGCATTTGTCCGGTGGCCTGATGCACTTTCGGGCTAATGGGTGAATTAATGGGCCGGTGTGTAACAGCCTGTTCGTTTTCATTACCGACACTGTATTGTCCAATCACATCTCTTCACAGCCGGGCCTTCCTCTACCTTCACTGTACTGAGTAACCGCAATGTCTAACTGTCAGCTATCCCTGAAGCGGGGGGCGGGATGATACTAAACTGCAGTTCCCTGTAAGAGTTCAGTGTCTGTGTCTTGCCCCACCAAACTGAAGTTGTGAAAATTGTTTCAGAATTGGCCACAGACAGGTTTGGACTTTCTGTTGCTGTGCCAAGGACTGAGTATTTTTGTTTCTGAACCAGCCAGTGTTCTCAATGTTTGTTTGGACTCTGACTTTGGAAATTCAAATACTGACAAGAAAATGTCTGAACTGAATAACAGTCAGTTCAGTTGTGTTTCCTTAACAGCCAGCCTGAATGTTGTGCCTGTTGCTTCTGGGCAAGTTATGACGTCCAATAGTTTAGTTTCTAAGGAAGACAAAGTCAAAGTTTTTGTTTCTAACCAATGTTTTTGTACAAAATTAGAGTATTGGGGATTAACTGCTCCTGATATGGCACTGTCTGCAGTCACAGATAATGTAAAGACCATTCAGAGATGGTCTTCCCTTTTCATGGAAGTGCCTCCTTGACTCCTCCTTAGACTTCAGAGTCCTGGCCTGATGAGTTTGCTTTTCTGTGTTGTGCCATTCGCTTAGCCAGAGGTTGTTTGGTTTCCTCAATGTATACATCATGGCAATCCTCCTGGCACTCAAGAGCATGCACTACATTACTCTGTTTGTGTCGGGTGACCTTGGGGTGGACCAATTTTTGGCGCAGCATGTTTTGGGGTTTAAAAGCCACAGAGACGTGGTGTTTAGAAGAAATCCATCTCAACTGTTCCGACACTCCTGACACATACGGGATCACTAAGAGTTTTTGCTTAGGCAGCAGTTGTCCTTCTCTCCTGGATTGGCTGGAGATTTCATTGGGCACCTTCCCAGCTTTGACAAAAGTCCATCTGGGATAACCACATTTACTCAGGACCTTCCTGATGTGCTGTTCTTCTGCTTCCCTGGCCGCTGTGTCTGTGGGGATGGTGTCTGCTTTGTGTTGTAACATCCTGATTACACCCAGTTTGTGTTCCAGTGGATGATAAGAGTCAAACCTTAAGTACTGAGTACTCAGTGGAGCCCATCCCGCTCCGCCAGAGGTCTCTACACTGTCTGGTCTTGGACTGCCCTAGCCTGCTCTAACTGGGTCAGAGGGCCTCGCTCAGCAACACCAGCCACCTGCCAAGACACACCTCGGCCGGCCACCAGAACTTCTCCATCACCATCGCTGGTCCCGCTCCCAGTCAGACCACGTCTCCACTGCTGGTCATATGGCTGGCCTCCTGAACAGTCTCGTCTCTGTCACTGGTCAATCTTCCCCGCCCCTAGGGTTAGGCCCTGTCTGCCACATGGGCTTGACTCTTAGTCTGCCACATGGAGTTGAAGAGACAGACATGGGAACAAAACGGACTCAGGAGACAAAACACACTAACACAACGAAGACACACAGAGGGCGAGAGAGCGAAACACACTGAGATGAAGACAAAGGCACAAAGGAAACCTAATGGACAAGAGAACATAAACCAGAAATTAGTGTCTAGTATTTAGTTTGCCCAGTTTTAGTTCTAGTTAGTTTAGTTTTAGTTTCTTTCTGCGTTTTGTTTTGTATCTTGCATCAGCCACAAATAAACGGTTCATATTTTGAATCTAGTTTTGTCTCGCTGCGTCTGCTTTTGGGTCTTCACCACAAATGGCACACAATCTTCTGCCGCAGACTGTCACACCGACATGTCAGCTGTCAGGGCTGCAGCTACTTTGGCTACTTTGACCATGAGCCACTCCTAATAACAAAAGTGTAGCTTTTAATTATCACAGATTAGTTCTTAGTTGCACTGCAGTGCAGCATAACAACACCTATAACAGCCTGGTTAAGTTTTTTTATTTTGCCACCTGGACCAACAATGCCTGGGTCAAGTTTTTGTCCCAGTCCAGCCCTGTCCACCACTCTCTCTCTCTCACACACAGATTTCTATCGCACAGAACATTGTTAGTTTAACACTCAGACTAAGACTAAAGGTTTGCTCCCAGCATAAGTAGTTACAGGTAATTTTGATTGCTTCAGATGTGCCAGAGAGGAGGGCGGGAATCCCAGAAGGATCCCACTCTTGCAAGGTAAGGTGTGGTTAACACACAAACAAACACACCACACACGCATACAGCGGGGAGGGTGTAATAGGAAAGAAATTTAACAAAGATCTAAAACAGGACCTGTGAGATGCATCTGCCTCTTGTTTTCTTCTGTTTACCGACGCCTCATCAAAATAGTCTAAATGGAAGAGTGTCTGTCACGAAGCCATTCTTAAGAAAGGGAAACGGTTAGAAAAGGCTGAGGAATGCCAGATTACACATGAACCAGACTGTAAGTCTGTGGCAACAGGTCTGATGGAGTAATGAAGGGAAAAATTTTGTAATAATTTTGTAAAAATTATTGTCAAAATGTATGAAGTGAGGTACAACAGTGAGTGTCTATATATTTTTTAGCCTTTTTTTTTGCATATGATTATTTACATGATAGATTCAACTTGTCCCAGGTCGCGGTTTCCTTTCACTAATGGCTTTGCAAAGATCGCATAAAAAGCACACACAACAACAAAACCATTATAATCCAGAAACACTTCCTACATTGAAATAAACATCATCACGTCAGCACAGACTGCTACATGTCTCGCCATTACCTGCGAAAACCAGTACCTTTCAAAGGTGGTGGTATTGAAAGTCATGTTTGGCTTTGTGACTTTCTGTGTAGTTCCTGGGATACTTAGAACTTTGATTGCTCTTTTGAAAATAATTAATTTCATGCACATGCTGTTTTTCTTTTTGCACAGTAATAACAATTTTTGTATTTACTGCAGTTTTTAAAAATTTGTGTATCTCAAAAATGAAATTATGAAGATACCACAACTTTTTTGCATTTACAGTTTTGAGGTATATACCTCTGAAATTTCTGCAAAAAAAATTGTAAAAAAGTGTTTTCAATTTCTTTGTAGATTATTGTACTTTTTGTGTAGTTACTATGTACTGTACTTAATGTAGTTACTATGGACTTAATTTGGGATATAACAACTTGAAATGCTCCAAGAAAAATGGCACTACAGCAGAGGTGGTGTTAAGGAGGAGGAGGTTCAGAGGAAGCGGGAGCTTGTTACCATCATGGGCTCATCCGGTCAGAATGAGAATGAACAGTCATCAATCATTTGCAGGTTTCTCATTTTATTTGAATAATCAGTATTGAAGGACACACATGGACTAAAGTATGATTTAAGTCCCTCATTAACTTAAAATAATAAGTGAACTCAGGAGACCCAAGAAAAAAACCTCACCTCAGCTGCTGCCCCATGTGGGAGTGCAGAAAGAGTGAGCTGTACATGAGTGCAGTCATTATATAACGTGTGACACTGATATTGTGATATTATTTTATCATTATGTTAATATATCACAAGGTTCAGTTATCTTTCCACAAAAATATAACCTACTTTTTATTTTCTTACTCTGAATACATTTCAGGGCCTGCACTTTTTTACTTTTACTTGAATAAAGAAGAAGAATACTTCAACTTTTCCTGGAGTATTTTTAACAGTAGTATTTGTACTTCTTAAGTACAGAATGTCTGTACTTTTGCCAACTCAGCAGCATGCAAAAATGTAAAGATAAGCTCTGGTGGACTTGTTTTATGTTGGGCTTAAAGTGTGGAGGCTCTGTCATTCAGCCAATGGTGTTGAGGATCTTGTCAAAATGTAATTATGGACACAGAAAAGGACCGTGAGATTTTGCTATATCATGAAATACTATCTGGAAAGTGTCTAATTGGCAACAGCTTCATTTTCCAGCATGGCACTGATCCCATACCTCTACCTAAACATTACTGAAGCAGTTTGGGATGATCTTGACAAAAAGCAGAAAACACTGAAGGAAGTGCTTTGAATATCCTTCAAGAAGCCTGGAGAACTATTCCTGAGCAATATTCAGAAGTCGTCGTAAACTTATTATTGACACATGTTAAAATAAATCCCTAGACCTAGTTTCCATTTTATATACAAAACAAAGGGTTAGCTCAGGAATATTGCACAGTATTTACTCTCTATATAGTTGGATTTAGCATAAGATGTGAAGACAGTCCAAAAAGGCCTTAAGTCTGCATGATCTCTAATGGTAAACAGGAGACAAATAAAAGACAGATAAAACTGTTGGAGACATTAACTCAACTAGCTACTTTCAAGTTTTCACTATTTATTTTTGTGTGGCTACTTTGTGATTCAGAAGTGATTGCATGTCAGCATGCAATGTGATTAGTTTCACAGTTGGATGCACCCTCAGTTGTCATGGTTTAAAAAAAAAAACAAAAATGGCAGCGGTTAAATTGCTCAACTGTGTTTTTTGAAAAAAGGAGTTTGTAAACACATGTACAGTCTGAGGAGAAGTTTCCTTTAAAAGCAGCAAAGACATCGCCAATCATTTCTGCTTTCTGCAGCAAACCGCTTTCTGTCATAGAGACGTTTGGGCAGCAAGGTTTTATAAAATCAGATGACACTTGGATAAATGATTCAAACACGCACAGCTTATCCATTAGAGTTTTTTCTAGATTTAATTCACTTTTTATTTCAAATTTTTATTTCTATTTTGTTTGTCGGTGATGTCATTGTTGCCACATTCTGCTTTAGAGTACACCCGTTAATAATACTAAGCACGTGTTTGACTCTTTGGCACAAAAACTTTCTGGCAGAAAACTGCGAGTTCAAATGTTTCCCGTGTTTCAAGCTTTTTAAAATGATACTTCAGGCAATACTCGATCACCAGCAGGGACGGGGGTGTGTATCACAAAAGGATTCTTTGTGGCTACTTTTTGATTCAGAAGTGATAGCACACCAGCGTGCAATGCATACAGAGTGATTCGTTTCACAGTTGAATGCACTCCTGCTTATCATGCTTTAAAAAAACAAAGATGACAACGGTTAAATTCCCGAAATCCGTTTTTCAAAACAGGAGTTCATGAACCAGTGTACAGTCTGAGGAGGAGAAGTTTGCCTTGAAAGAACTTTGATGCAGAAAGCAACGACATCATCAATCACTGCTGCTTTGTGCAGCAAACCTCTTTCTGCCAGAGAGAGATTTGGCCAATGAGGTTGTATGTATTAACCCTCATGTTGTGTTCATCTCATATAAAGAATTTTGTGTTCCCGGTCAAAAATTAGTTTTCTTATGTCCTGGAGACCTGCAATCAGCTCCAGAACTACAAACTTCATTTGATTCAGAATAAGCCTATATGTTCTAGGCATAACTTGTTCTGGGACCACATTGTTGCCCATTTGTTTATGCCATATTCACAGTGCTTTCTAGGCATGTACTATTTGAAAGGGCAGCATCCCCTAGAAGCCACCAGATGCACATCCACTGTGACGTTTGGACGTGGGATATAGATGAGTGGCTGGCATTCCACACACTTCTCCTAAACCTCTTTTATCATTGGCAATTTCTTTTGTTGACGACGTCTTGTTCCTGTATCATGGTTGTCAAAGCGAATCACCTGTAACAACATGTAAAATTTCTGGAGCAGAATCATTGATTTTATGTCTTTAAATTGTTTTTGTGGACAAAGTTGTGGAAGCTTAAAAAGCTTTTTTAAGGAGGTGAAGCTTTTAAATCGAAACTTGTGGTATTTGTGGTTTCAAATTTTGTCCGGAACAAAACACGAGGGTAAAAAGCGGGTTCCCTGGAAAGACAGGTATATACATGCACACTGCAGAATAAATGTTATAGTTATCTGTGTGGGTGTGGAAAGAAGAGGACTGGGTCTTTCTTCTTTGGAAAAAGTCAGTCCTCACTAAGCTGGACGTACTGAACGAACATCATGCTCTGCTTCTTTCTATTGGTACGTTTCAACATTTACTCTTTTACATTTTCTTTTTTTATACAACCCAATATCTGGTAGAGTCTCGTGTGACCTGATGGAGCTCTTCATCTATCGTACATTGTTTGTCAAAATGCTTTTGTGGCCATGTGACAAATGTTATCCAAACACTATTTTTAAGGAAAAAAAGATACTTTTGATAATGTTTTCTGACATTTCTTAAAATTGATTTAAAGTTTTTCATGAGTTTTAAAAATCAGTCTGAAGTGTTTTTCTTTATATTACAGAATGTATTTCTCCAGAATGTCTTGTGTGTGCATCTTATCAGATATAGCTTACCAGCCACAAAGGAAGCTCATTTTCCCACTCACATAAATTACTTACATTTTAAACTCGATTCCTGTTTTGTCTTCCAGGTTTGTTGTTTCTCAAGTGCAACAAGTTCAGAGCTGCTGAGCCGTCACAGAAGAGCGTGGATTATTGACTCCTTTGAGATTGAGGAGGGCCATCGAGGCTCCTTCCCATATAAGTTGGGTGAGGTGAGAAATTCAATCAGAGAAAGCTTCCAATTTTACCGTTAGTGCTACTTATGTTTTGGTGTGGGCCACTTTTCTTTGTATTGGCTGTTCAGATGCTTTCATTTTCTCTAATATAATCAGAATCAGCATACTTTATTAATCCCTGAGGAAATTTTGTGGGTTGATTATAGATAAGGAATTATAAATAATATCAAAAATGTTGGCAGGAATATTACAGAGTAGAAAAGAAGGATATAACTATTGCAGTGTTTACAGTGTATGGATGAGTTGTACAGGGAGATGGCCACAGGCAGGAATGATTTCCTGTGTCGTTCAGTGGTGCTTTTTGGTAATCTCAGTCTCTCACTGAACGTGCTCCTGTGGCTAGCCAGTATGTCATGGAGTGGGTGGGAGGTATTAGCCAACATTGTCTCAATCTTGGACAACACTACAGGACTAAATGGCACTTGTGCTGTTATATTAAAAGCTCCATTAAAAAAAAATATTTGAGAAACTCAGCAGCAATGTCACTTTCTAGAAACCATGACCAGTTATTCCAGTTTCCAGTTATGACCAATTAAAAAAAAATCCTTTTTGTAAACAGTTTCATCTTTTCTAATGGCATACATTCTTAATTTTTCTTTATTTTCTTTTTGTGGCACAAATAGAACAGTGAATTTAGTTTATGGGCGAACGTTAATTTTAATGCAATTACCACAAAATACTGTTACTATGAAAAAACAGTAAACTGATAAACTGTCTTGACAGTCACATTGCTGTGATACCTGCACATCATTTTATTTAATCATGTTTTTCATTGTCAAAATTTACCAGCGATGCATTCAAATCATAACTCCAAAATTTGACCTTACAAAAATTTGCTGTTGTGTTGTAGGTGAATATTGATAGGAAATATCCAATATACTTTGAACTGCATGGACGAGGGGTGGATGAGGAGCCGTCGGAAGTCATCTCCATTGACAAAGAGTTTGGCGTGTTGTACGTCCACAAGGCCGTGGACTATGAACAGTGGCAAACACTTGAGGTTAGAATTAACACACGTTAAACACCAACATGTAGTGATGCCGCAGAATTTCTGTTCGTGTAAAATTCTTCACAGTGACAATGAAAATCTGTTATTGTGGAGTAGTTACTATTAATGAGTTTACAGAATAAACACGCTCATGCTTATTAACCAAACTATTTATGTGTTCTGTGGGGAAAAAGCTGATTTTAAGATTTTGCTACATTTCTGTCAGTTAATCATAAGGGGTTTTACCTGATTTCATACTTTTGATGTCCAAAAAAGCTGAAAACATCTTTTAAACATTTTAAACTTCTTCTCACAGAACTGAAAAAATATCTGTTTTATCATTTCTCACACTACATTCCCAATGTCCATGTATTTAATCATGTTTGTCTTTATATTGTAAGTAACTCTTGTTGATATCTTTTGATGTCTAGCTAAGACTTGAGGCCAGAAAAATGGACATATCAATTGACACCAGGTTAGGAATTCAGATTTCTATAAAGGACATCAATGACAATCCACCACGCTTTGAGAGGAATCTGTATGAGATTAACCTTCCTCAGGAATCCACACAAGGTAAAATAAAATCTATATAAATGCTTCTTCCTTTGAACTGAATTACATGCTGATTATTGAATACACCGAGTCATACTTAGTCTGAGTTATTATTTCCCGACAGGCTCCAGTCTTTTGAAAGTGCATGCTGCTGACATAGACAAGAGTGGAACACTAAACTCAACCTTCCACTATGAAATCAAATCTGTGTCTCCAAATGTTAGAGACACTCAATTCATCATTGATGAGTCTGGATACATCTCATTCAAAGGATGTTTAAATTATGAGGTAAGAGACTCTTTTGCTGATATGTCAGGAGTACGAAACACTTTAAAGATGAGTAAGAAGAACGGTGGCATTTCCTGTTTGGCTAGATCTGTAACTGATAAGACAAAGTAAAACTTACTGCAGTATTTAAATGCGCATGCTTACTTTGACCACTGTGTGATGTATGTAAAGATTGTAACAGTGCATGAACAGCTGCATGTGGGTTTTAAGGCTTGTTTGTGTGAACTACGAAAGTTAGACAAGTTTCCACATAATAAAGAGCATTCCTGTAATACATTCAAATATCAGTCAACTTTTTCCACAATGGTCTAACTCCTTTAGGAGGAAATGAAGAGGATAGACTAGTATGAATACTTTAATACTGTATGAATAAGTGAAAAGTCTTTATTATTTGCTTGTGTTAAGGTGGCTGAAAAGTTTACAATAGTGGTGGAGGCCAAAGACCACGGTGAAGTAGTCAGCCTGTCCAGTTCAACCGTTGTTGTCGTTCATGTAGGGAATGGCAACAACCACCTTCCAGTCATCAGCGGTCAAACGGTAGGCAGACAGCTGGTGTTACAAACTCCAAACAGCACGTGTTTCAGCAGTTTCACACCTGTAATCTGATACTGATGTGTAGTGTATACAGAACTATCAAGTGAAACTTAAATTTTTGATGAACCACTTTAACAGGATAAGCTAAACTGAAAAAAAATCAAAGGTTAAAAAAGGAATAAATTAACAATAAATCATATTTATGTTGCATCACAATCTGTTTCAGGCCTAATAAATTGAGGTTATGTTTTTGGTACTGCTCGCATTCTTACATTCTGATAGTTTGAAAAGTTTTGAATGAATTCTTATAAATCTTTGTAGGCTGTGGGGTCATGTTAACAACATGCAGGACGGACCTTATAAGGATTTAAAATATTACACTGTGTTAAACCTCTGACCTCTTCTTCAAGGTCAATCGAGTGATTTAAAGGTCACAATGACAATCCTGTTACACAGAGGTATTTAGAACTGTTTCTTACTGCCATTCTTTGTACTGACAGCATATAGGGAACATTATTTTGTAATTTTCACGTTACTTTGGATCTCTGACCTTTTTTCAAGGGCAAATGAGGTCAAACCTTCATAAAAGGTATTTTATCTTTAAAATAAAAATTATTTAGATTTAAAATTTGCTGTGTTTTAGGAAATGATATTGGTATATCGGTATCCTGAATATCACATTTTAGTTTGTATCTAAATATCATGTCACAATTGACCTCTGACCTCACTGTCATGTTCACTGGAGTAGACTGGAGTTAGTTCATGTTTATTTACAGTGAAATAACCACAAAGTGCTATATACAAATGTGTGATTGGGGAATGGGGCTCCAGGGGTCCAGGGGAAAGGGGAGGTCTGCACAGTGAAAAGAGAACAATGTTAGAATCGAGAGGTGAAAACAACAGGAGAGAAAACATTGTCACAGGAGCCAGGGCTTCACTAACTAGAGAGTGCAACGATCCAGCGAAGGCTGCCAGGTGAGCACATGAGTCACAGGTAAACTCATTGCAGGCAGGTGCATGTAGCCTAAGGCGGGAAGCCACAATGAGTACCACACTGTAATATGAAAAAAAACAAACAGAAAGCAAGAGGAGGGAGAGAGAAAGAGAGAGAAAACAAACCTCAGCAGAGAGCTGGGGAGAACCGAAGGGACAATAGCATTCACATGTGGTTTTCTTTCAAGTTAACCCTAAACTGTGTTCTATCTTTAAACAAAGTCTTGTCCAGAGAAAGCGAATGAGCTGACTAGTTAGTCAGAATTATACTGTAGTGTAATATTATATAATAAGCTCAAGTTATTCCTCTCCAATAATTTACAAATCAGTCCCTATTATGCATTAGAATCAGACAAACATTGTAAATCCCAGAGGGAAACTGAGTTGTCATAGCAGCAAATATACAACAAAAAACAAGCACTCATATAAAATGAGTGTAGAAACAGAGTTATGACAGATACATATTAAGATAAATATAGGGATATAGGTATAAATATAAATATACATATAAAAATAAAAGGACGAGTATGTCATGGTGTACAAAAGTGACAGGGTGCATTGAGGTGTGATTAATTCTGTTCCACATCTGTGAATCTGACCCAAGTGGATGAACTAAACAAGCTGATAGCAGCAGACAGGGGAGGGTCAGGATCTGTTTCTACCTACTCCTACATCATTTTTGTGTTATCAAAGTAAACATCTGTCTTGCTAACCTAATCTGATTGTCTTAGCTTATGTGACAATTAGACGTTATTAGTACAGTTAGAGGCGCTCGAGGGCTGCCTAAGCAGTAGTTTGTCACATATTACCTGTAGTGTTTAAGGCGCTCAGGTATTGAGGCAACCAGCCAGTACGCTGCCTATCTATTGATCTCACCAGATGGTGTCAACTCTCAGACATTATTAGTAGTGTTTATTTTATTTGAATGTTGATAACAAGTAACTCCATATGTATAAGGCGAGAGTTCAGGTTCATTGTTACACGCTAACTAACCGTGAGATTCTTAAGACATGAACTTTTTAGTACAAAAAAGCTATTCGTGCGATCACTCTGCAGAGCCATGGCTCATTTTGCTGCAGTACAAACTTCTATTAATAAGAACAAAGAAAACAAAATGAATATATACAAAATATAATACTATTCCCTTAAAACTGCTCAGAGTGCTTCTTCTTATTAACCCTACTTCATGTAACCACCAAGTAAGTATTTTATAAAATGATTATTTATTACAAGGACTACAACCATTGTTAATAGACCACACTGACTCTATGACTGCATAAATAATAACATCAGCAAAGATAAAGAAGGGCAAATGTATATATTTCAAAATTGTGTACTATCACTGGAAAGTTCTTCTACAGGTTTATACACTCTGTATTCAAACAACAGGGCACTGGTAAAGTGAAGGAGCTTGTAACTGGGGTCTCTCCTCTGAGGCTGCATGTGACAGACAAAGACACCCCTCACACCTCGGGATGGAGAGCCAGATACACCGTACATGGTGACGAGAGAGAGAACTTCCAGATACTAACAGACTTGGAGACTAATGATGGGATCCTGACAGTAGTTGAAGTAAGTGGAGTTTGACTACATGCCATTCATTACAATAACAACCACAGTTTCTCTGTAATTACCTTCTCAACTTCTCTGTAATTAATACATAGTAGTCAAACCTGCTTTTGAGGCTAACAAAGATTATGCTCTTATATAATGATGCTGACAATATTTTTTGGATTTCACAAATGATAATTTACTGATTTTTTTTAACAACTGTTGTATAATTTCAGCCTTTAGACTTTGAGAATGGGGCACAGAGGGAGCTGTTGATCTCAGTGGAAAACGAGGCACCGTATTACTCCTGTGACGTAAAAGAGAGGACGCCCTCAGGCCTCTGGAAAGTTGACACCATTAAAGGCCATGATCCCTCTGGTGCAGCTGAACCTCAGTCAGTAAAGGTTACTGTCGACGTGGAGGATGCCAACGACCCTCCTGAGTTCAACGTGACCCTAAACAAGGTCGCAGTGATGGAGAACGTACCGGCTGGAACCTGGGTTGATAAAGTCACAGCTGTGGATCCTGACTCCAGTCGTGCAAAAGACTTTCTGTAAGGGATGGTTTTACAGTTTCTCAATCAATTTGGTGCAATTCTAACATGAGAAAAGTCATGTTTTAAGTCTAAACTCTCAAAAAATCAGGAATGGACCACAATCTTCTTCCCATATGTTGGGGGAAAAAAGGCAGCTGATAACCTAAAGACACTTCAAATGGCAACAGCCTCATGACTGAGGAGGTGAGCGTGCTGTGTGCGTACTTGACCCAACTGACCTGAGAGCTCCAGGACGCAGGATTTTGAGATGTGACACACAGGAGGGCAGTCTCAAGCTTTTAGTTGGGGGGTGGCCAGTTAAGGGCAATGGGAGCAGGCAGGGAGGCAGGAGGCTGAGAGTGGGATTTACCGTGGATGCAGGCGAGTTTATAGGCATGCACACATTGTGAAACCTGGGACCTAGCAGCTGGTGGAGCAAAGGTGCGACTGGGCGGATCCGTGCCAGGATCAGGCTCGCTGAGATGGGCTCACTTTACCGGGAGGCAGAATTGTCGCAGACATTGACGTGCTGTGCTCTACTGGTCTCTGGCACAAACTAGTGTGAGAGGGAGTCGGGCTTTTAAAGTCACACTTTTCTGCTTTGACAAAAAGTTTATTTTCCTCTTGGGCTGCAGGACTCGCCTGATATGGTCCATGTGTTGCTGCAAATACCTGGAAAAATAAGAGTAGTGAAAGTTACTGTTCTGCTGGAATAACTGCACCAAATTGACTGAGAAAAATTATAATTAACATTAACTGAACGTTGATCTGAAGCTGTTCAGTTCTGTCTAAGTGCACTGAATCTGTCCACAGTTACAAGATAGGAAATGATCCTGCTGGCTGGGTGATGGTGGATCCCCTCACAGGAAACATCACAATGATAAAGACGCCTGATAGAGAATCTCCACACGTTGTTAACGGCATCTACACCATCTTAGTGTATGCAGTTGACAAAGGTAAACACACACTCTGACTTTTAAAACACAAACAAAAAATCTAAGCTATTTTTACTAGATTTATTGCATCTTGGACAGGTATACCACCAATGACAGGAACAGCTACACTACATATCCATGTGTCTGACCAGAATGACAACGTGCCCCAGCTAACAGTGGACAGCCTGGATGTGTGTGTGTCTGATGCCCCCACAACCACCAACATCGAGGCCTTTGACCCAGATGAAGCACCTTATGGAGGGCCTTTCACTTTTGAACTGTTGGGAAATGTTGAAGGAAAATGGAGACTGAATCCTGGTTATGGTAGAAACATCCTTCGTGTATTTGGTGACATATTACAGAAGAACAAGCACAAAAGCCAAGACTCCTAAAATATCCTATTATTTTGTGATCATTTCTTCAAGGTGACACAGCTGGTCTGGTGAAGGAGCCCGGTGTGTACCCTGGTCAACATACAATTCATCTAAAGATCTCCGACATGCAGGGAGCATTTAAAGTTTACAACCTCAGTGTGACTGTATGTGGCTGCACTGTGACACCAAACTGTCGAATTCGCCAGAACTCTGAAATAAAAGTTGGACCTTATGCTTTATGCATAATAATTTCTTCACTCTTACTACTTCTGTGTAAGGAACACAGCATTTACTTTAGTGTAGGAGAACTGTGATATGTGTGCTAACATCTCTAAGAACCCAGTATAAGTTTTATTTTACTCTTTGACAGTTCTGCTGCTGCTGACATTCACCATCTCGTCCAAAAGAGAGTTCGTCACTATGGAGCCTGAAGATCGTTCTGGAGGAATCCTCCTCCAATCAAACACTGAGGCACCAGGAGAGAACTGCGAGGTCACTGTTTAGAACCATTTGCAACCACGCCAATGACTCATTTTAAGGCAAATATCAATAAACTATTTCTTTTTCTTTAAAGATTCCGTTCACTATTATGGAAAAACCTGTTTGTATGGAGCAATTTAATCAATCTAATTTCCATATTCCACTGAATGGGATGAGAAATGGAAGACATTCAGCAAGGGTGACTTTTGGCAGTTTTCACAGCTTACACTCACAACCTAGGGTAGGTCATTTTTCCATGGAGCATGTACTTTTGTGAAGCATCCCTTGAGAGTTTGATAAACCGAATCCTCTATAGATCACCTCCTGGTCTTGTCATCCTTTTCAATAGGAAATGAAGCAGAGCTTCATCCACTCACCACGTGAGAATTTCAGAAGAGAAAGCCTGTCCCACCATTCCAGCTACACTGGGAACCAGGTTGTACACACCCACTGAAAACTGAGGATGTCTTACAAATGGATCTTAAATAATAACTATATCTTTGTGTTCTTCAAATTTCAGTCAAACTGGACCTCTGACTGTGACAGCAGCCATCAGGTAGAACACCAGACATTTGTCTTTGTAATTTTTACTTTGAAGTCAGAGATGAAGAAATGTGTGAACCTTTTGTGTACAGTTTGAAGACATGGGCAATATGAACGTCCTCCGAACACAAAACTTGAGCTGTGCTACGGAGGATAATGACATGCAGCTTCTTCAGGTTGGTTGTCTCTTAAGTATGTTACATCTCCTATGTTGCGTTATTAAAGATGCATGAGCTTGTACCATTAAAAAAATCACTGTAGGCATATTTGACTTTGACATGTTCCACCTTTTACAGAAGCTAACCTTATTCCAGGAGAAAGAAGGGGACTCACTGGATGATGAGCTTCACATCTATACAGAGGAGGGGAACTCAGACACCACCTCAGAGCTGGAAGCAATCAGTATTTCTGAAGAGGGTTCATTTCAGGATGCACTGAAAGATCTGGGTCCAAAGTTTCACCAACTGGCTTCTATATACATGACAGCCAAGCACACCACTTTATGATCATTTCTTTAAGGTTATACAGTTGGTCTGGTGAAGGAGCCCAAAGTGTGCCCTGGTCAGCATACAATTCATCTAAAGGTCTCTGACATACATGGAGCTGTTTGCAACCACAGTGTGACTCCGTGTGACTGCACTGTGACACTAAACTGTTGAATTCGCCAGAACTCTGAAATAAAAGTTGGCCACTATGCTTAATGCATGACAGTTTCTTCACTCTTACTACTTATATGTAAGGAACACGGCATTTGCTTCACCATAGGAGCATTGTGATACACACTACCACTCAAAAATTTGGACACACCTTCTCACTTAATGGTTTTTCTTTATTTAATGACTATTTACTTTGTAGATTCTCACTGAAGGCATCAAAACTATGAATGAACACATACAGAATTATGTAGCAAACAAAAAAGTGTGAAATAACTCAAAATATATTTTAGATTCTTTGAAATAACCACCCTCATCCCAAACCATCTTGATTGAGTTTAGGTCAGGTGACAGTGGAGGCCAGGCCATTTGGCACAACACTCCATCACTCTCCTTCTTGGTCAAATAGCCTTTACACAACCTGGAGGTGTGTTTGGGGTCATTATCCTATTGAAAAAAAAATGATGATCCAACTAAACCTTACCGGATGGGATGCCATGTCGCTGCAGGAGCCCAAGGTGGGAACCATGCATGTGGATTCTGAAATGCACCATTCTACACAAGGAGAAAAATACTTTTGTCCATCCATCCATCCATCCATCCATCCATCCATCCATCCATCCATCCATCCATCCATCCATCCATCCATCCATCCATCCATCTTCTTTCACTTATCTGGTCCAGGTCACTGGGGCAGCAGTGTTGGTTTCTTTTCTCTATGTTTTTCTTCATATATCAGATAACGTGAAATCTAATATCCACTGACAATGACGGCACCCACGACGGCAGAACACCAGAGAGTTGTTTTTATTTTAGTTAGTTAGATCATTGTGCACAAAATTTACTATTAGATTATTGTATTACAGGTATAGTCTTTGCTTATTATAGGAAAACTTGTGTAATTTCTGTGATTCTTGCAAGAAATCTGCTGTCATTCACACAAACAAGTCTTAAAACCCAGATGCACCATTTTAATGCATGCACTGTTAGAACCTGCATGCACGAGACAGTGCTCAAAGCAAGCGTGTGCATTTGCTTTCTGCAGTAAGTTGAAATTTGTTTTGCATATTTTTCACACTTAAATGTGTCAGTCCTGTGTGGAAAAAGTAATTGCCCCCTAAATATAACAGGTTGAGCCACTGTTGGCAGAAACTGCAACTGCAATCAAACATTTGTGATAACTTTCAATGAGTCTTCTACGTTACTGTGAAGGAATTTGGCCTCTGCATTCAGCCACACTACATGCTTTTTGAACATGAACAATGCTAAAGCCTCTAAATCTGCTTTCAGTCTAGACTTTCACCAGACCACACCATAACCTTGATTTTGTTTTGTTCTTTGTGCCATTAGGAGGTGAACTTGCTGGTGTGTTTTGAATCATTGTCCTGCTGCATAACTGAAGTTATGTGCACATGAGCTTCAGAGCATAAATTGATGTCCGTACATTCTCCTTCAGGAGTTTCAGGTAGAGAGTTGAACTCATGTATAATGTAAGAGTAAATACCAATGGTTTTGACCTGTAACTTATGATACGTCTGTGAGATATCTTGATGAATGCTCAATCATCCAGGTAGGAAAATCCCAAAAAGATGATTCTGTTCATCTGGACGTTTCCAGTAGTACAGCACTGTTAATTTTATGTGACCTCTTTGTGATTAAGAGGTTAATAGTGTGCAATGTGATTAGTTTCACAGTTGGATCCAACCTCAGCATGTCAGAGGGCTGTGGCGGCAGACCCTGTGTTAATACTGTGGACCAAAAAGAAGACGCTCGAGGCAGGAAATGAACAAAAAAACGAGCCGTTTATTGAGGCTGAGAAAAACATGCAAAACAAAGGGCAAAAGGGAACTAAGATGAAACTAAGAATAACCTAAACTGGGAAAACTAAAACTAAACACTAAGAACATGGAACATGAAAACCTGGGCTTGGGAAAGAAAACCTGAAACATGAACTATTGATAAGCATGATAAGCAGATGACCTGCCGATGAACAAAGGCTAAAACACAAAATATATACAAGCGAAGTGGAAACACATGGGGAACACAGCTGGGATGAATAGACATAATGACACAGAGGAAGCAAAACTAAACACACTGAACATAGGACGAGAGACTGTCAAAATAAAACAGGACTCACGCTGAAACACAGACTAAGACAGACGGTTTGACATGGGGCCGGAGGAAAGAAGCAGGCATGGGGATGAGACAGACAGAAGAGATAGAGAGGGTGAGAGACATGACGGGCTGGCGAGAACACACATGACAGACAGGGGAGACATGGAATGAAGCACAAGGAGGGGAACATGGGAACAGAAAAACGGAGATGAAACACAAGGGCACAAGGGTCTTGAAAAGCACTATATAAATGCAATCCATTAATATAACACAAAGAATCACAAACATACAATAAACTCAAAATGCTGGGTTAAATGACCCAGAACTGTGACACGGCATGGCTGGTTTTTAAAAAATCGAAGACTGAGAATGCTCAACTCAGTTTGTTTTTAAAAGGAGTTCATAAATCAGTGTGGAGTCTGAAGAGTACAAGTTTCCTCTAAAAGCAGCAAAGACATTACCAATCATTCCTTTCTGCAGCAAACCACTTTCTGCTGTAGAAACATTTGAGCATTAAGGTTTGAAAAAGTCAGATGACAGTTTGAAAAGTGAAAAAGTCCACTGAGAGAGAATGCTGAAGTGGATGACTGACTAAAAAAACCAGACTTTTACTTTTAGACTGAGTTTGTTCTAGATTTAACTCACATTTTATTTCCTGTTTTAAATTTCAGTGTTATCATTGTTGTCATGTTGTGTTTTAATAACACCAAGTACGTGTTTGACTCTTTGGCACAAAGCCGTGAGGTCAAATGTCTCACATATTTCAAGTTTTTGAAAAATTGTACTTCAGGGAATCCTCGATCACCAGACGGGGGTGTGTATCACTAAAGGATTCTGAAGCAGTCACAGTTTGCAGAGACTTTATAATGTTGGTTGGATTCCAAGGATCAAATGCAGAAAAAGCGGGAAGATAATATCTTCTTCACACATGAGTGATGATTTTTGAGTGAATACACACTGAGGGTCAGAGATTATAAAGCATTTGAAAAGCAAGATCAAAGTTCGTGTTGTTCAGTTATTATAAAAAGTTCACAAACAAACAATGACGTATTAAAGGTTATAAAGCTTCTTCCGTGGAAAGGCAGGTCTGAAACCACACACACACAGACTGGATTTTGCACTTGTGTATGTGGGTGTGGAAAGCAGAGGACCGGGTCTCTTTACTCTGAAAAAAGTCAGTCCTCACTCACTCTGAGCTGGATATACTGAACAAGAATCATGCTGCGCTTCATCCTGTTGGTATGTAACATTTCTGTTATATTTTATTTCTTATAAAAGTATGTGCTGATTATGTGAGCAAATCTTGTGTGTCGAACTCGTCATCTGTCATATGGCCACATAATAACAGATGACAGATGCCACGTGACAGATGTTATCTGAAATCTTCTTATAGACAACAAAAACAAATCCTCCAAAATATATTTTTGTTTTTAGTTTTTAGATTGCTTAAAATGGAGTTAAGGGTTTGTTATGAGCCATAAAAGTGAGAAACTTCCTTTGAAATGGTTTCATTTTTCTTATCATGCTACACACAGGAAAAATGCCTTTGCATATCAATAGAAATATGTGTGTGCGCTCACCTTATCAAAACCTGTTTACCAACTATAGAACAAAGCGCTAAAGTTCCACAGTCACATAAATTAAAGCTAAAGCCTATAACCATACCCTGACATTCCTGCTTTGTCTTCCAGGTTTATTGTTTGTCAAGTGCAACAAACTCAGAGCTGTTGAGCCGTCACAGAAGGGCGTGGATTATTGACTCCTTTGAGATTGAGGAGGGTCATCCAGGGCCATTCCCATATGAGTTGGGCAAGGTGAGAAATTGAAGCAGAAAATGTCCATTTCCAAATTTCATAAAACAATAATGACAAATCCGAAATGACATATTTTTACTTTGGACTTTGCCCACTTTGTATGACATTAGCTGTAGAGATTTAGAACATCTCTTGAATGTAATGGAAATAAGCATACAGCATTGTCCATTTATGATCAGTTGCTTAAAAAAGAAAAATCCACTAACAGTCCACGAGCCATTTTGTGTTTCAAATGTGTATTTTGTCCTTTCTTTCTTTTTTTAATATACAAAAATAATCAATTTAATTTTGGGAGGAACTTTCATTTTAATTTAATTGCCAGTAAATACCCGTGGTATCCACCATAACTGACCTTACGAACATTTGCTGTTGTGTTGTAGGTGAGTGTTGATAGGGAATATCGAATATACTTTGAACTGCATGGACAAGGGGTGGACGAGGAGCCGACAGGAGTCATCTCCATAGACGAACACTCTGGCATGTTGAACGTCCACAAGGCCGTGGACTATGAGAAGTGGCACGCACTTGAGGTTAGACTCGACACATGTTAAACTCCAACATGCAGAGATGCTGCAGTATTTCTGTTCACAGTGACTGTGAAAATCTGTTATTGTGGAGTAGTCACTGTTAATGAGTTTGCAGGATAAACAAATTAGAGTTCTAATCAAATTATGTATTATCCTCTGTAAATATGAGGTTTTCCCTGATTTCATACTCAATATGTAAAATATTCACATTAAAACATCTTTAAAACATCTTTAAAACACATTTTCTTGTCAGAGAACTGAAAAATATTTGTATTATGACTTTTCACACTACATTCCCAATGTTCAACAATTTATCATGTTTGTCTTTACACTGTAACTAACTCTTCATGATATCTTTTGACATCTAGCTAAGATTTGAGGCCAGAAAAATGGACATATCAATTGACACCAGGTTAGGAATTCAGATTTCTATAAAGGACATCAATGACAATCCACCACGCTTTGAGAGGGATCTGTATGAGATTAACCTTCCTCAGGAATCCACACAAGGTAAAACTAACAAACAAACAAACAAACAAACAACAAATGCTTCTTGATTTGAACTTAATTACACAGTTATTATTAAATACACTTATTAGTTTGAGTCATCATTTCCCAACAGGCTCCAATCTTTTGAAAGTGCATGCGACCGACATAGACAAGAGTGGAACACTAAACTCAACCTTCCACTATGAAATCAAATCTGTGTCTCCAAATGTTAGAGACACTCAATTCATCATTGATGAGTCTGGATACATCTCATTCAAAGGATGTTTAAATTATGAGGTAAGAGACTTTTGTTGATATGTCAGGAGTACGAAACACTTTAAAGATGAGTAAGAAGAACGGTGGTATTTCCTGTTTGGCTAGCTCTTTACCTGATGAGACAAAGTAAAACTAAGCATTTACGCAGATATGAATACTTGCTTTGAGTGCTTTCTCATGTGTGCTTTCGTTCCAATGAACAAATTATTTTCCTGTACTACATAAAATTACTTGTAAGCTACATTTGGTGACAAGTGGTCCAACTCCTTTGGGAAGAAATATAGAGAATAGTATTAATTCTTTATTCTTCTTTTTGTCTGTTAATGTAAAACTCTTCATTTGCTTGTGTTAAGGTGGCTGAAAAGTTTACAATAGTGGTGGAGGCCAAAGACCACGGTGAAGTAGTCAAACTGTCCAGTTCAACCACTGTTGTAATTCACGTAGGGAATGGCAACAACCACCTTCCAGTCATCAGCGGTCAAACGGTAGGCAGTCAGTTGGTGTTGCAAACTCCAAACAGCACGTGTTTCAGCAATTTCACACCTGTAATCTGATACTGATGTGTAGTGTATACAGAACAAGGTAAGACCCAATGGTGATGTGGCATCGATTAGTCAAAATATAAACATAAGAAAAGAAAACTGAGGTAAACTGAAAAATTGTGAAAGGTGGAAAGAATAAAATATGCAGATAAAATCATATTTCACTTGCATTTATACTGAGTTTAAGGCCTAAAACATGGATGCAATTACTTGTCCATACTTCATATAATCACCAAATCATAATTTTACAAGGAATATAAACACTGTTAATCAACCACACTGATTCCATGATTGCATAAATTGTAATATCAATAAACATAGATGAAGAAATTGTATACATTTCATGTTTTGTACTAGTACCAGGGAGTACTTCTACAGGTTTATACACTCTGTATTCAAACAACAGGGCACTGGTAAAGTGAAAGAGCTTGAGACTGGGGTCTCTCCTCTGAGGCTGCATGTGACAGACAAAGACACCCCTCACACCTCGGGATGGCGAGCCAGATACACCGTACATGGTGACGAGAGAGAGAACTTCCAGATACTAACAGACTTAGAGACTAATGATGGGATCCTGACAGTAGTTGAAGTAAGTGGAGTTTGGCTACATGCCATTCATTACAATGACAACCGCAGTTTCTCTGTAATTACCTTCTCAACTTCTCTGTAATTTATATATATTTGTCAAACCTGCTGTTGAGGCTAACAAAGATTATGCTCTTATATAATGATGCTGAAAATAGCTTCTGAATTTCACAAATAAAAATTTTGGGATTTTGCAACACTGTTGTATAATTTCAGCCTTTAGACTTTGAGAATGGGGCACAGAGGGAGCTGTTGATCTCAGTGGAAAACGAGGCACCGTATTACTCCTGTGAAGTAAAAGAGAGGACGCCCTCAGGCCTCTGGAAAGTTGACACCATTAAAGGCCATGATCCCTCTGGTGCAGCTGAACCTCAGTCTGTGAAAGTCACCATTGATGTGGAGGATACCAACGACCCTCCTGAGTTCAGCATGACGGTGAAAGAGGTCATGGTGATGGAGAACGTACCTGTTGGAACCTGGTTTGATAAAGTGATGGCTGTGGATCCTGACTCCAGTTATTCCAAAGAATTTGTGTAAGCGATTTATTTAATTAAACATCTCTGAACATTGATCTGAAGCTGTTCAGTTCTGTCTAAGTGCACTGAATCTGTCCACAGTTACAAGGTAGGAAATGATCCTGCTGGCTGGGTGACGGTGGATCCCCTCACAGGAAACATCACAATGATAAAGACGCCCGACAGAGAATCTCCACACGTTGTTAACGGCATCTACACCATCTTAGTGTATGCAGTTGACAAAGGTAAACACACACTCTGAATTTTAAAAAACAAGCAAAAAATCTAAAAACCAGCTTCTTTTTTTTACTACATTTATTGCATCTTGGACAGGTATACCACCAATGACAGGAACAGCTACACTACATATCCATGTGTCTGACCAGAATGACAATGTGCCACAGCTAACAGTGGACAGCCTGGATGTGTGTGTGTCTGATGCCCCCACAACCACCAACATCGAGGCCTTTGACCCAGATGAAGCACCTTATGGAGGGCCTTTCACTTTTGAACTGTTGGGAAATGTTGAAGGAAAATGGAGACTGAATCCTGACTATGGTAGAAACATCCTGTGTGTATTTAGTGACATATTACAGAAAAACAAGCACAAAAGCCAAGACTCCTAAAATATCCTATTATTTTGTGATCATTTCTTCAAGGTGACACAGCTGGTCTGGTGAAGGAGCCCGGTGTGTACCCTGGTCAACATACAATTCATCTAAAGATCTCCGACATGCAGGGAGCATTTAAAGTTTACAACCTCAGTGTGACTGTATGTGGCTGCACTGTGACACCAAACTGTCGAATTCGCCAGAACTCTGAAATAAAAGTTGGACCTTATGCTTTATGCATAATAATTTCTTCACTCTTACTACTTCTATGTAAGGAACACAGCATTTACTTTAGTGTAGGAGAACTGTGATATGTGTGCTAACATCTCTAAGAACCCAGTATAAGTTTTATTTTACTCTTTGACAGTTCTGCTGCTGCTGGCATTCACCATCTCGACCAAAAGAGAGTTCGTCACTATGGAGCCTGAAGATCGTTCTGGAGGAATCCTCCTCCAATCAAACACTGAGGCACCAGGAGACAACTGCGAGGTCACTGTTTAGAAACATTTGCATACATGCCAATGACCCATTTTAAGGCAAATATCAGTAAACCATTTCTTTTTCTTTAAAGATTCTTGCCACTATTATGGAAGAACCTGATGGTTTGGAGTACTATAATCACCCTAATCTCAATATTCCACTGAATGGGATGGTAAATGAAAGATATTCGGCAACGATGGGTATTAATGATGTTCCAAATTTTGGCAGTTTTCGGAGTCAACTCAAAAAGCCAAGAAGGGTAGGTCATTCTTTCATGGAGCATGTACTTTTGTAAAAGCATCCCTTGAAAGTGTGATAAACAGTATCCTCTCTAGATCATCTCCTGGTCTTGTCATCCTTTTCAACAGGATTTTACACAGAGGTCCATCCACCCACGCTTTGGGAATTCCAGAAGAGAAAGCCAATACAGCTACACTGGAAACCAGGTTGTACACACCCACAGAAGATCGAGGATGTCTTACAAAAGGATTTGAAAATAATAACTATATCTTTGTGTTCTTTAAATTTCAGTCAAACTGGAATTTTTCACAAACCACTGGCTATGACAGCAGCAATCAGGTAGAACACCAGAGATTTGTGTTTGTAATCTTTTACTTTGAAGTCAGAGATGAAGAAATGTGTGAACCTTTTGTGTGCAGTTTGAAGACATGGGCAATATGAACGTTGTCCGAAAACGAAACTTGAGCTGTGCTATGGAGTCTAATGACATGCAGGTTAAACGGCTTCAGTACGTAATCTGTTCAGTAAGTTACATCTCTTATGCTGCATTATTCAAAACATATGAGCATGTATCATTCAAAAAATACTAATTTACATGTTGCAAAATTTTCAGGCAGTGACCTCACTCCGGAAGAAAGAAGTGGACTTAGGAGACGATGAGCTTCACATCTATGCAGAGGAGGGGAACTCAGACACCACCTCAGACCTGGAGGCAATCATTATTTCTGAAGAGGATTCATTTCAGGACACACTGAAAGATCTTGGTCCAAAGTTTCACCAACTGGCTTCTATTTGCAGCCCGACACAAACACAGTACTCAGGATATCCTGTTATGTAGCAAACATTTTTGTTTCAAGTGTGAGGAAGAATGCATTTAAACCCTTTATTCTATTCAGATTTGGGGTTAATTAAAAAGGGTTTGTGGCAACCACTTCTGCATGAGATATACTACCAGAGAGAGATATTGTTAATCACATGTATTTAATGACTGTGCCACATGCATCTTCAGTTTTCATATCAAAATGAGGAAAGAAAAGCATAAGTGCACAGTTGCTGAATCACAAGAGATTGTTCTTCCCTTTAATGTTAGGATCCATAATGCAAATTTGCCTTTGGGATAAACAAAAAAACAAAAATCATCTTCACTGAGTGCTCATGCAAAGCGTGGAACTCAAGGTGGTCCCTCTTAAACAAGCAGAAAACTACAGTATTTACAACAGTTTTAGGAAAATGGAAACCCTTCACAGTCTACCTCTACCAACTATTGGGAGCGCTCTCTTCTCAGTGGTATTCGGCCCACTTGGTCCTGGTAAAAAGGCATTTTTTGTTATTTACTTTTTTTGCGGGGTGAGGCTGGAGATTAAAGAGATTGTGGGGTCTTTGTCACAGTGCTTATCTCTGAGAGGTTCCTCCTCCTGTTTAAAAACAAACTGGTATATATATACCCAGAGCTTAAAATTAATGCTAAAATAAAAATGAATTGATTATGTGGTGTCCACAGTAATCAGGTTTGAAGAGCTCCTGAAACTGCCTACACCACATACATACTGGGAGTTAGTCACGATAGGTAAAGCATGTCTTTTTGAAGAAATAAAAGATCTTGTTTTGTGTTGAATCTCAAGCATCTGTGGCCCGGATAGATGTGTGTTATTTTGCCTGTAGTGTTAAAGGTGTTACAGGGTTTTGGACTCAGTGTTTCTGAGAACAGTTTGGGTTCTGTTTTGGTTTTGAGGATCATTTGTGTTTGAGGTGTACTCCTTTTGTATTATACGTTGTATTGTTTATATTTTTGCTTTATCTCCCAGCGGTCTCAGTGCTTCTTGTTTAAGTAGTGTTCAGTTTATTCTGTTCAGGTCTGTGTTTTGTCCTCCTGTGTTTCATGTGCAAAGTTAGTCTTCTCTCCCCTGTCACAATTAGCGGGCAGCATGTGGAGCAGAGGGGACAACCCAAATGCAGACACACGGAGAAAAGAAGGCGAGCCGTTTAACCAGGCTGGTTGTCAAAAATGGCAAAAATAAGAAAACCAAACTGAAAAAGGAACAAATCGTGAAAAACTCAACTGGAAAAACACTAGGTAAGCCTGGAAACACTAAGAACTTGGAGACAGAGAGCGGGAGAGCGAGGGACACAGAGAGATAAATAAACATGGAGACAAGACAGAAAGGGGAACATTAAAGGAAATCTGACAACCTACAATTAACCTGAATCACAAGGCATAAACAACATAATCAGAAAACTCATAAGCACAAGAAAACTAATCTAAGAACTATAACTCACTATTCAAGATCAAAACAATAAACAAACAAGATTCATACGTCCAAAACACAAACACTGGGTCAACAACCCAGAACTATGACATCCTCATTCATTTGTGTCTGTCTTCCTGTTTTACTTTGGTGATTGTTGTTGTATGTTGTAGGTTTTTTTCTGTGATTTACCAGAAATAAAACTTGGTTTTGAGTTCACTCTTTCTCTTCTGAGTCTTCCAATTGGGTCCACATCCCACCAGCCACACACCCTGACATATAACATACCAGGAGCTACAAATTTAACATGCAAACATCTGAGTGCCTTTAACCAGCTCTGGTTTCTTGGCTTATTTTTTATACACGATCTGTTTTTTGTTTTTGTTTGTTTTCTGATTCTGCATCTTTTTCTGTTGTTTTTATTTTATTTTATTTTTTACTGCTCTTTACTTGCTCACATTGGAAATGGACACAGCTTTCAGCTTTAACACAATGATGTAAAGTAGGAAGGAAAATTGGGTCATGTGATATCTCAAACAAGATCATTTTAATAAGAGGACTGACAGCTTTCCTTTGCATATCAATCTTTGGATGAGCACTGATTTAGTACATGTAATGCAGTGGTACAGTGGGATGGGTTGGTGTGGTTGTTGGAAGAGTGTTCAGAGAAATTATTTGGGTTTTGTGTTAATGGAATTTGCTAAAAGGAAAATATGCTCATCAATATTTTGATGCTTATTTTTTGTAAGTGGTTCATTTTCATTACAGTCAAAGGATTGTTCAATCAAATCTATTAAAACAATCGGGCCCTGCCTTGATTGTATGCTCACACAGCTTTTAGAACAGAGTTTAGTGTGGAAGAAGTGGCGGTAACCAGGTCTCATGGGCTCAAGAGGCTGCTGCTGCTAGCACCAGCCATGGTGAAATGCAGCAGGAGGGACCGTAGTCCCAGCAGCAGTGTGAGAAAGAGACAGAGGAAGGTGAGATTAATGTGGTCAAAAACTACATGGAGGGATATAATTAGGAATAGGGGCAAGTGAAGGATTCCAGCAAAATGAATGAATACTTTGACAATCAGACATCACTAATAGTGAACTGTCACATGCTGAAGTACAGTGAAACTAAGATGTGGTAACCCAACAACAGAACAGAAAATCTCACCTACACCCTACACAGCTCACTTGTAGCTCAATGTCTCCCCCTTCTGACTATCAACTTTTGGTCACTGGGCACCTGAATAATGGATCTCAAGCTAAAGATTATATGACATTAGATGATCTCACTACTCACAACCTGCACCTTCATAGTGGAAAAAATAATCTGTGAACTCCACCCTGACGTGGTCCTTACTTGCCATTTACCTCCAATACTCAAGTGATGTTGTGAAAACTTCAGTATTGCTGGTATCTGAGTTCTTCTTCGTCTCTTGTGACTGTCAGCGCTGTCTCTTCATTTTTGCCTAACAAGCATAAAGAAATGAATTATATCTTGTGTGTGTACTCATTTTTGAGCTTTAATCCTGCAAGAAGGTCAAGATGAATCTCTTAGAGGAGAATTTTACAGTAACTATTAGAATAAATGAAAAATTTAAATAACACATTGACTGCTTTTTTTTTTTTTTTTAAATAAAGGACGAGGAAAACGGAGATTTACTCAGGCAACGTCAAAAGTGTGCGCCGTTTTTGACATCACGCTGTGGCTACGTTATTGTTTACATGAGATAAATTTCTACAATGGCGGATAGAGACAAAATACTGTTGCTGTTAATCTTAGTATCTGCAGTTTTTACACGCTTACATGTACACACCCAGTTACTCTCCCTCCATTTAGAAAGACAGAGGCATCAGATTGAACATGGGATGCAGCTTCTCCATTCAACACAGACGCTCTCACAAACCAAATCCCGACGTCGGTTTTGAATAAAAAAAATTTTTTAATTAAATTTATTAATGCTGTATGCATTTTGTCCATTCCAAAGTTGTGAGTCTACACCAGCCAAAATGCTGTCTTTAGTTATTAACATTTGAAATGATGAAGGTACTTGAAAAGTAACACAAAATTAGCTCCCTTTCCAGAAAAACACAAAAACTTTTCAGAAGTACTTAAGGTTTTGTGAGGGCACAAAACCCTGTTTACTCTTTTCCTCCCAGGCTTCTAGACTTCTGATTGGCCAACATTTCTACACAGTTAGGATTTGGCATGTTCGTGACAGCGTTTGACTTTGTTTTTAGCATTTAAATGTGGAAGGAGATATTTTTTCAAAACTCATGTGGGCAGGATTTTTTTTTAAAAACAAAAAAAGAAAATTTCCATTTTTAAAAAATACCCGTGAACGTGTGGACGCAGCCTAAAGTTATCACAAAAAAAGCAAATTCACTGAACATTCTGAGTTGAGGTTTAGTGATCTCCACCTGGAGACTGTTGTCCTGCTGGGAGACTTCAATGCTCACGTGAGTAACGACAGCGAGACCTGGAGGGGCGTGATTGGGAGGAACGGCCTCCCTGATCTGAACCCAAGCAGTGTTTTGTTATTGGACTTTTGTGCAAATCGCAGTTTGGCCATAACAAACACCTTGTTCGAACATAAGAGTGTCCATAAGTGCACGTGGCACCAGGACGCTCTAGGCCGCATGATCGATTTTGTAATCATATCATCAGACCTGCGACCATGTTCTGGACACTCGGGTAAAGAGAGGGGCTGAGCTGTCAACTGATCACCACCTGGTGGTGAGTTGGATCAGGTGGCGGGGGAGGACGCTGGACAGACCCGGTGCACCTAAACGTGTAGTGAGGGTGTGCTGGGAACGCCTAGCAGAGGCCCCAGTCTGTGAGATCTTCAACACACACCTCCGGCAGAGCTTCAACAGCATTCTGAGGGAGACTGGGGACATTGAGTCCGAATGGACCATGTTCAGCATCTCCATTGCCGAAGCTGCTGCATTGAGCTGCGGCCGCAAGGTGGTTGGTGCCTGTCGTGGCGGTAACCCCCGGACCAAATGGTGGACACCAGAGGTGACGGGAGCCACCAGGCTGAAGAAGGAGTCCTATCGGGCTTGGTTATCCTGTGGGACTTCAGAGGCAGCTGACAGGTATCGACAGGCCAAGCAGAAAGCGGGCAGTGGCTGAAGCAAAAACTCGGGTGTGGGAGGAGTTCTGTGAGGCCATGGATAAAGACTTTCAGACTGCCTTGAAGCGATTCTGGCAAACTGTCAGGCATCTCAGGAGGGGAAAGCAGTGCTCTACCTGCACTCTGTATAGTGCTGGTGGAGCGCTGCTGACTTCGACTGAGAAAATTGTCAGACGGTGGAAGGAATACTTTGAGGATCTCCTTAATCCCACTGACACGTCTTCCGAGGAGGAAGCAGAGTCTGGGGATGAGGGGGATGACCCCCCAATTTCCGGGGGCGAGGTCACTGAGGCAGTTAAACTGGCTCTGGTGGCAGAGCCCCTGGTGTGGATGAGGTCCGCGCCGAGTTCCTGAAGGCTCTGGACGTTGTAGGGCTGTCCTGGTTGACACGCCTCTACAATGCCTCTACCCCTGGACTGGCAGACCGGGGTGGTGGTCCTCATTTTTAAGAAGGGAGACCGGTGGGTGTGTTCCAAATACAGGGGGATCACACTCCTCAGCCTCCCTGGGAAAGTCTATGCCAGGGTGCTTGAAAGGAGAGTTCGTCCGCTAGTCGAACCTCAGATACAAGAGGAACAATGCGGTTTTCGTCCTGGTCGCGGAACACTGGACCAGCTCTTTATCCTCTCAAGGATACTTGAGGCCGCATGGGAGTTTGCCCAACCAGTCTACATGTGTTTTGTGGACTTGGAGAAGGCATTCGACCGTGTCCCTCAGGGTGTCCTGTGGGAGGTGCTACGGGAGTATGGGGTGTCTGGCCCATTGCCACGGGCCATTCGATCCCTATACAACCGTTGCAAGAGCTTGGTTCGCATTCCCGGTGGGTGATGGGCTCCGCCAGGGCTTCCCTTTGTCACCGATTCTGTTCATAATTTTTATGGACAGGATTTCTAGGTGCAGCCAAGTGGCGGAGGGCTTTCACTTAGGCGGCTTCAGAATCTCTTCTCTGCTTTTCGCGGATGATGTGGTTCTGTTGGCTTCATCGGGTGATGGCCTCCAGCTCGCACTGGAACGGTTCGCAGCCGAGTGTGAAGCAGCGGGAATGAGGATCAGCACCTCCAAATCTGAGGCCATGGTTCTCAGCCAGAAAAGGGTGAAGTGCCTACTCAGGGTCAGGGATGAGTTCCTGCCCCAAGTGGAGGAGTTTAAGTATCTCGGCGTCTTGTTTGCGAGTGATGGGAGAAGGGAGCCAGAGATCGACAGACGGATTGGTGCTGCGGCCACAGTGATGCGCACCCTGCAACGGTCCGTCGTGGTGAAGAGAGAGCTGAGTGTAAAAGCGAAGCTCTCAATTTACCGGTCGATCTACGTCCCTACCCTCACCTATGGCCACGAGCTGTGGATAGTGACCGAAAGAACGAGATCGCGGATACAAGCGCCGGAAATGAGCTTCCTCCGAAGGGTGGCTGGCCTCTCCCTTAGAGATAGGGTGAGAAGTTCAGCCATCGGGAGGGGCTCAGAGTAGAGCCGCTGCTCCTCCACATCGAAAGGAGCCAGCTGAGGTGGTTCGGGCATCTAACAAGGATGCCTCCTGGGTGAGGTGTTCCAGGCATGTCCCACCGGGAGGAGGCCCCGGGGCAGACCCAGGACATGCTGGACAGATTATATCTCTTGGCTGGCCTGGAAACGCCTTGGTGTTCCCCCGGATAAGCTGGAGGAGGTGGCTGGGGAGAGGGAGGTCTGGGCTTCTCTGCTTAGGCTGCTGCCTGCGACCCGGCCCCGGATAAAGCGGAAGAAGATGGATGGATGATGATCATGGTTGTTTTGTGTTCCTTGTAGTCAAAATGAGTGGAAGAGGAGATGGATCACAAAATAACTGTAATGGTAAGCACATGTATTCAGTCTTGAAATTGATATAAAACTGATTTTCAGCAGATAGTTATGAGTGCTAATTAAAACATAAAATTATCTTGCAGGCTAACAGGTTAACCCAGAAATGTTTCCAAGTGGAGATCAGGAACCAAATTATGAACCTAATGGTGGACTCTTTGGCTGAACATTCTTTATCTTGGTATCTATGATATCCTATTTGGGTGCCTGGTTGATCCATTCAAGGAATTAGATGAACCAGATGTTGACCGTGTCATTGTCAATGACGGCAATGTCAACAATGCAAACATTCAAAATATTAATGTGCGAGACAATAATGCCAATGTTGACAACAATGAACTGCATGATGATAATAATGCTGTTGTTGTTGGCATTGAAAATTATGATTCTGATGAGGCATTTGAAGACTGTGTGGATGTTCACCAGTACATCCCAGAAGAGGACCCTCAGCCAAGTGTATCCAGGAGGAGGTCTAGAGAGATGGATGAAGAAGATGTGGAACCAAACAAAAGAATCAGATGGTGCGAGGAGTTTTCTGATGATGACTCTGACTTCATTTCTGACTGTGACACTGATAGCGAGGGCTGTCCTCATGTTGGTAATATTGCTGATGAGGACATCAATCAGCAGGTAACAGAAGAAGAACCACTGCCTGGTGGATCCACGAAAAAGTCCAGAGAGGAAGGTGTAGGTGAAGAAGAGCGTAATAGTAAAACACTCAGGTTTGCAAACTCTGATTCAGGAACAAGCTCAACTGTGTATGATCACTCTGAGAGCAGTAGTGATGAACCTTTTAAAGATGCACTTGAAGAGCTTGACAACCATGAAACTGGAGGCTCGAGGAAGTGGTCCCGAGAGGATTTTGAGGAAGAAGAGGAATACTTGCATGTTTGCAAATTTCTGAGGTGTTCAAATGAGTCCACCAGCAGCACCAGTGATGACAGATAACACTATTTCGACAGGTTTTTTCAGTATCCTTTTAGTAGGCTGATGGCCTACTCAGGTGAACCTGAATCCTCCCTTAGTTATGCTGCAAGGCGTAGGCTCCTGGGGGATTCCCGTGATGCATTGAGTTTTTCCTTTTCACTCACCTTTCTCACTCAAAATGTGTTAACAGACCTCTCTGTATTGAATTATACTTGTGATTAATCTCTGTCTCTCTTCCACAGCATGTCTTTTATCCTGTCTTCCTTCTTTCACCCCAACCGGTTGCAGCAGATGGCCGCCCCCCCCTGAGCGTGGTACTGCTGGAGTTAAAAGGGAGTTTTTCCTTCCCACTGTCGCCAAAGTGCTTGCTCATAGGGGGTCATTTGATTGTTGAGTTTTTCTTTGTAAATATTATTGTAGGCTCTACCTTACAATATAACACCTTGAGGCGACTTTTGTCGTGATTTGGCGCTGTATAAATAAAATTTAATTGAATAGAAAATTGAATAGATGTCACTGTGAAGAGATATTCCCTCCATAGAAGGCTTAGACACAAATGCAGATTCAGTGCACATGGTTAAACTATTTATAAGACTTTATTTAAAGAGAGGGAATGGAGAACGTGGCTAGAGGTAGGAGTGTCAGCAGAGAGCATGAACCAGAGGAAAAGCTATCGAGAGACTGATCACCTGGGTCGTAATGGGAACAATCCAACGGGAATTCTGCAAAAGAGGAGAAGAAGTTGCTGGACGAGTATGTTGGCAGAGGAGATCTAAACACAGGGAAAACAAGGTTAAACATGGGGAAGCCAGAATTGGAGCAGAGGTGAAGCCTAGTTACCACTGTAGAACAAACTGGCGAGGAGTAGCAGGCAGCACCGGTTTAAAAAGCCCTCCTGCTGATTGTTTGCAGATGAGGCCCAGGTGAGACGCCGGAAACTCCACCTCTGAAGGGTGGACACAGAATCCCGATACCAAGTGGAAAACCCCCTCAGACACTTCCATGGAACATGACAGAAGGATGAGAAAGCATTCATTGTCCACTCATCCATCAGTCAGCGTAATGCTTAAAAGTTTATTCATATGTAAATATAACACTTAAATCATAAGTGTTTTTAATGACACTGCATTTCATTCATGTGTCTCTATTGGACAGTGTTGTAGAAGTGTTTGTCTGTCAGGCTGCACCACCAACACACCACAGTATAATAGAGAGCACTGCCCACCACAGTGTGATAAAATATATGCAGAATCTCATCACACATGCCAAAATGCTCATCACATTTGTCTTAATAACCACAGTGTGACCCATAGTAGGTACCTATTTCAATAGGACAGAGCTGTAGACATACAGTCAGTTAAAATGGGTTTAATGTTAATACAAAATAAAAATAAACATGTAACAGTAGCACCTAAAAACAATTAAAAGCTTTACTTTATTAAATATGGTTAAAACTATAAAATTGTATGATTGTACGTGAGGGACAGGATAAGCACTGCGGGGAACCTGTTAAAAACAAATCAACATATGACACACGTTTAAAAGGGACGGCAACTCACCCTGAACCCCAACTGGACAAAACCCTATAAAAAAGGAAAATATTCAGTGCCGTCTCCACTCAAGCTCACCTCGGTGAATGCAAAAAGCGGCAAGAAAAAAACGATTAGTTTTCCATGCAGCGCCTTCACTGCCTGCAACGATATATATATAAAAAAGGGTAAACCACTCTAAAATACAATAAATACTGCCTACTGATACAGTAAAATAAAACACATAAACAAAACAACAATATCGACAGCGGCAGCCGTCACAATAAGCTTCAGCTCTTCGCTGTCAAAGTACACCAGTCTAAAACAAATTAAAATACACTGATGTATCGGGACCTCGGCCCCGCAGCCAGAAATCCACCCAGGCAAAGCAGCTTGGCACTCTGTCCACAAGTTCGAGTCACACCCTAATAAGTATTGGCCAGTGGTGGTGGAGTTCACTACACATTTTTCCACAGGAGTAACACAATGTTTTCCTCCGTTCTAACCCATATGGAAAAGAAATAGTGAAAACTTATAAAAGACTTGCATAAGATGTGGCCTACTTCATATAGTGAATCATATAAGGCTTATATGATTTACTCATGAAAGTGGCCACTTTCTCATTACTTTCATATATTGTTTTAGTAAGTATCCAAAACATACAAGTTTCATTTCACACAAGACAGATACAAACTTTATAAGATTTATATATATCTTTTCCATATGGGAACAGAAGGCTATAGAGCTCTGGACCCCACGTGATTACCAGTTGTCAGGCTTAATAAAAATTTCCACTGTTAGTCATGGATTGGCCTCCCCAGAGCCCAGCATTATTGAAGGAGTGCGGCATCATCTTGACAGAGAGAAAGCCAACATTGAAAGAAGAGCTTTGAATGATCTTCAAGAAGCCTGGAGAACTATTCCTGAGGACTAGTAAAAAAAATTACAAGAAATCTTAACTAGACTGTTGAAAAATAAAAGTGGTCATAACAAATATTGACTTTCAAGCTGTTTAGCGTTGTACAAACTCTTTTGTTTTTGCTTTTTGTCGAGGATTGCTGTGTGGCAGGAAGGAGATGGACCCAAAATGCATACACAGTATAAAAAACAGCTTTAATGATGAGCTCTTACAAAATAACTGCAGGTTACGAACAAAGAATCCAACACAATGAAACTTCCACAAAACACACAGAACAAGGAGAAGCACAGACATGACGGAGCATGGGACAAAGGACAAGTGGAAAATGAGACAAAAACACACCATATAACATGGGAAGAGGACACAGGTGGGAGGGCGGCTGAAACTAAACACAGACCATGAGAGTAGGAAGGTAGAACTAAATTCAAATCACAAGAGATAACAGGTCATCAATATAAAACAGCAACTAACTAGCACTAGACCCAGATTTAGACAACAAACCTATCGTCAAACAAAAGCAGTCAAGGAACTAAAGGCACAAAACATGGCTTTTACTCGTTAGACTGAGTTTGTCCTATTTTGATTTTCAGCTGTCAGTCACAATCTGTTCCATGGAAAGGTAGGTAAACAGACACACACACAAACATAGAAACACGCGTGCGCACACACGCGCTCGCACAAAAACAGGATTTTACGGTTGCATATGTGGGTGTGGAAAGCAGAGGGCTGGGCTTGCTACTCTAAAGTCAGTCCTCACTCACTCTGAGCTGACTGCACTGAACAAAGATCATGCGCTGCTTCTTTTTATTGGTACGTAGCAACAATTACTTTTGTATTCCTTTGACTTTTCCTTTGTCAGACATGCTAATTATGTGCGCAAATACTGCGTGCCCTAATGGATCTCTTCATCTGTCGTATGGCCACAAAATCTTTTAAGAAGGCAAAATTCTTGAAAACGTTTTCTGTAATTGCTTAAAATGGAGTTAATGTTTTGTTGTCGGCGATACAAATCTGGGACTTCCTTTTGAACAGGTTCATTTCTCTTATCACGCTATACTCGGAATGCCTTTGCATATCTGCAGAAATACGTGTGCGCGCACCTTATCAAAACTGGTTTACCAACTATGCAACAGTGAGCTTTTAAGAAGTTCATTACCCCAGACGCATAAATTACAACTTCACCCTAAGCCCATCCCCTAACATTCCTGCTTTGACTGACTGTTTGCCTTCCAGGTTTATTGTTTATCAGGTGCTAGAAGCTCAGAGCTGCTGAGACGTCACAGGAGGGAATGGACTACTGACTCGTTTGAGCTTGAGGAGGGTTATCCAGGGCCATTCCCATATGAGTTAGGCAAGGTGAGACATTTAACCGGAAAATGTCCATTTCCAAATTTCATAAACTGAAAGACTTTAAAATTACAGAAAAAACCTAACTTTTATGTTTAGCTTTTTATGTTTCAAATGTATTTTTTGGTGGCATAAAATGCACAGTGAATGTAATTTTCAGGTGAACTTTTTTAATGTAGCTACCAAAAAACTAATACTAATAATGCAAAAATAATCAGTTCATTGATTAAAGCTGATTTAACACCTGCATTGCTGTGATATTTGCACGTCTCTTTATTTAATCATGCCCAGGTTCACAGCAATAAAATCAGTGATACATTTAAAATCACAAAACAGTCGTTTACATTTGCAAACATTTGCTGTTGTGTTGTAGGTGAATATTGATAGGCAAAATCGACTTAACTTTAAACTCTATGGAGAAGGGGTGGATGAGGCGCCGATGGGAGTCATCTCCATTGACAAAGAGTCTGGCATGTTGTACGTCCACAAGGCTGTGGACTATGAGGAGTGGCAAAAACTTGAGGTTAGAATCAACACTCGCTAAACACCAACATATAGTGATGCCACAGACTTTCTGTTCATGTGTAAATTATTTATAGTGAGAGTGAACACCTGTTATTGTGGAGTAGTTACTATTAATGAGAATGCAGATTAAGCATGCTCATGCTCATTGTTAACCAAAAGTTTTTACATTTCACATTTCTGTCAGTATATCATCAGAAGCTTTACCTGATTTCATATTAGAAATGTACAATTTTGTTACTTTGGTTGCAAAAAAAAGGCTGAAACAAATCTTTAAAATTATTTATACTTCTTGTAACAGAACTTTACCACTTAATGATAATCTTTCCATGTTATAGATCTCATATATCACAATATTTACAATTTATTTTCTATCGTAACTAAGTCTTCATGGTATCATCTAATGTCTAGCTAATATGTGAGGCCAGAAAGATGGACGTGTCAACTGACACCAGACAGGTTACCAGGTTACGACTTGAGATTTTCATAAAGGACATCAATGACAACCCACCACGCTTTGAGAACAGTCTGTATGAGACTACTGTTGATCAGGAAAACACACAAGGTAAAAATAAATAAATAAATATTAATACATATATATATATATATATACATATACATATAATTATTTGATCCCCGCTAGTTCTGTAAGTTGGCTCACCTACAAATGAATCAAATTTTTATCATAGTTTCATTTTAATGGTGACAGAATGGCATTTTGGTCATTTTTTACTGCTTCCATTGCTGAACAATTGCATCACCACTTGTTACCTTCTCAACGAGGTGTCGGGGACATGAATGGGCTTGTAGTCCATTCCAGCCCACCTGCATGGGGCAAGAATGGACTACAAGCCCATTCTTGTCTCGACATCCTTTGACAGCTCTTTGGTCTTGCCTGTGGTGGTGGAGAGGTTGGAATGAAAGAAATATTCTGAGGATAGGTGTACTTTATATACATAGCAAGCTGAGATCAGGAGGATCTGTAATTGATTGATTGATTGTAATCTGTGTGCCTACAACTTTTAATGTGATGTGTTTTTCTGGATTTTTGGTAGATATTCTGTTGCGTTCCGCTAAAATAAAACTACATCAGAAATGAAAAGAGGCTCTTCATTTCTAATGTAGTGAGCAAAGTTAAATTAGCAGCAGGGGATCAAATAATTATTTCCACCATAGTGTCATGAGTCATGTCTGTGTGTTTATCTATCTAGCCCTGTGTGTGTGTGTGCTTTTATTTCCCAACAGGCTCCAATATTTTGAAAGTGCATGCTACTGACATAGACGAGAGCAAAACACTAAACTCAACCTTCCACTATGAAATCAAATCTGTGTCTCCAAATGTTAGAGACACTGAATTTTTCGTTGATAAATCTGGAAACATCTCATTCAAAGGATGTTTAAATCATGAGGTAAGAGACTCTTTTGTTGATATGTCAGGAGTACGAAACATTTTAAAGATGAGTAAGGAGAACGATTTGGCTAGTTCTTTACTTGAGTAAGTAAAACTTACTGAGGTATTTATGCAAATGCGCATGCTTACTTTGAGCAACAACAGATTCTTTACAAATATCACAAAGGTTTCCTTATAATAAAAAAAAAACATTCCTGTAATACAAAAAAACACCCGTAAGCTTTGTGCATAATGGTCTAACTACTGTAGGAGCAAATGTATAGGATACACTATGATCTATGTACACTGTGAATACATTATTATTCTATTAGTCTGTTAATGGAAACGTCTCCATTTGCTTGTGTTAAGGTGGCTGAGAAGTTTACATTAATGGTGGAGGCCATAGACCATGGTGAAGTAGTCAGCCTCTCCAGTTCAACCACTGTTGTAATTCATGTACGGGATGGCAACAACCACCTTCCTGTCTTCAGTGATCAAACGGTAGGCAGTCAATTGGTGTTGCAAACTCCAAACAGCACCAGTTTCAGGAGTTTTACACCTGTAATCTGATACTGATGTGTACTGTATACAGAACAGAAGGCAAGACACCTTGGTGGTTAGTCAAACATAAATATAAACTCATATTTATACTGCATTCCCACTGTGTTTAAGTTTTAAAGGTGCAGTCAGTAATTTCTTATGTTATAATAGAAAAAATGGATATTATTCTCATTAATATATAGATTATTGTCTATTTATGCCTTTCAACAAATTAATACTTTCTCATAAACTCATATTTAATCCATTAAAAATGCATAGAAGCAGATTTGCTTATTGTGAAAGCTGTGAAAGCTCTCTCAGTTTCCCTCTAATAAACAGTTTGAGTGCATTTTCACATCATATGAGAGTTTATTCACTAAGTGTCAGAGTACAGCAAAGTTACATTCACTTTAAAGAAAGTTTCACTAACGCCACTAACAGTAGCTAACAAATGCTAACAGTGGCAAAAAATTAGCGACAGAAAACACCAGCATATCTCAACATTTCATCTCAGCATGGCTGTCGTTGGACAGAACAGAAGTGAGCTTCTCTTCTCACTAACGCGTATGGAACTCCCTTCACAAAGTTTTAAGGCATCTTCCAGAGTAAATACAAGTAAATACTTCTTACCCGACGTCGACATCTAAGGTAAACCTTGAACTGACAGCCTTCCACAGATATGGAAAAACTCTGGGGTGTATTCAGATCTGAGAAGGAGAAAGTTGCTGGACTAAATTTAATGATCATGGACTTGAATTGGGAAGGATAATAAAACAGAACTCAAGTGACTGCAATCTACTGACATCAAGCAGTCACAGTTTTACACACTATTGCTTTAAAAAACGTATGTAGTTAGCTTGCTCCATACTTCACATAACCACCAAATCATTATTTTATAAAATCATATCTGCTTAATGTATTACAAGGAGTATAAATATTGTGAATATACCAGACTGACTCCATAATTGCATAAATTATAATATCAGCATAGACACATAAGAAAAAATGTATACTTTTAAAAATTGTGTATTAGCAATGGAAAATTCTTCTACAGGTTTATACACTCTGTATTCAAACAACAGGGCACTGGTAAAGTGAAAGAGAGTGAGACTGGGGTCTCTCCTCTGAGGCTGCATGTGACAGACAAAGACACCCCTCACACCTCGGGATGGCGAGCCAGATACACCGTACATGGTGACGAGAGAGAGAACTTCCACATACTAACAGACTTGGAGACTAATGATGGGATCCTGACAGTAGTTAAAGTAAGTGGAGTTTGACTACATGCCATTCATTACAACAACATTCTGTAATTTATTATGCTTTTATATAATTATGCTGACAATATTTTTTGAATTTCACAAATAAAAATTTAGTGATTTTGCAACACTGTTGTATAATTTCAGCCTTTAGACTTTGAGAATGGGGCACAGAGGGAGCTGTTGATCTCAGTGGAAAACGAGGCACCGTATTACTCCTGTGAAGTAAAAGAGAGGACGCCCTCAGGCCTCTGGAAAGTTGACACCATTAAAGGCCATGATCCCTCTGGTGCAGCTGAACCTCAGTCTGTGAAAGTCACCATCAACGTGGAGGATACCAATGACCCTCCTGAGTTCAACGTGACCCTGAAAGAGGTCACGGTGATGGAGAACGTACCTGCTGGAACCTGGGTTGATAAAGTGACGGCTGTGGATCCTGACTCCAGTTATTCCAAAGAATTTGTGTAAGCGATTTATTTAATTAAACATCTCTGAACATTGATCTGAAGCTGTTCAGTTCTGTCTAAGTGCACTGAATCTGTCCACAGTTACAAGGTAGGAAATGATCCTGCTGGCTGGGTGACGGTGGATCCCCTCACAGGAAACATCACAATGATAAAGACGCCCGACAGAGAATCTCCACACGTTGTTAACGGCATCTACACCATCTTAGTGTATGCAGTTGACAAAGGTAAACACACACTCTGACTTTTAAAAAACAAGCAAAAACTCTAAAAAACAGCTTCTTTTTTTTTACTAGATTTATTGCATCTTGGACAGGTATACCACCAATGACAGGAACAGCTACACTACATATCCATGTGTCTGACCAGAATGACAATGTGCCACAGCTAAAAGTGGACAGCCTGGATGTGTGTGTGTCTGATGCCCCCACAACCACCAACATCGAGGCCTTTGACCCAGATGAAGCACCTTATGGAGGGCCTTTCACTTTTGAACTGTTGGGAAATGTTGAAGGAAAATGGAGACTGAATCCTGACTATGGTAGAAACATCCTTCGTGTATTTACATATTACAGAAAAACAAGCACAAAAGCCAAGACTCCTAAAATATCCTATCATTTTGTGATCATTTCTTCAAGGTTACACAGCTGGTCTGGTGAAGGAGCCCGGTGTGTACCCTGGTCAACATACAATTCATCTAAAGATCTCCGACATGCAGGGAGCATTTAAAGTTTACAACCTCAGTGTGACTGCATGTGACTGCGCTGTGACACCAAACTGTCGAATTCGCCAGAACTCTGAAATAAAAGTTGGACCTTATGCTTTATGCATAATAATTTCTTCACTCTTACTACTTCTGTGTAAGGAACACAGCATTTACTTTAGTGTAGGAGAACTGTGATATGTGTGCTAACATCTCTAAGAACCCAGTATAAGTTTTATTTTACTCTTTGACAGTTCTGCTGCTGCTGACATTCACCATCTCGTCCAAAAGAGAGTTCGTCACTATGGAGCCTGAAGATCGTTCTGAAGGAATCCTCCTCCAATCAAACACTGAGGCACCAGGAGACAACTGCGAGGTCACTGTTTAGAAACATTTGCAACCACGCCAATGACTCATTTTAAGGCAAATATCAATAAACTATTTCTTTTTCTTTAAAGATTCCGTTCACTATTATGGAAAAACCCGTTTGTATGGAGCAATTTAATCAATCTAATTTCCATATTCCACTGAATGGGATGGCAAATGGAAGATATTCAGCAACGATGGGTATGAATGAAGTTCAGACTTTTGGCAGTTTTCGCAGCTTACACTCACAACCTAGGGTAGGTCATTTTTCCATGGAGCATGTACTTTTGTAAAAGCATCTCTTGAAAGTGTGATAAACAGTATCCTCTATAGATCACCTCCTGGTCTTGTCATCCTTTTCAACAGGATTTTACACAGAGGTCCATCCACCCACGCTTTGGGAATTTCAGAAGAGAAAGCCAATACAGCCAATACAGCTACACTGGGAACCAGGTTGTACACACCCACAGAAGATCGAGGATGTCTTACAAATGGATCTTAAAATAATAACTATATCTTTGTGTTCTTTAAATTTCAGTCAAACTGGAATTTTCCACTAACCACTGGCTATGACAGCAGCCATCAGGTAGAACACCAGAGATTTGTGTTTGTAATCTCTTACATTGAAGTCAGAGATGAAGAAATGTGTGAACCTTTTGTGTGCAGTTTGAAGACATGGGCAATATGAACGTCCTCCAAACACAAAACTTGAGCTGTGCTATGGAGTCTAATGACATGCAGCTTCATCAGGTTGGTAGTCTTAAGTATGTCACATCTCCTATGCTGCATTATTTAAAAAAAACAAATCACTTCAGGTATATTTGTATTTGCTTTTGACATGTTCCGCTTTTTACAGAAGCTAACCTCTCTCTGGGAGAAAGAAGGGGACTTGCTAGACGATGAGCTTCACATCTATTCAGAGCTAGGGGAGTCAGACACAACGCCAGAGCTGGACGCAATCAGTATTTCTGAAGAGGATTCATTTCAGGACACACTGGAAGTTCTGGGTCCAAAGTTTCACCAACTGGCTTCTATATGCATGACAGCCAAGGACTCACAACCTAAGGTAGGTCATTCTTCCATGGAGCATGTACTTTTGTAAAAACAGATTCCTCTATAGATCACCTCCTGGTCTTGTCACCCTTTTCCAACAGGAAATCCACTCACCATGTGAGAATTTAAGAAAAGAAAGCCTGTCCTACCAGCACAGCTACCCTCAGAACCAGGTTGTACACACCCACAGAAGATCTAGGATGTCTTACAAATGGATCTTAAAATATTAAATGGTTTCCTTTTATTCAAATTTCAGTCAGACGGGAATTCTCCAATAACCACCAACTATGACAGCAGCCATCAGGTAGAACACCAGAGATCTTTGTAATTTTTACTTTGAAGTCAGAGATGAAGAAATACGTGAACTTTTTTTGTGCAGTTTGAAGACATGGGCAACATGAACGTCCTCCAGTCACAAAACTTGAGCTGTGCTACGGAGTCTATTGAACTCATGCCACTTCATCAGGTTGGTAGTCTTTAGTTCATTATGTCTTTGATGCATTATTCAAAAAAAAAAAAAAAAAAAAAAAAACACGCATCATTCAGAAAAAATAATCACTGCTGGCACATTTGCATGTGCCACCTTTTACAGAAGACAACCTCACCCCCGGAGAAAAAAGGGGACTTAGACAGTGACCTTCACAGCTACGCACAAGAGGGGGACTCCGATGCCGCCTCAGAGCTGAATAGGATCAGTATTTCTGAAGGCTGTTCATATCAGGACACACTGGAAGATCTGGGCCCAAAGTGCCACCAACTCCCTTGTATTTGCAGCCCAACACAACGACAAGACTCAAGATATTACGACATATAGTAAACATTTCTGCTCCAAGTGCGAGGAAGAACATTCAATTCCTATATTCTTAGGAGGATAGACTAAAAAGGGTTTGTGGCGACCACTTCTGCAGGAGAAATGCTACGAGAGAGCCATATTGTTAATCACATATTTATTACTGTGCCACATGCGTCTTCAGTTTTCATATCAAACTGGGGAAAGAAGAAAAAACAAAACCGCAAAAGTACAGTTGTCCATTTTGACAAACCCATCTTCCGTAACCCATTTGGATTACATTTGGACAGCCAAGTACATGTAAACTTATACAAACGTTAAAAAAAAAAAAAAAACGACAAATTCCACATCGCATGTTCCAAACTAAGTAACAATATCGCTTTTTTTTTTTTTAAGTGCACAGCTGCTGGATTAAAAGAAACTGCTCTCCCATTTCATGTAAGGATCCAAAATACAAATTTGCGTTTGGGATAAACAAAAAACAAAAGAAAAAAAAAATCTTCACCGAGTGCTGTTGCAGAGGTTGGAACTCAAGGATGTCCCTCTTAAACAAGTAGAAAACTACAGTATTTACAACAGTTTTAACAAAAAGGAAATCCTTCACACTCTGCCACTACCAACTTTTGGAAGCGCTCGCTGCTCAGTGGCGTTCAGCCCTCTGCGTCCACGCCCCCTGAATCCTCTGCCTCTCAGGAAGCGACCAGGAACTCCGAATGTTTCCATGTTCAACTTTTTCTCCTCGGCCCAGGTGGTCCTCCTAAAAGGCACATTTTGTGTGTGGGGTGGGGGTAAGTATATTACAGAGCTTCACAAAACAAATATGACAAATAAACTGTTTAGGTCACCTGGGCTTGAGGTCTGATGAGATGTTATCAAAGAAACACTTTGCTTTGTCATAGTACTTATCTCTGAGAGGTTCCTCCTCCTGTTCAGGAGGGCTGTCCTGGGTTTCCCAAGACTCCTCAACTGTAAAATACATGTATATACTCAGCTCAGTTTGTGTCGTCTCAAATAAAACTGAATTGATGGGTGATCTTTAAAACGTACCCACATTTTCCTTCGTAAGATCATCTTTAAACTGAGCATTTGCACTTTCAAAATCAAAATCTGACTCAAATGCCAAAGTTGAAGCCTTTGTGTTTTTCACTATTAGTTGGCCTCTACTTCTGTTCCTGGACCTGCGGCTGCCTGCAAATAAGCATTTAGAGGGGAAGGAAACAACAAAACAGTTAAAACTGGTTCTCAAACCAGTTCATCTAGTATGACATTTCATTTTGTAATTTAATGCTTCCAGACAGATGGGCAAAAATTTGTTTTAGAAATATAATTGCAGCTAATTTTCCAGCAGAAGGAGTCAAGCAAACCTACTGCCATTCAGCAATTAGCAGCTTACAACGCACATTTTAAATGTGGATACCTTGTCTCTGCCTTTGTTTCTGGTTTCCAGTATTTTGGCCTTCAGCTGAGGCAGCACTTGGCTGAGATGGTGCCTGGCCTAAAATGATATATGATAATCTTTCTCCTTATTGTGGTGGACTTAAAAGCAGTACAATGAAGTCAACTGTTGTGAAAGTAAATGTTCACTGTTAAAGTCCGCTTACTGGTGGGTATATTCTCTTTTTGAACCTGGGCACCAGCCTGTCCAGACCGCTGAACTGGACGCACCAGCGGTTTGTTCTGTGGCTGGGTTGTAGTCTTTCCCTTTTTCTGTGCAGCACTGGCCAAAGGCATGGTCTGGACAGCCTGTTCAACCATAGGGGCTCTTCTGGCTTGGCCTGAAAGTCCTAGAATTGAGAGAGCAGAAAGAAGCCTAGTGGTGCAAGACCATTTTCCATGCTGGAAACCCAGATTTACACAAACAAATATATAACAAGTTCTCTGCTATATTGAGAAGAACTCTGTACCTAGTCCCAGTGCTGCACTGTACTGCTGGTTGAGTAGAGAGCTAGCGGCCAGCTGATTGTAGGTGGGCATCATGTCTCTGTAAGGACTCCAGCGTGGGTGATACATTGCAGAGGAGCTGCCAATTGATGACTGATCCCACAACAATAAAGACAAAGAAATTAACTTTTATGAAACTTTCTATCAATGTCAAATAAATCTGCAGTGAGGAAACAAAATGAAGTCAGTTAAATCTCCTTCACCTACTCACCTGAACAATAGCAGGGTCCCGAGGAAGTCCATGGTGTGGTTTTGGTGGCTCAGACACAGTAATATCTTTTATGTCACTTCCCCTGAAGATTATGAATTCATAAACTTCATCTTTGGGTGGCACTGGTCTATCCGTGTGCCGGTCTTCAGTGCCGTAAGATTTAACTGGGAAAATATGTTGAAATGACATAAAGCAAGTCAGCTGTTTTTTAAACTCCAGCAAATTTTGTTTAAGACTTAACATGCAGAAAACTAAGGAGTAAACACAGCCTCGAGCCACATCCTGTAAAGCATCAACCTACCTTTTGCTAAAGCAACTGTGGACCTGTCTGTGTCCACAGAAGACAAAATGCCCTCATAACGAATCTGTGCCTTGGATATTAAACTTATTTTACTGCCAATGTAAGGAGTTCCTCCGGCACTCATGCTTGCAGTAAAAATTTGCTTTCAGATCAAACTTAACCTACAGAGTAAGAAGCCAAGCCACACACACCTTAACTTATCCACAATGTGCATGATGGAAAGCACCTGTGCACTTTATAAGATTGGCAGTGCCACACCTCTTTGCAGCTGTGTGTAAAACGGGGGGTAGTTTCTTTACTCAGTCGGCATACACCGCTACTTACAAACGCAAGAGTGTGGAGTTAAACTAAGTAAAACTGGAAGCGGGCTCGCTGGTGTTAAACGCTAAGCCCAAATAGATCAGAGGTGTCCACTGACAAACTCACCAGCAGCTAGCGGTTAAAAATGAGTTTTGCTGTCGTTATGGTAGAGGACAGGGTTGTTTAACTTATCCAATAAACATATACATCAGGGGTAGGGGAACTCCAGGCCTCGAGGGCCGGTGTCCTACAGGTTTTAGATCTCACCCTGGGTCAACAAATGTGAATCAAATGATTAGTTCATTACCAATTTAGCCATTTAAATCAGCTGTGTTGGATCGAGGACACATCTAAAACCTGCAGGACACCGGCCCTTGAGGCCTGGAGTTCCCCACCCCTGATATACATACTAATATATACCAGCTTACTCATTGGCCACTTTGATAGGTACATCTGTTCAACTAATCTCATGGCTGCAACCCAATAAATTTAGGCATGTAAACATGGTCAAAATGACCTACTGATGTTTAAGTGGCTTTGAACGTAGCATGGTTGGTGGTGCTGGAGTGTGGCCTGATCTGGGATTTTGCCTCACAGCTATCTCTAGGATTTACAGGGAATGGTCTGCAAAGAGAAAATATCCAGTTGGTGGCAGTCCTCTGAGAAAAAACAAAAAACGCCTTGGTGAGCCTAGTGATCAGAGGTGAATGGCCAGACTGCTTTGAGCTGATGGGATGGCAACAGTAACTTAAATAACCACTCATTACAATTAGAGTATGCAGAAGAGTGCATGCACAACACACCTCAAACCTTGAAGGGGATGGGCTACAGCAGCAGATGACCACACCGGATGCCAGTTTCTGCTGGTGTACTGGTGTGGGGGATATTTTTTGGCACACTTTGGGTCTCTTAGTACCAGTTGAGTATGTTTTTGATCCTACAGACTACCTGAATATCATTATTTACCATGCCCATTCCCTTATGATCACATACTGATGATACAGTCTTCTAATGGTTCCAGCAGGATAAGAAACTGCTTAAAGCTCAAATCATCTCAAACTAGTTTCTTAAACATAGCAATGGGTTCATTGGACTCAGATGGCCTCCACAGTTACCAGATGCCAACCCAATACATGACATCTGGGATGTGCTGGAATGGGAGCTTCACATCGTGGATGTGCAGTCTGCAAATCTGCAGCGACTGTGTGATGCTACATCAATATGGGCCCAAAGCCTGAAGAATGTTTCCAGCACCGTGTTCAATCTGTGCCACAAAGAATTTGGACAACTCTGAAGGTAAAAACAGGGTCTAACCCAGAACAAGGAAGGTGTTCCTAATAACGGTGATTGTATATGATATGTAATTTATCGAACTGAAAAATATATAAATAAAACTATATAACATTACTCCAGCTGCTTACAAATAATAAAAAAAATATATATATTTTTTGAAGGTCAGAACAAAATTTAAAATAAAACATTTAGACTGTATTAAAATATCATTTTTTTTAGAAATTATTCTAGAGCGTAGTACATACTTTACATACTTTCTCCCTTTTAAATGTTGGAGCGACATTTGTAAAAAGTTAAATCATTAAAAAAAACAACAACAACAACAAAACAAACAAAAACCCACGAAACTTGAGCCATTATGAGTTTGCTGCCAAAGTTGCTGAATATTTTTTTGAAAGGAATAAAATAAACACCTGCACGTCTGGATCTTTATTTCAACACAAAAATGAAAGCAAAACAAACTTTGCTCTTTCGCTGGCATTCATAGCAGTCGGTACGCTTAAAAAAAAACAAAAAAAAAAAAGCTCTAAATCCCATGACTGGCTGACTGCACTGTACATTTCCTCTCTAAAGCAGGGTGGGGCGCCCTCAAACGCCTCATCACAACAGCAACTTCACTCGGCTATAACACTGCAGCCATCTTGCACAGTGCACCGAGCGCGAATAACCTGTTAAATTCGGTTTGTTAGCTTGTCGCAAACCCAATTATTCTTCTACCAAACGACACATATTGAAATTCTTCAGCCGAATAGTTATCGTGTTAGTGTAAACACGTCGCTGACAGTGTAACATTTGACGAAAACAGATTATCTCCGATACGATGTTGTTCCGTCTCGAGCATCCCCTGGAATGACAGCTGAAGCCATTGGTACCGCCTTTTACACGTGGAGCAGCCAATCACAACTCTCAGAAGTCCCTGCTCGGAGACTTTTAGCTGTTGTGCGCAAGCGCACGTCAGTTGGTAAGTACCTCACTTTTCACAAGCTCGCAAGAGTGTGAAGATGGCGGTTGGCTCTGGCCCGCTGGAAGAGCTCTTGTTAGTCACAGGGGTGAATAAAGCGGTAGTTTGTCATCCTGCACGGTCTGTAGAGTCACAACTGTCGTTCTTGTGTCACAACAACCACTGGGTTAGGGACGAGGCTGCCGGTAATTACATGGCTATAGTTCCGGGACAAGGGGGTAGCTCGAGCTAATGCCCAGCTGGGACTTGGTCAAGACGATTGCTAAAACAGGTACGCTGTAAACTACTAATGTTGTTTTTCTCTTTGTCTCTCCTACTGTAAACGGAAAGCGATCGCCGGAGCTGACAGAGAAAAGCAGCAACTGTGACATAGTCTTGCCCCATCGCATTCAAGATTGTTTGTGCTCCTTGTTAAACAAGTTGAAGTGCGGGGGGTCTCTACATAACGAGCTCCCCATGGTTCAGCTATGGACGCATCGACGGCCAGCACGGACTCCAACACGGGACACGACCCTGGCAAAACACTTGTCGTTAGTAGCGGCGTAACTTTTCTCCCTAATCATCAGGGGAAAGTGGGCTCATACTCGGTGCAGACTTTCAATGGGAGCCAAACTATGAACTCTCACAATTCAGGAAACGCTGCCACTCTCAGGGGGACGATAGTGACAAGTGGCACTGGTAGCAGCAGCAGCGCTGCGATATCTGTCACAGCTGTCAACAGTGGACCAGTGTTGTCAAAAGGGCTGGCCAGTGTCACAATGCCCCCCTCTTCAAACAGTGTAATTCAGACCCCGCTCATGAACTCTCAGAGCGTTGTGGCTTCAGCTCAGCCTGTGAGCCAAGCAACGGGACCCACTGTGACACTCGTCAGGACACCTATGCAAACCGCTGGGTCGGGTGCAGTTTTGAATGGGAACAATAGCGCGAGCCCTTCTGTGGCGACCAGTGCATCGAGTCAGACAGGTATCGGCATGCAAACTCCGCTTGTAAACAACGGGCAGCCTTCCATTTCTGTGGCCATCAGCGCGGGGACGCACATCATCAAGGCAGAGCCACCCACAACAATAACAGAGTCGGCACCGCAGCCCACTGTCACTCCCGGCGCCGTCACCGTTCCCCGGACTTCTGCGACGGCAGCTGCCGCTACTGGCGGAATCCGAGCTCTGACACCTCAGATGCTGGCCCCAAGGCTACCCCAGGCTACACCGGGACAACCCAGTATCCATAACATCCAGCTTCCACCGGGTGAGTGGAGTTAGTTGATAAGGCATTTATTTCACACTTAACTGAGTCACTAGTTTAGTTCCTTTTTTTGTCTTTCTGAATTATTGCAAAAATAACTGACTGTTGTTATCCCAGTACAGTATATATATAGTACGTGCGTGCCCTCAGATTTACTACCAGAAGCACACTGAAGTCTTTAAGTCACACTAATTTGCTCATTTGTTATTTGCTGGTTACTGTTATGATGTTGATGTTTATAGTATGTTATTTTCTTTTTTCTTTTTTTCTTTTTTTGACGGGTGTCAGGAATGGTGCTTGTACGGAGTGACAGTGGACAGCTGCTGATGATTCCTCAGCAGGCTCTGGCCCAGATGCAAGCCCAGGTGCAGGGAGACCTGGCACCTCGGGCCACTACACCAACGAATGTGCCTCCAGGCCAGGTAAGGAGATCATTTTCACAACAATTATCTACCACTTCATATTAGTGGCTCGGGCCACGTTCAACCTGCACACAGTTGATGAAAACACCTGTTGAGCAGAATATTAGATTGTATAACTTACAATGCTGCTCCCCATGCACTGCATGTCGTGGATTTTATTATTGGTCTTAAGCCTTGTAAAGCTGCAAGATTAATGCATTTTAAGTTTTTATAGACTTGGATGTTGCTTGTCAACTTTTGCTTTTTGCCACTTCTTAGGCTCCTGGAAACACTGTCATCAGCAGACAAGTGACTCCCAGCACCATCATCCGACCAGGCTGTCCAGCTCCTGCATCACTGACTGCAACCACTACTCTTCACAGACCACCTATCCTTCAGGTCGGTTGGCAGCGAAACATATTTGATTTCTGATGTGACTGCCTTTGCAGTATTTTCTTTGTAATAGCGTGTGAGCTAGAGACACAAAATAATATTCAGAGCATGATATTTCCAGGCACATAGGCCATACAATGGAAACCTACTTGAGTTACATTGTTTTGAGAAACCTCTGTTTGTTGTGAATAGGGAATGCTTTTAAATCCCTCATTTGCTTTTTAATTAGAAGTTATTGTGTTTATACAAAATGCAAACAATTTAAATGTTATGGATTTTACTTTTAGATGTTTATATACAAGATTTAGTTTATTTAATTGCTACTTTATGCCAGAATGACTGCTGTTAAGTCAATATTATATTGGGTGTAAAATTAGTTAGAAAGCGCAATTCTAGTAGTTTGGCTTAATGTTTACTTTTATGGACTGTTATACAAATGCTACTGCAGGACTATTTTTCAGTGACCACATTGAGCTTTAATAGAGAAAAGAGGGGAAAAAATATCAAGTCATTTCTCTTAAGTGCATTTGAGTAAAAGTGAAGTCTTTTTTTCTTATTTTAATGATTACTGCTGTTTCACTGACAAACACGAATCTATAAATGTGACATTTGTTTATTACTCATTTTATTAAGTTGAAGAGAAATGAATTCTGTACTAGGATTACTGTCATTTTACCTTCAGGTTTGTCATTTTGCTTCCATCTATGTGGGACGATGTACAGTGATGTTGCTCACAAGAGCAGGTAGTTTTCACACTGAGTTAGTCATGCATGGCATTGGGAAATCTGGCTCTTGTGGACCTTGTTCGACCTGGGCAAGTTATGTGTTAACACACGCAGAAATATCTCTGCAAATTATAAACTAGTTATGAACGACAAAAAAACGATGGTTATTGGTGTCCAGACTTTCACTAATATCTTAGTGAAGCAGCCAACTGAAATGATTTTTTTAAGGAAGAGCGCCCAGCTGAGACGCTGCAAGAGAAGTGCACCTGTTTCCTTATATAAACTTGAAGATTGATTGATGTACTTGAGCAACTGTGAAATGGCTTTAAATCTCATACTGTTCTCTAATGATGCAAATAGCTGTCTTTGAAACAGTTCAACAATCCAAATAACATAACTTTATGTTTATTTATATATCCTTTTTTCAGAGCTCAGTTGGGGCAGCAGTACCTGGAATGACCTCTAGGACAGTGAGCCAAACAGCTGGGACCACAGTTACCTCAGTAGCATTCAGTAAAGTGAGTTGTGTCAATTGCAATAGATCAAATGGAGTTGGATGACTGTGCTTTGCTGTGTATTGTAGAGTTTATAATACTTCATGTGATGCATTTACTCTATTAGACACATACTTATTGCAAAAGTCTTGAGCCATCCCTCATTTCTTTATCTTTTGCTTACAAGGAGCCTGATTTTCTTGTCATTTTTCAAGTGGTCTTCAGCGATAGTTCTTGAGGGTCTTTCAAAGTTTCTCTTTGGACATTGTCTGCTTTTCACTCATGCCAGTCCTTGGACTTAAATCATGTTAAGAGGAATATGTTTTCTTCTTCTTTTTTTAAGCCACTTAACTCTGATTTATAAATCATTCAAGGATTTTAAAAAAGCACCTAACTCAAGGGATTAACCAGTGTTTTCTCTATACATAACAGACAACCTGACAAAGACCCGATTTTAAATTGTATATTTGGGCTTTTTTGTTACTAGCAGCATGCCACAGAAACACATAATTTCTTCCCAGTTTTTTAGTTGACTCTACAAAAAAAGAGGAAAAGTTCAACAGGGATGAAATGGTGCTTTAACAGCAACAAGGTGATTCCCAGAACGGTAGCTTACAGCTTACCTGAACTTAAAAACCAGACGTACTGTGCAGTGTGTCCTAAAAAAACTTATAGAAAACTGGACAAGTGGAGGACAAAAGAAGAAGTGGCAGCCCTAAGTCATGTGGGAACAGTTCCAAAATGACTGCGCATCAGTGTACAAAGCAAGGCCCATAAAGACATAGATGAGTGAGTTTGGTGTGGAAAAACTTGACTGGCCTCTGCAGAGTCCTGACCTCAACCTAACAGAACACCTTTGGGATGAATTAGAACAGAGACTGTGAGCCAGGACTTCTTGTCCAACATTAATAACCTCACAAATCCACTTTTGGAAAAAACTCAAAAATTCCCATAATTCTCCTAAACTTTGTGGAAAGTCTTCTCTCAAGAGTTAAAGCTGCTATAGCTGCATATTAAACTCTGTAGATTAGGAATTTCGATGTCATTCTGGTTCATATGCATGTGAAGACTTTTGGCAATTTACTGTATGTTAAATTACATAAGAACCCAACTGAGGTTTTATGGAGTCATGAATCAAAATTTTAGGTTTAATTTGTCATCAATATATACTCAGTGTGATAATAATCCCAGAGCATTCCTGGATAGAGGAACACTTTAAACCATCAGTCATGGCCTCTGCAGAGCTTGGAGCTTTACATTATTAAAGCAGTGTGGGATCATCTCTACAGAACAGAACAAAAAGACAACATTCAAAGAAGAGCTTTGAATGTCCTTCAAGAAGCTGGAGAACTATTCCTGAAGACTACTTAAGAATTGACAAGAAAGCTTATCTTAGAGTTCAGGCTGTGTTGAAGAATAAAAGGTGGTCATTCCAAATATTGAATTTCCACATTTTAATAAGTCACAGCACACATTTTCGTGGCAAAATGTAAAGAAATGAGCACTAAAGAAAAGACAACTTGCACATTATTGTAGTGTAATTTTTTATTTTTATTTTTTTAATTACTGTGACGTATAACAGCATGGTTATTTTTTTTAAATTGGGTTTAATTGGGTTTTTCTGTGTTTCCTTTTTGGCAGGAGACAATTGAGAATGTGAAGAAATGTAAGAACTTCCTCTCAACACTGATCAAGCTGGCATCCAGTGGAAAGCAATCCACAGAAACTGCAGCCACTGTTAGGGAGCTGGTCAAGGATCTGCTAGTGAGTAAACCTTTGGCTCTCTTCACACTGATATCATTTCAAAATGCATAATAAGCTTTTTAAATAGAGAGAAACACCCACTAGTATGAAATTCATTTTCAGAGAGAAGCAGGCAGGCAGGAGGGGATAGGATGGGTTTGATGCGGGTGCATTCCTTACCACTTATGTATACAACTCAAAAAGGAAAAAGAGAGACCTTTTGGAAGTGATTCTGAATGTATTTTTGTGTAAAAAGTCCTGGATTGTGTTTTAGATTGGACGCACAGACGGTACAGTCACCCACATTCAGCTCTCATTTTGTTATTTTGTGTTTTATTAGGAGGGCAAACTGGAAGCTGAAGAGTTCACCAGCAGATTGTACAAAGAGCTCAACTCCTCACCCCAACCTTATCTTGTGCCTTTCCTCAAGGTAAGTATAATTATTGCATCTTTGTACAGTGACCATTAAAATGCGAGGCTTTGTGTGTGCATTTCCTTTAAGTTTGTACATAAGGGTATTGTAAGGCTAATATTTGTCCAACTGTCTTCATTTTTTTAGAGAAGCCTCCCAGCTTTGAGGCAGCTCACCCCAGACTCAGCAACTTTCATCCAGCAGAGTCAGCTCGCCCAGCCAGCCTCAGGTTCAGTCTCCTCCACCTCTACCACCCCTACTACAGTGGTCCTCGATAGCCCAGCCCCTCGCCTTCCTACACCAGTTAGTAGGCCCCTGCTCCAGCCAGGCATTAACAAACCAGGACAAATGCCCTCACTGGTAAGTAAAATTCATTTAGATGTTGACTCAGGTAGCTCTTGTTCCAGTTAGAGATGTTACAAGATGTTTTGTTGACATTACACCTCACTGAATAAATGCTGTGTTCTTTCTGTAGAGCATTGAAACTGAAACCTCTACACACAGAAATGATGATTTCTTGATTGCTTGCTTATTCTGCTCTAAAAAGTCTTTGAAGTAATATTGATACTTATTAGGTGAGGTGCTAATTAGCAGACAATCTTATAATCTGGCATTCCACCTATTTAAATGGAGAGAGGACGTCATTTAGCTGTTTAGAATCATTGTGTTCACCAAAAGAAAAGAGTTGTTTAAGGAATAAAGGACCAAAGCATTGCCAAGCATGGTGAAGATAAAGGCAAAAATAAAGGCTAAAAAAGTCTCCAAGCATCTGATCACTGCTGACTTGCACACATCATATTTAGTGGCTATTTGGTTATTGACGTTGTAGTGCAACTCTGTTTTTTATGGTGTATGAGTTGGTTTTCTACAGTTCTGGGTCCATTCGTGGTACGAACCCTGGACCTGGATGTGTCCTGGATCTGACTGAATATGAATGAACTGGGCAGAAAGTTGGGAGAAGCCACCCATTAAATCTGAGAGAACTCTGCATAGTTTACTCAGACTACCAGCAGAGAAATGTAGAAGTCTCATCTAGAACTGTTTCAGAAATTCTACACTACAAAATGTCCAATATGTCTGTGAAGGTTCTCAGTCATCCAGGTCATGGTAATCTAAGGAGCTTGGAAAGAAAAGCGACTGGACTTCTTTAAGACATGTCTTGAAGACATTTTACCTCTCATGAAACTAAAGAAACTTCTTAGGTGAGAGGTTAAACGTCTTCAGGAATTGTCTTAATGAAGTCCAGTCAGCCACCTCTGCTACATTAGGCTTTATCTAACAGATGTGTGAAGGAAAAATGAGATGGCAAGAAGTTCTGAAGGAGTTTCAATATTTACTTAATAACAATGCAACGTACAATATAATACTGTTAAATTCTCAATTTTAAACTTTACCTTTTCAGGTTCTCCAGCCTCAGCAGCAAAGAGCAATTCTGAGACCTCAGGTAACCTTACCGACAACCCCCGTGATGACTCTCAGGAATCAGGCCCCTAGTCACATCGTGCTGGGACAGCAGCAGGTCCAGCTTAAGGAGCTACAACCAGGTGAGGATGTCAGTCTAACAACACTTCTGAATGTGTGTGTTTGTGTATGTGCACCTTTTATTGGGTGAGTCACAGTATTTGTTTTTTTGCGAGTCAATGTAGTTAATCTGTTTTGTCCCTGCTAGTTCCCCTGAGGCCGGAGGGGCCGCTTGGTTCTAAACAAGTCCTTGTTGCAGCCTTGACCCCAGCTCAAAAAAACAAGCTCAAAGAGGCGGGTGGTACTTTCAAGTAAGTGAGATTTAAATGAGTCCTTCTAGTTTTGTTTTTTATCAACAAAAGGTTTACTTGAAAGATGAAAACCAGCAACTGTAGTTAAGTAATAATTAAAGGCTTAAGTAAATGTCAATGCATCTTTTTATTGCTTCAAAAACTCTAGCTGGCTCTAGGGTTAAAAATTGGATCGATAGTTTTGAAGTCTTAGTATTGTGCGCCATATTTCATGAATGAATTTCATGATGAATTTTTTTACTTGATGTTTATTGACAGAGATGATGATGACATCAATGACGTAGCCTCCATGGCTGGAGTGAACCTGTCAGAAGAGAGCGCCAATATCCTCGCCACCAATTCCATTACAGTGGGAGCGGTGACACATTCCTGTAAGGACGAAGCGTTTCTCTCCTATGCCATACTGCAGAGGAAAATGCTGGAGATCGGTGAGACACTACAGGTTTCTCAAGTGATGCTGACATTGTTTGAGTTGTCCACCACATTGGATGTAATACAAGTGCCATTTGCAAACGAAAAATGTGTGTTCCCTGAGTGGTTTGCAAGTATTTCCTGGAAGGTTGAGAATGGTCACAAACAGGGTGCTGCACTAAAATCTTTCTTATGATAAGCTACTAGAACGCCAAAAACACCTGATGTTTGCAGACTTGTCTGCAAATACTTGCTAAGTACTAGTCAAACAGACTAGACAATGTTCTGACAATGTTCTCCTTCAAAGCAAAAGGTTGTGCCTTTTTGTTGGAGCCAACATGTTTCAAGAGGTGACAGTTTTGCATTAATGCTCTCCATTTCCAGTTACTTTCCAGAGTTATACTGTAGCTCGGAAAGTAGCTGGAAAGTGTTGCATGGAAGTCTGCTAGTGACCAAAGTAATTGCAAGGTTTTTGCCATCTTGTGAGGCAAATGGTGAATGGACTGGTTCTTATATAGAGCTGTTCTATTCTACCAGAACACTCAAAGCACTTTCTATTGAGCGAATCATTGTCAGGAGTCATTGAATGGTCTTTAGGGCTGTGTGACTGGGGCTTTAGCACTAGATTTCCCAGGTACAATCAACCTCGAGCAACAACTTTCATCCAGTCTTTTTCCCTCACGAAGGATGGCTACCAGATGGTTGCCCACCACTGTCTGTGCGACTGCGGCCTTATTCACTTTATCCTACACTGTAACCATCAACGTCCAAAATGGCAGACAAGAAAAAGTCATGTGGTTTAGCACTCAGATGCCTGCAAAACCTCAATGCGACGTTTGTTGTTTTATCAGCCTCATAACACTGTTGTGGTTTTTCTGCTCCAGGTAGGAGGTATGGTGTAACCGAGCTCGGTCCTGAGGTGGTGAACTACGTCTCGCACGCTGCTCAACAGCGACTTCAGAACATACTTGAAAAAGTCTCCCAAGTAGCCCAGCAGAAAAACATCACTTTCAAGGTTTGTAGCCGCAAAATCTTTTTCCATTTGGTTTTAATCTGCAAATGATAGGCATGTCTTGCAGTAAATGAGTTGGAACACTGTCTATTTAATATAAAATCTTAACAACTCTTTCACTTGGCAGGAGGATAACAACTACGAGCAGAGCAGCGATGTTCGTACTCAGCTGAAATTCTTCGAGCAGTTGGACCAGTTAGAGAAACAACGAAAAGAGGAGCAGGAGAGAGAGATCCTCCTGAAGGCAGCTAAGGTACAGCATCGCTGACAGACATCAGTATATTTTGTCTACAGGCTTACATTGATGTTGAATGGATCTCGGTGCTTGCACCACCTGGTCTTAGGTTTCTTTTGCCTGCAATGTGTTTTTAGTTTGTCTTTTTGTTTAATTTGTTGCATCTTTCTTGTGTTTCTGCAGTCTCGAGCTCGGCAAGAGGATCCAGAACAGCTGCGTCTCAAGCAGAAGGCAAAAGAGGTACAATAAAAAGATGACTGTCCACAAAGTCTGTTTCTCTATATTTATGTAGTGTATGATGAATTTACGTGTGTGTTTTGTGTTGTATAGATGCAACAGCAGGAGTTGGCTCAAATGAGACAAAGGGAGGCCAACCTGACAGCTCTGGCAGCCATTGGCCCCAGGAAGAAGAGGAAGGACTCACCGTCCTCTTCTGCTTCAGCCGAGGTGACATAAAACAAGAAATCCTAAATCCTACCTATACTTTAATTTTCTTGTTCTGTTATATTTACTCACAGGACACTTTTTTTTGAGGTACACATTGCTTGTACTGGGTTGCACTCTCTTTTGTCTTTTTCATTTGCACAGATTTAGCAAGGTGCTGAAAACATTTCTCAAAGATTTTGGGCCATAATGACAGGACAGCATCACATAGTTAGTGCAGGTTTGTGAGCACATCCAGGATGAGAAGTCCACGTTCAATCACATGTACAGTTCTACTGTATCTTCCCGTTCAACCTGACAACATGCCTGGTGTGGGGGGAAAGAGACCAGTGTCTACATTCATTTCGAAGTGTGCAGAAGTCCAGACGCGTGTGCGTGCATCTATGCACATGTGTTGGTTATATCTGGAGGTGCAAGATCAAACTGTGGCTTGATAGATTTAATTTATTATCAATCTCAGAATAATGATATTAAAAAATGACATTAATTTATTGCATGAGTTGGGAAATTAGATCATTGATTGATTAGAAAGCCATCGCCAGTCACAACTCTAGTATACAGTGATTGTAAAGGGAAGGACGTGGTGTTTCAATGATGGTCAGTTGGGGCCTTAAGTGTTCCAAGAAAATATCCCCACTCCATTTCACCACCAGCAGTCTGAATTGTTGCTAGAAAGCTGGATGGATACATGCTTTCCTGTTGTTTGTACCAAATTCCGACCCTACTATTTGAATGATATTTTTTTTCAATTTTTTGTTGTCCAGTTTTGGTGAGGCTGGGTGAACTGTAGCCTCAGTTTCCTGTTCTTAACTAACAGGCGTGGCACCCGTGTGCTCTTCTGCAGCCCATCTGTGATGATCGTCTACATACCTTGATTGTAACTTGTACTTATTTAAGTTACCGTTGCCTTCCTATAAGCTCAAAGCAGTGTGGCTATTCTTCTCTGGCAGCAAGAATTTTTGTCCAGAGGACTGCCTGGTAGAAACCCCAGAGATGGTTGTATTGGAAAATTCCAGAAGATCAGTTTCTGAAATACTCAGAGCAGCCTGTCTGTCAGAGTTCAGTCAATTCAGTCGCATTTCATCCCCGCTCTGATTCTCAGTTTGAATCTGAGCAGGTCATTTTGACCATGTCCACTTTCCTAAATGCACTGAGTTACTGCCACATGATTGGCTGATTTTAATAGTTGTGTTAGGAAGCAGTTGAACAGGTGTACTTAATGAAGTGGCCAGTGGGCAGACTTGTAAATGTGATGAATAGTTATAAATTAAACTGAAAAAATAAGTCAGTTATTAATGTGTGTATAAAACCCTGTCAGAAAGTCATCGTGGATGTTTATCTGACAGCCTCCTTATTAACAGACTGTCAACTTGATTTTATGTAGAACTGGTTTACTTCCTTGTGGAGGGCAGTATTTGGTACGGTGCTTGAACAAAAAGAGAACCGAGGGCACAGACGTTATGCAGAAAGGTTGGATATGTCATAGCCGGTGCCAGATGGATAGCGTATTACTTTGTGTTCAAATTCCAGTGGGAGCATTAAGAAGATTAGCTTCTCCTGATTTTTTTTTTTTTTTTTTTTTTTCTGCATAATATATTTTTCATAAAGAAATGGCTAACATTGGCAATAACTGTCCATTTTTCTCCCCGGAGATCGCTAGAGCCAGACAAAGTTAATTTGGTGACAGGCTGTCACTGAGAGTCCACTCTAGCCTGACAAAAACCTGCTACCAGTTATCTGAACAGTGCTGAGAAAGTAACAGAATAAGACCTGTCATTAAATCAGCCAGAGCATTACACTCATGCACAATGTCAACTGACTATTTTAATCATAGATCACATATAAACAGGTCACTAGATAAATTCATTTAAGACAATGGAACAGCCACTGTTGTTTCTCACACTGTGAGTACTAATGCTGGAGTTGCTCTTTTGCTTCCTGCATACAGGTTTTTTCTCTAAAACCTTCTAGCCTGATCTAATCGAGGGAAAAAGTTCTAAAATTTTAACTAAGTGGCAACATCTCAGTGCTTTTCTTGAGAAAGTGGTTTATCCTATCATTTCTTTACTTTTTTGTGTGTCTGTTTACTTTGATCTCTCTTATATTGTCAGTGCCTTACAGTACACATTTACACTTTTTTTCAGTCAAAAAGTTAAAAAAAATGTCTATTTTTTCTGGTTAATTTCAGAATCCTGCAATAAACTTCTCTCCTTGGTGTAATCTGCTTATATTACATTGGTTAACATTATTATTTAACTGAGAAAAGCTTAAAAAATATCCGGATAAATGTGAACACGTGCAAACCCATTCAGTCATTAAATTCTGCTGCCACCAGTAACGGATGTCACACGCTCCCTTTCTTATGCCCCTCTCCCTTATCTTGCAGGGATCGGGAACAGGTCCCTCTCTGTCTGGCGGGCCTGCTTCATCAGGCTCCAGACCCACACGGCAGCGCATCACACGCGTCAATCTCAGGGACCTGCTCTTCTGTTTGGAGAATGAGAGATTTACCAGTCGCTCCCATTTCCTCTACAAGGGCTTTCTCAAATAGGCTTGATGTCAAAGAGGAGAGGTGAGGAGGAGGAGGGGGCGGGCAGGGGACAATGAAGTGTGTGGAGAGACCAACAGCTCCCACCACAGAGAGGGAGCATAAGAGACTCTTGTATGTGAAGAGGAGGAGAAAAGGCGACCTGGCACATTATAAGGTTTATCAGATACACCTGATTACCTGAAATACAATAGTAGCCATATTGGATGGCCTCTCTACCTCCCTCCTCATATAATGCCTATTTCCTTTCAGAGCAGTCACTGACTGAGACCCTTTTTATTTAATCTTTTGTCATGATGGTGCAAAAAAAAAAGAATATGTTTTAAGAAGAAGGGTTTTTTTTGTATGAGTAAATGAAATATTGTACAATTATGCACTGTAACATAGTACAGTTTATTTTCTAAATGTTTGTATGCATATTAGGCTTGGAAGCAATGAAATCATTTGTTTTATTAGACCCAACAAGAAATTTTTATTGATTATTGATTTTTATGTGTTGGTTTCTGCAGAATTAGTTTGAACTCCAAACTGTGTAACCTACTGAGTTGCCTTCCTAACTATGTATAAGCCATACAGCCATCCCTAAGCAATCAAGCCCCGGTGTTACTAATGAAGCCGTAGCTCACTCAATATCTGTCAACTTTACTTGATTTTTTTTTCCCTCCACTGTATTTATTTACTAAATTCATGGTTAAATTAATGTCTAGTTATTTATTTAATTTCATGTCACACCTCATTTGCTTCATGTAGCTTAAATTCCAAACAAAATGTGCATTTAGGACGTGTTAAAAATTAGTGTATAGCTTTCAGTGTGTGAAGGCCAGGGGTGTTCTTTGTTTTCTTTTTCTTGTTTTGAATCTGCAAATATTACTTTTAAAATTAGTTCTATGTGTATTGATTTCTAAAACGTAGATTTCTGAAGGCTTTTAACCTGTATTGCTATACCAAACATACATCTACCTGAAACTCTATTTTTGTAGTTGCCCACAAACGCATTTTTACTCTTCTAATGGTGACTGACAGTGTTCTCCAATCACTTCTTTACCTGCTTTTATTTTTGGTGTGCTACTGGACAGCCCCTTAGGTTTTTGGTATCAATGACTTCAAAAACTGGAGTTTCTTCCTGTATATTTGTAAATGGTACACCTAGTTTTACACATGGTTTTGTATAGAATTGAGAATTTATGCATACAGCAGTAAGAAAATCACATTTTCTCTATTAAAAAGTTTGAATAAATAATGATTTTACAGTAATTGATGTGGTTACGTCTTTAAAGTGATTTCTGAGAGTCATAAATCATCATTTTTTTATGTACTTTTTCTGTTGGGCACTAGGGGGCAGCATTGCATTATTGAAACTGGCTATGCACTGGGTTTGGTAGTGATATTTCTGAGCTAAATGCCTTTAATTCCTTCTTACTCTACCTGTTCACAGATAATTCTACTTAATCCTCTAACATCTGTAAAGCCACATGTACCACACTCTGTGTGTCCCCACGGGGCTATACAGCCATCTATTAAGCAAAACTCCCAGGAGCAAAACACTCAGCTCTTAACCCAAAAATGAAATCATGCACACAGTCTGCTACCAGTCTGTCCGCTTCTTTGTGGAGCTGTCTTGTTCGAGTCCGTCTCCATTATCAGCCCACACACAGTGCACTGGCAACAGCTGCCACATCAGCTGCTACATTCACTATAAACCATAGGCTGGAAGTAATTAGGCCATTCTGCCACTGGGACAGTAGCCTGATGTTACATTGATTAGGAGCAGCTTTCGTATCTGCGCCGACCAAACGGGAACAATAATATTTGGATCCATCAGTGGTTATGAACCATAGTTTCATTTTTTTCTAATGAAAGTTGATCTGGAAGCCACTAGGTGGCAATAGCTCATTTCTTCTCATTGCTAGGCTCTGTGTTCCTCTTAATACTTAAAATCCTGGCTACATTTGGGTGAGTTTAGAGTTCATGTGTTCATATGTTTACACCCGCAATACAGACCTCCAGTTCAGACTGCCGTTCATTCGATGTTTTGCATAACATTTGGCATCAGAAGGAGATGCAGTCTGCTGTTAATAATATAAAAGCATGGCGCTGCTGCGAGAAAGCACAGACACGAAAAAAAAGCAGGCTTTTGGCCACGAGTACAGAACCAGTGTGGCGTGACAGTCCCTCTGTCTGGTGGCGGTGGTGATTCAGGTAAGGCCTTGCCCCTTGTGCCTCAGCCCAATCCAATATTTTTCCTTGTAATCCCCCTTCCACTCCTCAACACTGCTGCTCTTTCAGAGTTAAGTCCACATAAGCTCCCACTTGAGTGCCAGAGGCAGAGCAACAACAGTGATGGCGCGGTTGCCTAGCGACGTCTCAGTCACTGCACCTGAGGGTGTTGGGTAAACACCCTGAGCCTGCCTGAGGGAAGAGCAGAGAAGTGACATCACTGTTTCCTTCCATGACATTTATTAAAGGGGGCTGTTATTAATTTCTTACATTGACTCTTGTCATTTCTTCTTTCACCCCAGGGTGAGATTACATAATAAATCTAAAACAAGTTTTGCACGTGTGCGCGTGCGCACGCATGCTTGTGAATGCTTCACTGTTATGTAGCTGTGGGTAGTTTTGTGAGATTCCAAGATGGGATTTGACTGATCTCATAGTGCCTCTCAGCAGGGTGTTCCTCTTGCACTTTTATGATAAGCCTCCTGTCTAAAAAGTCTGTGCTTGTTTACGCTTGTAGAGGGGCTCAGTTTTAATGATGGTTAGAGGCTGATAAAAGGTCCCCTAGCCCCCATTACTTACAAGAATTTGAAGCCTATGAAATTCTTTATTAAGGTAAGACCCCTATAGCCACATGAATAAGAGGGATGTGAAATTTCTAACTTTGACGTTACTTTGCAGCCAAATGAATTCAAAGTCCCATTCATAATCCGACTGTATTCATGCTGTGAGACAAATGCAATAGTAAAAGTCAGTTAATCAATTTTATCCTTTTCAACGCCTCCTTGCATAATGTTGATTAAGCTTTGAGCTTATGAATAAAACTCCCTCCCAGGAGGGACATAAAAATGTGATTTGAATGAACTGATGTGGCACAGTGTGATTCAGTCGCCGCACTTTATCATCCATTAGGATGCACAAACCCACTAGCCCATAACTACTTTTATTCTCAAATGAAAGAAATTTATTTATTTTTTTTGCCCTCCCTTGAGGAAAGAAACTTTCCAATGTAACATGCAGCAACAGTTCATTAGTTTACATTTCCTAACATCACCAGTTCATGTGTGTTTGTGCCCTTGGCCCACCCAAGTTAATGCTGACTTTAAGACTCTTTTGTTATGGAGGTCATGCAGGGCAGCCTGCTTTGGCCCGGAGATACTATAATAAGGCCAGTGTTTATGGCCGCTGCTGAAATGGGTTTGTAGGCGAGGCTGAACCTGTGCGGTATTGACGCAGGGGTTAATAGCCTGTTGGCCTCTTTAATGGAGCTGGATCAGGCCAGGCAGCAGGCCACAGAGGAAGAGCCTCTCTGTTTACAAAGTCATCTCTGATTTGAAGAGGAATAGTCACCAAGGGGTGAACATACCTTGGGTGACTTGCATCTAAAGACGCACTTATGTGCCTTACCAGACTGTTTGCAGGACACAGTTTACAGTGCTTTGCTGTATACACTGATCCACTCACAAAGCTAATGTTCATTGCCTTGTTGTAATACAACATTTTGCCAGGAAAATTTTGTAGCTCAGTGAACATCTCCAACTGAGATACTGACCCAGCCTCCAACCTCCCTGATGCTCCTGTGATGGAGCACCTGCTGGATAGGCCCGAACCACCTGCTGCTGACACCTACTTATTTGCACTAGATATAAAGTAATAAGAGGCTGATGTGACAGTCATTAGTTTGGCTGTATATTCAACTACTTTGCGGATTATTATCTTAATGGCAAGCCCCCCCCCCTCTCTGTTTACAAAATAAATAAAATAAAATGTTGTTGAGATATTGTTGAGGCTCTGCAAATATAAAACAGAAATCAAATATTAAAATATATATAAATGACCACCAGTCAGTTATAGCCATAAGCACTCACCTTTAAGCCTTGTTAAAGATTCAGAGACATGACTGAATTGTACATGAAGAGGTTTTTTCTTTGGGTAGTCTTCACCATGAAACATGCACAAATGATGCCCTTTTCATAGTGTAAGTAGTCTATACATAAGACCTGAAGTGGTAGTAAAATTAATATTATTGTTGTATCTACAAGATGAACTATGTTCCACATGTATTGTGATCAATTATTTATTCACACTAATGACGGTGCTATACATTCATTATTAATAGTAAGCTCTGGTGTTCCTCAAGTGATGCTGACAGAGGGAAATGGAGGGGCAGATGGGAATGTAAGCTTGATTGTACCCTGAAGGACACCAGAGACTGACTTGGCTGCAAAGGAATCGTCTCGTACCATTTAGAGATGTAGCCAGAGTCCCGGGGAAGGCACTTAACCTGTGGCTGAGGGGAAGAATTACATCCACTTGATTGGAACAGCTGTTCGGCTTGAGGATGCAGCTTGGATTTCCCACTGCACTCTAGCATGTAATCGCACAGAGACGCTGGCCTCTGCAGAGCTGCTGAGCATCAGTAGCAGCACAAGTTCCATGTACTTGTATAGCTGTTAGCAACAAACAACCCAAACAGTGTCCCACGATTCATTCAAGAGATTATATTATATTATACGGTTCGTGTTTATCATCGGGAGTGTGTTCAGACAGTAATTTCAACTTTTACAAATGTCAGAAAATGTTTTTATCCAGCTCCAAACACCTTGGATTCTCAAAATGCATTTCAGTCCTAAGTCATGTTATATCCCTTCCACCAAGCATCACCTAGTTAGGTGTAATACAGACTTTCTGTTCAATAATTTAAGTCTCAAGCCCAAACCAAGTTAACTCTGTAAGTCCCTTCAGAGCCACAGAAGTCATTCATCAGTTGTTTTGTTTTTCCTGCTGACTAGGCGCCTACTCACTGTGACAACTAAGCATAGCTTTGTGTGTAAATATTTAAGTACATCTGAGAATCTTACTGCAGTACAAGTGTGTTGCTGCAAAGTTTATCCAAGGATCCTAAGTGTAAGTCGGATTCTTTCTGCACTGGAATCATAGCAGCTGAAACTTTTTGTCCACAAGTAGGAGCCCAACACAACCGGAAGTCTGCATCCATGACTGGTTCAGTGATGCTAGGCTGGCGTGTTAGCACTCAACCTGTGCTGGAGAAACTATTCACACCCTTTACTTAATTAATTAATTAGCTCTATCATCAGCAAAGTCCTTCAACGAAAATATACTTGAATTAAAAGCAAAAGTGCTGAATGCAGAACAAAGTGTCCTGTGACTGTTTTATTGTTGTTTAATTATTGTTAATCATGCATTAATGAAAAATGCTGTTGCTGTTTGAGGAGGAGCTCATTTGGAACTATTTGGTAACCAAGTGCAACTAATGGTTAGTTTCATTGTGGATTAAATGACTGTTTAGCTTGTTAAAACAAATTCTGAGATTCATGAGTCTCAAGTGTTCCAAACACTTATCAAAAATAATAGCAAATCTGCTGTCAGTTGACTAATTGAATAATTGACTTAATTCAAGAACAGTGGCTACTTCATCAGCTACATCCATTCAAACGTTTGCTAATGAAAATCAGCCAATCACATGGCAGCTCAGTGCATTTGCACATGTAGATATGGTCATGGTGACCTGATGGAGGTCAAACCCAGCATCAGAATGGAGAAGAAAGGGGATTTAAGTGACAATCAAGAGCATCTCTGAAAAGCACCACACCAGCACTTGAAGCTGATGGGGCTGTTGTAGCAGAAGGCCACACTTTTGAAAGCAAAAGGGGTCCAGCCCTGTTTTAGTAAGGTGTAACTAATGAAGTGGCCATTGAATGTATAGTTTGTGTACATAAATCCCACTTTATAAAGTACCTAGTAATGAATATATTAAACTGGCTGTACTTTTAGATGTATTCTGAGCTCTTAATACATCTAAAAGGGAGGTATTGTACTTCCAGTTTACTATATTCATTACTAGGTACTTTATAAATTGTGATTTCTGCACAAAATAATAGAATAGAATAATCATTTTATAGTATTTGGCATAATGAATGATACTACATTAAAAGGCTCACCAGTCTGATTACAGTTATTCTTTTGGGTACATGAATTTCTACCAGAATGACTCACAATACTTTCAATATTTGTCACATTTGACATTTCATTCAAATCCAAAGCGGCCAGTTTCATGGTGAACACCAGTGTTAGCAGGATTCATCTTTCAAGCACCCGTTTGTCCCTGCAGGGCCTGGACTACTTGTACACAACATAGCCTTTATTTATCAGAGGTACGTTTAATATTTGGATAAACTGAAGTGCCTGCTGTGAAGATTATTGTACCACAGTCTTTCAAATTAGCATTTATGAGTTTTGAGGGTTATCATAATTCATCACAACGCACCCTCTTAGTTCATTCTGCTTAAATAGCCCATGGATACGAGGTAAAATGCTAATGAGTAACTAGTTGTCGTATAAATGTAATGAAGCGCGGTATATACCTCTAAAATGTGGGCTGATAAAGGGAGTCAGTGCACATAGTTACTCTGTAGCACTCTAAGATATATTTTAACATTAAAATGTTTCTTTTATTTATAAGACATGCTGAGAAATACTGTTTTCAAAAGCTGTTTAAAGTGCACAGTTTGAGTTTGAAGCCTGATTGCTGAGGGAACCATGTCTTGGTAATTGTACAGCGTCTACACTGGATCAGTCATCCGTATCATATGTGACTGGTTGTAGGTATTTTCTCCCCCACTTAAGCAGAAACATCAAATTTATTCTGCTGCTTTGATCTCATTTTAGACAGAGTCCTGAAATAGCAGCAGGCTCAGAGTGGTGTCAGCAGAAGCACAGCCAACAGAGCCTGCCCGTCCTGCGTGGTACTTCTGCTGAATAACAACATTAACACTTAACTGTGAACAGTTGATCACGCAGCCGGCAACAGAACCAACATCCGGTCATGTTTTTAAGATTGGACTGTTCTCAGCACCTGCCCAAGAGACTCACTAGCTGTCTGGAGAGGAAATGAAAAGAGCCAGGCTTGGACATGTTTGAAGAAGAGAACTTTATTTACAACACACAAGGCACTGGCAGCAAGCCAGCAGCAAAGCTCTCAGTCTATATATGCCATTTATCAAGGGGGTGGGGGTGATAAACGGGAGTTTGCTTTCTTCTTTCACGCTGCACTTTGGCCACAAGCAAACCTAGTGAACTTCTTCTAAGCCCATCAAAGATCTCTCCCCTGAAGTTAATCATCCTATCTGCCGCCCGGCTAGGACCAACAGGACTGCTTAACAATTTGATTATTATGTCAGGGCAGCAGAGCCCACTGTTGATGGCTCTCTTATGCACACAGGTCCACAACCCTGCTGGGTTCATAGAGGATTTCATTATTGTACTACAGAAAAAGGTTAACTTAGTTTTATGTTCTCATTACTGTGATACTCAGGGAATCAAAGCACCTCTCATTAACTAGTTCAGCGTGTTCCATCAGCTCTGCTCACCTCTACCCGTCTTCTTCACCTCCTCATTGCCCAGCCCTCTAATTTCTGGCCACAGCGGGCCATGAAGCATCACTCTTTTTAACACCATCATATTTAATCTTTTTTTCCCTAACAATTTTCTTAATGTTATGCATTGTTCTTACTTGAATCTCACTTCCTCTGCTGACCTTCTCCTCCATCCTACTAATCACCTCTCAACACGGCCTACCTGCATCTTGCCACCACCTCATTTTTCTCGCTCTCTCTTTTTGCCTGACTCTCTGGGTTCTCTCTGGGTGTCTCATTAAAGGCGCTCTATCTAATGAGATTACGCCGTGGGGATTAATGGTGTGGCTAATTGATAGACACACAGCCAGAGAGGATTAAATCCCTTTAAGTCCCCAGTGGGCTTTTTGGCGCTTCAGCTGACTAATTGAAATCACAGGAATGGACACAAATATACTTCCTGACCCCACACACTGCTCTAACAATCCTTCCTCTATGATGCAATAACATATCCAATAGTGGGTATGTTTCTTTTCTTTTTTTTATTAGAAAATGAAGCTTTATCCAAACAATAAGGTCAAAGATTAACTGCATAATCCCCCGGGGAGTCTGGTTTCATGACGCTAACACTTAAAAATACATTATTCCACAGTGAAAAATGAAGTAGGTGTAACAATTCCGAGCTCAGATACAAACCAGTCGATTAAAATGCAAATCAAGGCGGAAAAGCAGTGAACTTAAAGCTGGAAATGTCATTTCATATTTTAAATCATAGTAAAAAAAGACAATCCTGACGAAAAACCGATGTGTGCTGCTTTCAGCGGATTCAACATCAGTGGTCAGTAGGCATGGGTGCACTGGTGGCATGCATTGGTTTCTGCCACAGTGCTGTTTTTGGTACTGTCATAGGGTCTTATGGCAGAAATCTAAAAATCCAATATTCACAAAGCACTTTAGAAATAAAGTCGTACCAATACGAACTATCATGCTCATTCACAGCTGCGTGTCTTTATTCTTGGAGTCTAATAAAGTAGGTATGCATGAGAGTGGTGCAGCCGCTCACTACAGCGCCAGTCTGAAACCATTTTAGCTCCTCTTCTCTAAGGAAACGCACAACTTTCTTCTGATTGGCTGCCACTGAAATGTAAATATCCTGGTAACGACAGATGGCTGCCCTTCTCTGAGCCTGGTTCTGCCTGAGATACTTCCTGGTAAAAGGGAGTTTTTTATTCCCACTGTTGACACCAGTCCTAAATAAGATTCCTTATTTACCTCCAAAAAATGATGGCACGCTTTCAAAACATGTGTTGTTTATTTTCTGAAGCGCACATTCAGTATCTAGATGAATGAATAAAAGAATTGCAGTACACTGATTAATTGAACAACTATCAGCAGGCGTGGCTAATGAACTTTCCGGTGTCCCAAGGCCAGAAGCCAACAAAAGGAACATGTCTGTCAGAGACAATACAGACTGAAACGGAAAGAGCATGTCTTCATATACTTGGAAAAAAAAGAACAGATCAAAGTATTTTATGAAATAAAAAAAGAACACCAACAAAAATAAAATAAAAAATGTATAAGCAGGCATCTTAAAAAAACAATTTGATGCTTCAACAGAAAGACAAAAAAACAGAAAACATAAATACCCACATATTAAAAACAAATGGGCCAAAAAATCCCTTAAAGCTCACTGTAGAGCCACAGAGAGAGAGAGAGCAGCAACTTTTATGTCAATACTTCAAAAATATGTATCTTACAGTATTTTTATTTTCTCAGTGTCTTTTTACAGAGTATATTCATATAGCTTCTGCAGACTATTTTCACATTCTCACCACAGAGTAACAAGTGCTTGGAGTAAAACATTTGGAGAAAAAAAAAATCATGCACCTTTTAATACATTTGTTGGGCTATAAAAAACGGGAATGTTCAAGGCGACCCCCCCCCCCCAAAAAACAAACAAAAAACCCCCTAAAACAAACCAACAATCTTCCTCTGACACCTTTGTTCCAAGTCATTTCAAGCTTCTTGTTCTTACACTGATTAATCAGATCATGCCTACGTAAGCTTTACACTGTGGAGAAAGCAACACAAAACCATACAGGGCAGGCAAGTGTCTCAACATATAGGCTCTGAAACTTGTGTGTCCACAGAGGAAAGGCAGGCATTCTCTACTAAATTAGAAACCCCCCCACATGTATAAAAATGGTCTCACACAAAGTCAGCGTCGGGCGCTGCAGTTGTGTTGACAACTTGTGAAAGTTGGACTTCAGCGGAGACCTCTGGAGAAGAGGGTGCTCTTCCCTCTAGCGACTCTTAGTGGGTTCCTTCAGGCCATAATTTGTTGGGTTACGATATCCGATGGTATGCCCTGGCTGTGTCCTTCCCTCCTGGGACTGGCGGCTGGGAAAAAGGAGAGGAGATTGACAGGCAGGGCCGGTTTGAGGAGCGCATGTTTGGGGTGGGGTTGGGGGGTGGTCGACGGGAAATGGGGGAAGTGTCTCCACTGTACTGCACGAACGGCAACCGATCCTGAGATAGCAGGAGTCTGATACAAAAAACACACCACAAAAGGCACTTTATAAAATGACAGTGCTTCTGTTCTAAGGAAATTCAAGTTGACAGAGTTAAAGAGAGAGTCAGAGTCTTCCCCAAAAACATACTCTTCAGTGTGAAACTAAAGCGAGAGACATTGTTTCTTTTTAACAATGAATCCAAGCACAAATTCACTGCTCCTGTCTCTCATGACCGCCTTGGGACATCCGGATCCAGCGCAGTGAGAGATTAACAAAAGAAAATTAAAATGAAAAACGAAACATCACACTACAAATTTGCCACAAAAAAAAATAATTAAAATATATAAAGCCAGAATACAGTTGCGTTGCAGCAGAATTCATGTTTGCGGGCCTGGTTGCTGTGAGCAAACAAATGCAGCCCATGTATGGGTCCATTCCTCACACGGAGCCTGCGTCGTGTACTTGGCCACTCCTTGCTGTTTACAGCAACGTCCATCCAGCCGGTCCCGCCTCTCCCATCTGCAACCCCACCCAGCCCCGCGGCGCCGCTCTCAGTCATCGTCCCCTCCTCCGTAGAGGTCAGCCAGCTTCTTAAAGCGGGGGCCCCAGTCGTTGAGGTAGTCGTAGTCCTGGTCCCCTGAGCTGGTGGAGTTGAGCGAGCTGACAGAACCGGCGGTGGAACCGCTGCCCTCGTAGTCAAACACCAGCAGGGAGTCGTAGGGAGGAGCGGTGGGGTCGTTGTCTGCTGCCCTCAGACCCTGGAGGCACAAAGACAAGAAAGGCTGAACTCCCACTCTGAGCACCTCCTCTTTATCTGCTTAATTAGTAAAACTGGGCTTAGGCCAATAACTGCTGCTAATCAGAAATATAATGGAGGAGCTCGTTTTTCACATAGCAACAGGTTGAGGTTGCTAGACTGTAAAAGGTGCAATAAAATGAAAAATAAAATCTCATCTGGCTCATTTGCCCATGAACACTTTAATATTGCATTACAGCCTGAATGCTATACACAGAGAGCAAGCACGTTTAGCGGTGCCACTGACGATGCCAGTACAATCAAGTAAACCAATAATATGTAATGAACTATTGTTGGCCATTAAAAAGATTATGTTTCAAACTTCAAAACCACTGATGTGTAAACCCTTTTATAACACATCAGTGAGGCATCGTTAACTTCAAAATAAACACAGGCGGCTATGAGAACGCGACACCAGAGCTTCAGAAAAAAGGTTTTTAAGCTTGGACATACATCATTTATGAAGTCGCCTATGTCTCCAGGGTGGGGCAAGCTGGGTCTGACAGGGTACTGCGACTCAGCAATCACAGGCCTCTCATCCACCCTGCGCACCCCTGTCGGCTTGTTGATGATGTGGTCCAGAGACTCCGGCTGCTGCAGCTGGCTCAAGTCGTAGTCCTGCATAAAATCCACGGGGGAAAACTTTTTGGTGAGGATTAGAATAATCATCATAATAACCTGCTTTCTAACTGCAAGCTCATGTAATACTGTACATTTTTTATTGGGAACAGGCTCATTGTACAACTTGGAATGTAGTTGTTGGGCAGGTCTCTTTGCCAAGACTTTGATGTACACTCATTTTACATCAGTGAGAGCTGATCCGCTGTGAAACTGTGCTACTGGGCTTTCTAATGTTTAAGCTCTTTTCTAAACCTGCAGCTCGGCAGACTCAAGCTGTGCAAATCCAGACTCCAAAGTAATTCTGTACTTTTACTGCGTATTGAATGTCATACTGTACTGTTTTAGGAGCCAGTATATGCTTCACACTGATCAGAAATGATGCAGTATGGCGTCAGACGCCCATCAAAGAGTGACTTTTGAATGTGAGTGTTTTTTCCCGAAGCTTTTTTTTTGGATCCAGCTGTGAACTTCCATTGTCAACGAGAACAGCAGAACAGCACACACACAGATTCTGTCCAAAATCTGCTTAAATGGAACAAGTAGCATTAACGCTAGAAACTATTCATAGACGTAGCCCCCTAGAGCTATTCATGACGATATACTGTATACTGCTTTATGTGCTACTATCACATTTCTCTGTTAAAGCATGTGCCCCAGTGTGTCGTCCGCTCCCTCATCATGTAGGTAATATCTGTTTCTTTGGCTTTATGAGAAACACAATAACTCCCTTTGCTGAATTCACGTGCTTAGTAATCTGAGCGCACTATAAACTTATAGTTTCAGTTTATACTTATTACTCATTTCATTGATGATGAACTGGAAAACTAAATGACGCACAGCCGATGAATGGCCTGTGATTATTACAAATAAGTTTACAGCTCTGACATTTTCAGGTCTTTTATTAAGAAATAAATAATGCAGAGCTATAAATATGAATATGACTGGCTGATAAGTTCCCTGTGCTGCCTTCAGAAGTCTCACACAGGTGTGGGAGAAGATATCTGAGCTTAGGAAAAAAGCATGTTTTTAAAAAAGGCATACTTCATAATATATTTATGAATTAATCAAAGGCTTCATTGTCGAAAGCTTTTTTTTAATTAAAAAATGAAAATCTGATCTGAGATGATGGTGTGGAGTAGGTGTTTATGGGCAAAAAAAGAGTGTCAAGAGTGGAATTCAAGCCAAGTGGCATCATTTGTTTGAAGGACAGACTGAAAGCGTGACTCACATTTGGAAAAGTGTATTTATTCTCCATAAAGTTTATCCTCTTGTCTAATTCACGAGTAATTTTACAGTTGTGCTAGCTAATCTTCTGTGGCCTCTGACTTTATTGATTTTTCTTTTAGCTAGAAGAATGGCCCACTTGAAGACTTTAAAAAAGCAAAGAAGTCTGGCTTCCAGTTTTTGTCAGGAAATACTAAAGTTGTGCTAAAAAAAGCCCATAAACAATATTTTTATTTTTCCTCAGGATATATTAGTCAGTGGCTTCTGCATGTTACAATCTACTTGATGCTGTCAGAGGCTGAATTACTAATAAGGTTACATCATGTGCTAAAAGGATGTTACTGTAATTGGAGGATGCTTTTGAGGAAAGAAAGAGGAAGACCTTTACACACGTTTGTGAAACAATGTTTCATTCTAAAGATCTCAGTGAACTCGTGCATTGTACAAGAAGTCGATTTGTAAAACTTCTTCCCTCTCAGATATTTCATCATTAACTGTAAATAGTATTATTGCAAAGTGGAAGTGTTTAGGAAGCACAGCAAAGTGACAGTGACCATGTGAGTTACAGAGCAATGTCATCGAATGCAGAGGTCCATAGTACTTAAAAAATGCTCTGCTGTGTCAATAACTTCCTTGTCATTATAGTCAACTCAAAGATTGTGTGCCAGGAGCTTCATGGCAGTGTTCTGCTCTGTCGAGGGGTGGAGGGGTTGTAGGTGTGGGTGGTTGGGTAGGCGCTCTGTGGGGTTAGGCTTTCCTGTGTATGCCCTGGCACCCTCACTGTGCCGGCTGGTGTCATTCCCGGGCTTTTGGTCTGTTTGCTGTCCCCCAGCTCCAGAAGAGCTGTGGACTCCTCCTCCTGGCTGTCCGAGCTGCCTGAGTGGGACTGGGATGGGCTATCTGGCATCTGCTGGGTCTCGGTGGGGCCTCGGGCACTGGTGGAGGCCTTCCTGCATGTTTCTGGCTCGGCACACTGGTGTTAGCTGCAGCTTAGTGCAGAGTTAGTATAGTTTTGTATTTTCTGATTAGTTTTTATTTCTATTTAATTTTGACTTTTTGTTTTTTTTGGATCACTACGCAGCCTGTTGTTGTGTCCGTTTATTTGTCTAACCCTGCTGAAGTATTTGGTTTCTAGGTTTCATTTTGCTCTCTTTGAAAAGAGGTGGATGTTGGGTGGCAAAATAGAGACCCTAAACTTCTGATTGTAAATATTATTGCTTATGCATATATTCTCATGCAAACCACAACTTAATTATTCTTGCAAGTGTTTTACTGAATAAAAGGCCAAATGTTTGCAGGTTTTAACCTCAAATATGAATGCTTATCTTTCTTATGTATGAATGCATGATTTCACCGAATATTTTATTGCCCAGTCAAGCTGAAATAACATGAATATTCTGAATCTGTGGTAAATATTCTGCTGTGTGTAATTGTGACTGCCTTTCCCTGTTTTCTGACATTTGCTAGACAACACTATTAATGATTTAATCAATAAGGCAGGACACAGGATGTGCACTCAGTTGCTGTGAATCCACTGGACAATTACCTATGCTGTTCTAAAACAGATGCAACTGGACATCACACAGTCTTTGTACTGTGGAGCTGGCAGGCTAAAGACTGTTTAATATCTGATCTGACTGCAGTGGACATCTGCACCTCCTTGGTGTAATGCCTAAGGGCTTCTGCACATGCATGAACAGGTCTATAGCTTGTTTCACTTGTTACTTGTCAATGCACTGTAGAGACCAAAGAAATTTCCCATGTGGGGAGTAATAAAGTCAGATAATATAACAATACATTTCAGATGATTTTAAGTCATTAAACACCATCACTAAACAAAAAGGTGAAAATTCATGTTTCACAGTACCTGGTCCTCCTCTCCTCCTCCCTCTTCATCATACTTGAGGATGTTGTCCCTGACGTCATCCTCAGGGTCAATCAGCAGGGGCTTCGCTTGCCGCTCCTTTTCCCTGCGCTTCATCCAGACCACAAACAGCAGAACCATGCCTACAATAAAAAAGATTATTTTAAAACGAAGAACAGCAACTGTTTGCCAATAATTAATGTTGATTTTTGTTAAAACCATGCAGCTGTCAAAGATCAGACAGTATTTGTTGTACTCACTGAGTAGTATGATGATGCAGATAAGTATGGCAATGATGGCCCCAGTGCCAAGGCCAGCAGCTGCCACGGCTCCCGTTGCACTACAGTCCCCGTTATCATCACACGGACACACTTTGACCCTGATTACAGAGCGGTTGGACAGTGGAGGGTTTCCCGAGTCTGACACAATGATGGGAATCTCGTACACACTTGCTTCCAGGTAGGGAATCCTAAGCCTTAGCTGAGCATAGTCACCTGCAGAGCAAGAGTTAGCATGTCAAATGTCATAACAGTATAATTAAAAATAAACAAGTGTGGATTGTTTGGAAGGGTTCTTAGGAGAACATGGCAACACAACTTAGGTTTAATAAACTGAATAAACTACAAGACTGGAGATATTTGTCCATAATGCACAGTGCCACATTTGGCGAAAACCAAACGCAGCACAAACACCTAATGCTGTCGTACTCTCAAGCACGGTGGTGGTGGGGTGATGATTTGTGCTTGTTCTGCAGCCTGGGCACCTTGAAGCCACTGAATCAACCATGAATGCCTCTGTATACCAAAGTATTTTAGGCTGCTGCAATGGGTCAACGTCCAACCTTCAACCTGAATGTGGAATCTTAGGAGAGCTAAATAAATTCCCCCAAACCTCAATGAACTGAACCAACGCTGTAAAGAAGACTGGGCCACAGTTCCTCCACGATGATTGAGACTAATAAAGTCATACAGAAAACGATTACTTTAAGGTATTTCTGCTAAAGGCGATGCTACAAAGTACTGAAACATCTACGTGTTTTTTGACAGGAGTGCAACAAATCCAGTGAAAGCTTTCTTTTTCACATGACTGTACATAAAACTGAAATGTACAGCTGTATAACCTACAGCATTTATCACTCAGTCAAGCTAAGACAAGAGCCTCAGCGGGGAAAGAATCCAGGTATGTGATCAGATTTGTCCTCAAGACAACTGCTGTGATACATCCATCTGGGTGGATTAGGTGACAGATTGGATGCTCGGGGGACAGAGAGATGAATGGATCTCATTTGTCACAAACAATAGATCGTACGTCAACAGCGGATGGCACCCGCATCTCTCACTGTGAGCTTCGTGAGACATTTTGTTAAACTTGGACTTCTCTCATAGCTGATAGCGATCCCCCCGATTAATGCTGCCAGTTATTCTGCTGAGAGGTTTTCGTCAAGTTTATGGTTTCATTCAGAATGATGATGTGTCATTTCCCCACAGCTCTTAAAAATGAACCTCACGAGGGTCCAGTTCGCGGGACCGAACTTTATTAAACACAGTGTATAATGACTAATTACCGTTCAGTCTGGAAATGGTCCAGTTTCGTCGAACGCTTGCAGGAAAAGAAGGCAGCTCGAAGACAAACGGCCCTATGTTGGGTTCGGCATCAGCATCGGAAGCTGTGATGTTGATCCTAGAGTTGGGGCGTGCTCGTTCGCACACTTGCGCCTCCCGGGGTATCAGCACGGGCGCGTTGTCGTTTACGTCGATCAAGTTGATCTGGAGGGTTCCTGTCCCGCTGGCTTGAGGCGAACCTGAGGGAAGGCAAGAAGAAAGAGAGAAGACAGCGAGATCAAAGGGGGAGACGGTGAGATAACAACAGAGTAGTGAGGCAGAGCGGTGAAGATGAAATGATTGGAGAAAGAGAACAAAGCCCCCCCAAAACAGGCAGTTTGACGAGAACGCTACAGAAGACGGCAAAACATTCGTTCCATTCCTGCCTCATTTTTCGAGCTGATTCAGGTGTGGAACTGAGAAAATGAGATGGGCGCCAAAGAATCAACAAAAGGAAAAAAACAAGAAGTTTTGTTTACAGAGTGGGTGAACGTGGAGGGACAATGCTGTATACATCTGTAGTGGAGCACCGAACACCAAACAGCAAATGAAAGGACACATAAATGTTTTAGTCCTTGTATTTCAGAGAAAAGCCGAGGCGAGACTCATATTGGTGGGGAAAGCGCTCACATAAAGATTGCTGTTATCTGCACTCTGGAAAGCCTACTGGGAAACAACTCAAATGCTAACCCCTTCACTGCATCCAGAAGCACAAGCTCATAATAACTTCTTTTGATTGCCAGACCAGAACAGAACGGAATAAGGTTAGAAGAAATGTTTTCGATGTTTATTGCATTGTTAACAGCAAAAAAAACCCCTTCAATGTGGTTTGATTACAGTACTGCTATCTTCCTGACTTGGAAATATACTTATTTTTTTGCCACCGTTTCACTGGATTTTGTACAACATGGTGCTGGGAACGAGCACCTTGTTGTTTTTCCAAGTGTACTGCTTGCTGTCAAAAAGTCTGATTGATTTTGAAGTTGTGCTGTGGTCCGTCTCAAGTCAGAGCAACTTCAAAAGAGTGAAAATGTGTGTAATGAAGTTGAACTCTAATGTGCACGGGTGTATGTACGGCATCTGTAGTAACAGATTTAAAAAGATGCTTACACAGGGCAGCATTGCATTTGGACATGTGGACATGGTCAAGACGGCCTGCTGAAGCATCAGAATGAGGATGAAAGGTAATTTAAGCAGGCTGTTCTGAGTATTTTTGAAAGTGCTGATCTCCTGGGATTGTACTGCACAACCATTTCTAGGGTTTACAGTGAATAGGCTGAAAAAACCTAATCACAACCAAGGCATGCAGAACACCACGTTGAACCTGGAAGCAGATGGGCTACAGCAGCAGAAGGTCATTGTACTCAAATGGCCTCCACAGCCACCAGACCTCAGTCCAACAGATCCCCTATGGAATCTGATGGAACGGGGACTTTACATCATGGATGTGCAGCCACCAAATCTGCAAATGTGTGACACTATCATGTCAAAGTGGACCAAAACCTCTGTTTCCAGCACCTTGAGAACCTATGGCTCAATAAATTAAAACAACCGTGCCGGCAAAAGAGGTTCCAACTGGCTACTAGCATGGTGTACCTAATGAAGAGGCCAGTGAATGTAATTTATTAATGCAATTCTCCATAGCAGTGCAACCCCCAAACTACAGATGAAGAAACCACATGCGACGCTCTGTTAAACAAACTGATATCTCGTGGCCTTGATATTCAATCGACAGCTTCCTGCACAGACTTTCAGCGAACTGAACTAAATGACTAAAGCAGTGCTGCATAGAAAGAGTTTACCCCAGCAGTTCATCAGTGCTGTATTTTAACTTTTTTTCCACTGTCAGACAGTAACTTGGTGCATCAACTATGTAAAGGTCTGTTGCTCCGGGCCCCAAGGCTTATCGACCGTCTTGTCGGTTATGATTGGCTGGGTGCTTTGTTGCTTCTTACGCTTCGCTTGAGGAGAATAAGTAAAGAGAATTTCAATCAAAGTGGAATATATCCCCTTGTTGACACTGGACTCTAGAATCGGTAGGCAGTCAACACTTTGAGCTTAAGCTGGTGTGCTTCAGGGCAACCAATCCCTCATTTCTCACTAGAGTAAAAACACCTGGGTCCCTCCTACTTACACCCAGGGCAAGCATCTCTATTTGTAGTGGTTCAGTTCTTTGTCTTCATACATTGTTGCAGCAGCAGGAACAGATACACAGAACCTTCCCTGACAGATCCTTTTTTCTATAAGAGACATGAGCATGAAGGTCACTGCGGCTTTAGATACTTTATACAGTGCAGTATATGAATCATTCACAATTTATCTGCACTACATACAGTGTTTGGTAGGAAAGTATCACGTATATGGCATATTTAACACTTACAGCTTCCTTCTAATGATTTTCCGTGCTGGAAATTCACAACAGTTTGCTTGTTTACATGAAGCTTTCATCTGATGTTTGCTCATTTTTAATCACCCTTCGCCCCATGCCCTATGTACATCTACATGACTGTGCAAAGGTCTTGAGCGAAACCTCATTTCTTCTTATTTTGCTAGGAAAATTGCACAGTTGTAACAAATCTCAAATTTAGTAATGGCTGTTTGACGGCCTGAAGATTACCGACATCCAATACTGATATTTGCACACAGAGATTTCTCTAAATTCTCAGACTCTTGATGATATTACATGTATGTATTGTAAATGATGAGATACTCAACGTCTTGGATTTTACACTGTGAAACATTATTCTGAAACTGTTCCACAATTTGCAGATTGGTGAACCTCTGCCCACCTTTACTTCTGAGAAACTGCCTCTCTGAGATGGTTGTTTCAAACACAGTCATGTTACTGAGTCGTTGCCAGTTAACTTGATTAGCTGCAGAACATTACTCCACCTGTTTCTCTTACTACTGTCTACTTACTCAGCGTTTTGATCCTCTGTTGCAAGTTTTTGAATTCAAGGTGAGTTAATATTTTTAATGCAGCGGTGATCAGAAATCTTTTTATGTGCTACTATGAAAAAATATGGGTTTATAAGATTTGCAAATCCCTGCATTCTGATTTTATTTCAATTTTCCAGAGCATCCCAACATGTTCAGAATTCACTGTGTACTGTGCACTATTCTGTACTCGCCATTTGTTTATTTTTTCCCTATCAAAGTTTAATTTAGATTGCTTTTTCTTAACCATATCCACGGTGTAATAGCAGAGGGCGTCCTGAGGCAAATCTGTGATATTGGGCTATGCAAATAAAATCGACTTGACTTGATTTGAGAGCTGCTTTATGCAAGCCACTGCTAAGACTCTGCAATCACCCTCAACTGTTTTGTCAATAGAAACACCTTCCCAGAAGCCACGGTATAATATAATACAGATGCACCTTAAAGTCTAATCCTAATAATCCCAGTCATAATATCTGATCCCTGCCAAAGAAGGAAGAACTCTGTGTGAGAAAACATTATTTGATTATGCTGTGACCTGTTTGGGTTGATGGTGCATGATAATAAAACCTTTTTGATATTGTGATCACTGGAAATAAGCAAGACTAAAAATCATACTATGAAATGGCCAAAGCTCTAACAGTTCATCCTGATAATGTTGACATTTCATTCCAGTCCTTTTAAAATTCTTTGAAATATTCCAGTTAAAACCCCAAATCTAAGCCTATCATTCAGGAACTCTCTGGGCCAAATTTCATGGGAATTCATCCAACAGCTACTGAAATATGTGAATATGAACCAAAGAGGTGAATAAGATCGCAAAAGATGGTTAAAACATGCCACTGCAACCTACTGTTACATACATGCTACTGTTTAGCAAACCATCACAACTCATACAGTCAGCCTGACTTACCAGACTTACCATTGTCGAATGCCAGGAATGTTGCCTCGTACACATTGTTCTTGACATATATGGACTCCCGGTCGAGCAGGGCCATGGTGGTGATCTGACCATTGGTCCTGTTAATCTTCAGCCAGTTCGCTGGATCTGATAACTTAGAGTACCTGCACGCACAGAGACGGAAAAATAAAGACAGGTCATTAAATCCAAAGATAAATACGCACATACAAGAGCCACATAATGACTTTTAAACCAACTGTTACTTGAATGCCAGCAGCTCTGAATCTTTTATTTTGTTGATCCAAAGTACCCATTATCAGGTTGAATGTTCATTACCCGAATAAGCAAAACCAGCCAAGGACCTTTAAAATATTACAGTGACATGGAGAGTGGAACATATGTTCACCGAGCTAATCATAGCTGCAGCTCATTAGCATGAAGACCGATGAAAACCCAAACCCATATGCGGAACAGCCAAGCAGCACTCTTAACAACTTCACAGCTCTTAGTACCCACACAGACGCCACGGCAGCTCTCATCGGAGTCACGGGTTGAAGCGTCCACAAAACTGAAAGTGACAGCTGCACAGCGCAGGAAGTGCCTCAGGTCTAATGAGAAATGGTTAACTCCGGACAAGAAGAACTCTCGCTAGTTGGTACTGTGAATATGTGTGTGTGCGCGTGCATGTGTGTGTATGCGCGTCAGCATAATGACAGGAATTTGGTGTGAGAGACACAGGAAGAAAAAAAGAGGCGGTGAGAGAGATCAGAGGCTTTTTTTTTCAGTATAAGCTTAGTCGGTGAAAGGGGGCTTAATTAAAAGAAGTCTGTTGAAAGCTGACACTAGTTAGCCAGAGGCTCACAGGCATCCACAAAACTAACTCCACCTACAGCTAAAGATGCACACAGTTCTGGGCTGGCACACATATGAAACAGATAAATTAGATAAGCAGGAGGACAGGCAGGTGCACTCATTATCATTATGCTTTTTAACTGCTTTTTTATTTTTTCCTTGAGAAAAGCAAACAAGCAAATGAAAATAAACATCATTTCTAGTCAAAGAAATTGTCGTGCTGTGTTAGCCAAGGTGTGATGTTGCCCCGTAGGTTACATTATGGTATTTGCGCAGGATGCCTGGCACTCTCATCTCCTTCCTGTGCCAACAAGATGTCACCTCCAGCTGGCAGAGCGAAATATCTTACTATACTTCATTGGATTTTTTTCTTCTGACAAGAATCACGCCTTAAGCTTGAACCCTAATGTATTAACATAGCTTTACTTAATACCAATTAAACAAAAAGGCGGTTAAGATTGTTTCTTTTTCCCAATTTTATAAGGATCACATCACACTGCTGCTGCAGCAGAAAGAGTCATATTACCTCTGTTTGTTATGTGAAAGACATCTGCAGATGACAACTGATTTTTATACCCTCCATATCTGTGACTGGCATTGACAGTAGTCTTTTTGCAGCTCTACATCTTCCAAATCCCAAACATGGCTATCAGGATTGCTGTCATGGAACAGCTTGCTCAGAAAATCTCTCACATGGCGCTTGCATTTAAGAGGCATGGAGGATCTATTCTAAGACGTCATACACGTTGTTGCAGAATGAAAATGTTAGGATCCTAACTTTCTAGACAGCATAAGATGAATTGATGAAATACACCTTTAAACCTGGAACCAAGCTTTAAACTAAGACATTTATAAGTGAAGATTTAAGGACATATTCTCAGCTGTGAGGGCTAATATCTAAAAATCAAAAATAAATACCAGAACACACTCCCATTAATTGAGCGTTTAGCTACCAGTTGAAGCACATCAAACAACTTCATCTGGCAAGCAGACATGGCCTCACATCATCTTCATTTTTCTTTCCTCCAGTGAGAAGAAAAAAATGCATAACATTCAGAAACATTAAAAAAAACCCACACACAATCTGGCTCCTTTCCCAACCACTGCTCACACAGAGGCCTTTCAGTCATACTTGGCGGTTCCTCCTGTGCACTTTTGCGTGTGGCTGTGTGTCTGCGCTTGTGCATTTCTCTGTCTTTTGTGTGCATATTGTGCAGGGGGTTCAAGTGAGGTCACCCAAAAGGAATAAAACAGCGGCAGCGGCGGCAGCAGCAGCATCAGCAGTGCAGACGGGGCTGTTGTCAGCTGAGTGTCTGCAGGCACGCGGCTTTGGAGAAGACAGCAGCTCTGAGCTCCCATCAATGACTGACGGGGAAGAAAGCGACAGGGTCGGTCGGAGCGGGAAGGAGGGATGGATGAGAGAAAAAAAAGGAGCAAAAGAGGAGTTACTTCTCTCAAAGGGCAGAACAGCTCAGCCCACTTGGTTTGCATGACATGTCTTTTTAGGAGAGGAAACCTGAGATGTGGCTATTGCTCACTCTTCGGTGCAGTATATATAAATATATATATCTATATGTGTGTGTGTGTGTGTGTGTGTACATCTCCCACAACCTCCCTCGCTATCAATTCAGTAACATTTCCACTGGGTTTCTCAGTGGAAGTGGCCGTCTTACTGACATTAAGAAAAATCAATCTCTCTCGTTGGAGCTGGCGATGGAGTGGAACACTGCTGCCGGACCTTAGTGAGCATGTGGGAGTTTCTGTCACATAGGGTCAATGCCTGGATGGCATGATGCCCGCTGTGTGTCATTCCAGTTAGGAAGGATGGAGGGAGGGATCAATGAGGAGGAAGATAGGGATCTAAGCAGGGCAGGCAAACAGTGTCCAACTCATTACAGGATGACCTCTTCACACCAGTCGCCTGGCAACAGGGAGGCAACTGGGATGTGGGCGGGGGAGGGGGGTCAGTTGAGAATGTCACGGAAGAGGCATAAACTGTGAAGAAAGCGATCGGCTCTGATTAAACAGTGGTGACAGTCAGAGAAGACACCTACACAGTGTAGGCAAAATATTGGAGATTTACATGAATATCAAGTACTCCCTCAGTCTATTGTACAAGACTTGCACACAACTCTATATATTCTGAATCTGCTTATATCCCTGACTTTGAATATACTATATAGAAAAGTTGACTTTTCAGTTTGTTTTTGCAACTTCATAGTGCTTAAGTCTGAAAATGCATTTTATTGGGTTTTAGATGCACAAGGACAGATTTATAAACTGACAAGACACCGTCCATCTGTCTACAGCCAAATAAGATGCACAAGCTAAAATAGCTCAGTTGGAAGAGCGACAGCCTAAAAGTCCCTGTTTTTGATCCTGGATTTCAGCAGCATGTTGACTGTTTTTTGGGGCACCTGTGGAATCCTGAGGTGCTTCCTGATGCATCCATTGGAGTGTATTTGTGCATGTGTGTGTGTGAATGTTAGTGCTCAGATGTAGATAAAAGCATTGTGTGTGCAACTGGGTGAATGAGACAGTAAAAAACTCTGAGTTCCCAACGTGAGTAGAAAGGGTGTACAAAAGCACCAGACCATTTTGTACCACTTTGTAGTTCTTACATCCTGCATGGAGTTTAATGAAATTCTTAAACAAATAATTTTTTTGTGTTTTTTCATACATAGGTTGATGTGGTAACAGGTTAAAAACCGGGGGAATAAAAATAGCAATAAAAGCAAAAGGAATAAACAAGTATTAAATATTGGCATCAGTGCAGAATTTGACATAATTTAAGCATTTTAAGCTAAAGCGATGTTCTTTAAAGTGTGATACCTGACAGTCTGGTGAATAAAGTGGTCCGGGTCTTGAGCCGCAAACACGGTAAGAGTGGTCCCTGCTGGCACACCTTCTTCAAAGCGAATCACTTTTGGGTTGACGGGGAAGACAGGCGGCTCATTCACATCCTGCACAGAGATGGTTACGCCTGCTGTGGACTGAAGCGAGGACTGGATGCCACTGGCCAAGTGGGCCTGGTTGGACACCACCACAGTTAGCATGAAGGCACGATTAAACTCAAAATCCACGGGCTACAGAAGAAACCAGAGACGGGAGAGAGACGGAAGGGAGAAAGCGATACAGAAAAGTTAATGAGGAGCGACTGGGGGAAAATGAGCGTGGCTGATTGCAAAATTAGTTCTAATTTTTAACCAATTTAAGAAATGACATATAATTAAGCGAAAAACAATGCACAACTATAGTCCTCAGTCTGGCACTTCACAACATCTGGCACTTCACAGCAGGTGGAACGGTACAAGATGCGGAGCTGAATAATAAAGGGAACGACTGTATGGCTCCATTTTGAAGAATTATCAAACATTCGGCACATCAATCAGGGTGGCGTGCAGAGAAAGGAGGCTTATTTTTTACCTTGACCACGGTCAGCATGCCCTCGTTTGTGATGGGATTGGTGCGGATGGTGAAGTGTCCAGATGGGTCTCCGCTGACAATGCGATAGACTGCGTTCCAGTTGGGACTGTGGGGCTGATCCCGGTCCACCACTGTCAGGTTGGTCACCACCACGTTTACTTTGTTCTCCGGAACCTCCCCGGAAAACTGTGCGGGACCAGGAAGGAAAGAAGCACGTGAACCACGAGGGAGGGAGGATGGCAGAGGAAACATTATGCTAATACTCCTCGAGCAGTCAGCTAATGAATGTTAATAACTTGATTTAGTGAGATTTTAAGCACATTCTGGAGCCATCATCAATCTTTTAGCATTTTAAATAATTGTTATTATGAAAACAAACTGCTTTTAGGGTCATGCCAATAATGCTCATTACATTAAAACATGAACTGAAATTGGAAGCAAAACAAATAGGGGGGGAATTAGAAAGACAAGATAGGGGAAAAAGAAAAAGATAAACTAGGAGACATATTTGTTTAAATGTGGTTAATAGAGAATCATATCTTCCATTATGTTAATGCAGTCCCGTATTCCTCCCAACGCTTGCTCGTATGAAACTCTTTATTTAAACTAATGGATTTGTTCAATTAAGTGTTTACCCATTCAATTTAGATTCTGTGCATTCACCAAATCTAGGTCTTAATAAGCAATTAGATAAGTACTGTAATTAAAGCAGCAGTAGGAATAATCTTTGGCTAATGATCTTCATTATATTGCAATCTGAAACAACTCCCCTCTGAACTAACTCTGGAGGAAACTTGGTGACAGCTGCAGAGCCGAAAGAAGAATTTACAGTGCAATAGGATACATTTCCCCGTCTACTGGGATTGATCTGGCTACTGAGCACACAAAGGTAGTCACACACGCACACACACACATGCAGCGAAAGCTCTTATGTCACATGATAATCAGTGTTTCCTCTTGTGAAGCGTTAGCTTGTTTATGGTGTGAGTCTGCCAGCTGCTGTTCACTTTAATGGCTTCATCATCGTGGGATTAAAGCATCATCCAAACCAACAGATTCCTCTCTTCCACTCCCTCCCACCCTCCTTGCTTCCTCTTCTCCTGTTCCCCCTGCTGGGCTGATAAGCACAAAACAAATTAAATATGCACTCTGAGTCCCCGGTGTATGGGCTCCTCTATTTTCACCCTGGGCTTTAGCCTAAACGCCACCACAAACCTTCCAAGCTTGTTTGGCCACGCTGTCAGAGAGCCAAATGGAATATGCTCCCTTGGAGGCATGCACAATGCTCCTGACTATAGAGGATGGCCCATTCAAAATGGCCACTCTCCGAGATGCAATGTGGCCCTATTGATAAGCCACGAGAGACACAGACTCGAGAGTTTCTGTAGGATTTTTTTTTTCTTTTTAAAGTTACAAGAAAAAGAAGTTATGATACTTTTATTTCAGTTATATAATAAAAGGTTTTTGTTGGTGTAACTAATTCTGGCTCCATAAGGATTCACACACAAACTTCATTTGCTCTTTCTTTTTAAACATGAATTATTCTTAGAGGCAGATCGTTTGAAGCTGTGACTATTTTGGCTTAAAAGCAAGATAGGCCGCTTCGGCTACGAGTGACAGTTAGCGGGATGAAGGTGAATACTGAAACATCTAGAGGTGTAAATTATGAATCACACAGTTTATCCAAACCGTTTGCATTCTGGCTGCATGAAAGATTTATAGTCAATACCTATGCACTACATTCTCTGGTTTTAAGCTAATATGCTTACGTTAATACGTTTAGCTCAGAATGAAAGTAAGTCTAATGGCTCAGCAACCTATTATTTCTAACAACAATAGCCAATCCTATTATGATCATTTCTGATCATTTTGTCATGGTCTTTTATTAAGCTCTTACCCAGTATGTGACATACTTTATATCACGGCTGAACAGCGATGTAGTGTTTATCACAGGGATTGAACTATGTAGTTGGTTCCTGTCCTTCTCTTTGTGCTCTCCCTTTGCTTGTCAGGAAAACAATGAAGAAAATGTAATGATGGACGGGCTAAATTTACAACCATTCTTGGACTCACACATCAGCAGTAGAAGTTGTTAATAAGCATACTTTGTTTCTTTAATTTATATTTTCTTTTAAATGTTGTCTACTGTACAAACATTTAATGTGGTGGTACAGTATATAGTGAAAATGAAAAAATCGGACATTTTAAAGTTACAATGTGTAAAATTGTCAGTAGATTAAATAATCCTAGCTACGTGCTACAGGAAAAATGTGTTTTAGGCAGCCAAGAGAGATCATAAACATTAAAATAGTTAGACTGTACCCTACAATGGCTGTGGCCACCCAGTGTGTGTCTGCTACTGCTTGGAAGGCTCTTATTCAACCATTTACCACAGCTATCAGTGCTTGGTGAGAAGCCTCCATGTCTGTTTACTCTGGAAGAAGCTGGAAAACTTTGTCCTACAGGAGTCAATGCAGGTAGCTCACTTGTGACTGATGACAACCATACTTAGATGAGTTGTTGAGGATATCCTGAACACTTCTGTCATTAAACGCAGCTGTTTTTGCCACTGAAAGCCTCTGTTAGCTGTTGTTAGCCTCTGTTAGCTTCTACTCACTGTTCACTGTGTTAAAACTTTCTTTGAGGATGATGTGTTATTAAGATGCTAATGGCGTTGTGTCTTTTCTTTGCGTTGTCGTTTGTTTGCTAGAGGGGTCTACAAGTTCTCTTGTCCTCTACGTTTGGCGTACTACTACGTGGCTGGTCTCTACCCATTTCCATAAACACTATTAGTTAGAAGAGAGATGTCCTTGCCAGCAACTATATTCAAATATGTGGGGGAACGTGGTGACTTCCACAGACGACAAACCTGCTACTGCAGTATTTAGTTTTAATAAATCAATTTTAAGTTTGTGAGAATGCATCAATTTATTGGAAAATACAATTACACACTGTTCTATGTCTATATTAATGAGTAAAGTATCCTGTTTTCAATTAAATAACCTAAAACTTATTACTGACTGTACATTTAACTGGCAAAACTAGAGCAAAACAATACAATCTTTGTGTCCCTGATGGTGCACTGAAAACAGTTCCAAATACTGATAAGAACATGGTATAGTACACATATTACATGACTTAAGACAAAATCCTGGCAGCTATGACCTCGCAAGTAGAAGTTCATACTAAAAAAGGTAAAATAAGGGAGCGTTTAGAAATAAACTACTCAGAAAGTGAAGATGTGATCCTACACGTGGCGTCAGAGCCACTCTGCTTAACAATTTGTGTGGCAAAACACCAATTTTGAATTACCCTAAACATACTTAAAAAAAAAATGTTTTGTAAAATTCACATTTCTCCTAACTATTGTTGAGTCAGTGCTTGATCGTGACTTCACAAGGGTGTACACTTGATTAAATTGTTTGATTAGACCTACTGTGGCAATAGCATTGTCTTTTAGTTCATCACATATTGCCAAACATAGCAGTGACATTACACATTCAGGCACATGTGGTGAAATGAATAAAACATTTTGGTGTTCTTTTTTTTTTTTTTTCCAAATTAGATGCAGTATATCGGCTTGGTTTACACCCCCGTAAGCAATTTCACTTAATTAACGTGCTTATGTTTTCTCTATGCCTCCTGCAGAGAGCAATGAATTCTTCTCGGGTCTGTCATAGACAAATAATTACTGAAGCGCTCTAAGTCATGTTGGGAAGCAAAACAAGTAGTAGAGACTGACAATGCAGTGGAAATGGCATCTGTTGCAAAACAACTTCTTCGCTGTGGCTGTTAATGTGTTAATGTGCTGCGCTGATACATTACAGCACTAGAAACACACACCAAAATATGGTGAGCCCAAGCTTTACTGACAAGCTCAGACATACTTTTGCAGTTGTGCAGGAGTGTTGTAGGCAAACTGTGTGTGGATGTTGAGGTGAGAGTCTGGGTTGGGAAACTTTCTAAACGTCAGATCACATCCTCGCTCCAGCAAACTAAAGCAAATTACATAACCCTCAGTGGTTTCTGGCTCTTTGTAGCCTTTAAATAGTCCAGTCCCTGCTGAGGAAAAACAACATAAATCACAGTTTGTATGGGTTAAAAATGTATATACATGGGCTTGCAGTTTTGTTGTAAAGGAGCCAGAACCGCAGACGGGGAGGAGGGAGACGTAGACCCATTTTGTGTAGAGCGGCAGCCTCGTTCATTGAGCTCTACCTCTGACAGCTGGGGAGCTCTTATCAGAGCATGCGGCTGGAACTGTACTGGCACGCACGCTGACGACGGCCCCGCTGAGGAGACTGGGATCACAGTGTGTGACACTGACACACTGTTTGCTCTGCCTTTGAGCTTTGCTGAAAACAGCATCTGTCTCTCTTTGGAATCATAGAAATCCAAATGTTTACATAAAGCACAGCCATGGCCCTGTAGGTCTATCAGACTGTGGTCAGCGTTTGATCCTGTTCCAGTCGTACAGTTATTCAAACTCTTAAAACTAAGCAAATGTACAACTAACAACACAAGCACTTGTTCTAGAAAAGTGGGTCCGCTGTAGCGTGTCTTCCTGTCAGGCCAGTGTGGCGGTGTAAGGGATTGGGGGTGGATGCCTGCAGATAAATTCCAACTACACAAGGCAATGTGAGCAGGAAAAGAAAACTGATCTCATTCAGCTCCTTTTCCCACCTCTCTTTAATCTCCTGTCACTCTCCTGTATTCTGCACCAATTTCTCCTCATAGATCTGTCCTCATCTCAAAGTGTTGTACGCGGTCGCGTTTCCCTCCTTTTTTTTATGCTTCGGTAGCGTTAACATTTCAATAGTGGTAACACTGCACTGTGTGGTTGTTGACACTGACCAGACAGTGTGTTTTCAAAAAGAAATATACGTTTTCACTTAAAGGCTTAACCAACAACATGTCTATAGAACAGCTGGTTAGCATGGCAACCAAATATATAGCTATTAAAATGGCAGATGAGGGTCAAAAGGCAAAGGATGACACCTTTTGACCCAAAGGTTAGCCCCACTGTCACTGGTGACACACGCTATATTCTGCATGAAGACAATAGGACACAAATAGAATGATATTAAGGCTCATACGGCCCCATACAGCAGGCTAATACAGCTTCAGTCTGCGAGTGCAGATAAGACTCACCGTCCTCACTGTCAGTTCAGGCGGGTTGTCGTTGATGTCTGTAATAGAGATGAGGGCGGTGGCTGTGTTGGAGAGTCCAAAATTCAGGTTGCCCTCCATGTCAGTGGCCTGGACAATAATGGTGTACTGAGAGACTTTCTGTAAAAACAAGCAGGAAAAGAAAAACGATAGTGATCAAATCCTTGTACAAACGGAAACAAATCCCAGTATTTCTCCAGCTCACACTGACACTGGAATGAAAGCCCTCTCAGCTCTTGTACATGCATGGCCAACTATTTATTTTTATTTTTTCATTTACAGTAGTTGGCCAGCTGTAAATATTTATTCATTTACTCCTGACCAACTACTGGAACAACTGAGTAGCTGGAGTCTGCTCAAAGACTTTACCTGCTCGATACCAGATAGCGAGTAGCACACATGCACAAACAAAACACACAAAGTTGCAGAGAGGGAGCAATGTGTTGTTAAAAGGCCCATCCATTACTGACTAAAAGTCTTGGCTTTCCGCTGAGAGAATGGAGTTGGATCATCACTCATTTTAATGGTGGTGCTGCCACTTTAAGATGCACCACGGTGCTTTAGATAATACCAGAAGGTGAATGGGCCTTATTTCGTGCGAGCGGGTGTCACCCTAGAGTGCACTGCGGTAAAGACTGCTATAGTACAGTGCCATGACCAGGAAAACAAAAAGAAAAATCAAACACGAAGCTTTCCTTAGATACAAAAAAAAAAACACATAGAGAATACATCCATACTGCAGCAACACTGTCCATGGTGCTGAAAGTTCAGACTGTCCCTAGACTCAGCACTGGAAAGAGGTCTCTGTGTGAGTGTGATTCCATCCTGACAGCATATAAGCCTCTCTGCTTTGTGGCTTTGCAGTCTCTTTCCCTTTTTATGAATCCACTTGGCTCAGGCCTCCATTGTGGGAGGAATGAACGTCAAGGACAGGGCACTGTTCGTTTCACAGGGCCTGCTGTGTTGCAGAAGATCCAGAATGAGTTCTACCAGTGCTCTAATGTTCATTTGTTGCTAGGCTACCTTTACTATATGTGCTGAGGTCACAACTTCTAGCAATTTGATGGCCAGTGGCACTTATGACAGACTCTTTGAGGGAACAAGAACAAACTGAGCCAGAGGCCGTGTAGCTATAGATAATGTAGTTACAGATTCCTGCTTAGACAGCAGTTTCTTTACTTTTTAATTTCTTTGACTCATGTCCTCCCCACCCCACCCCGGTTTATTGTGTGTTCTTTGTTAATGCACACTCCCTGCTTCTTTTGATCTCCTCCTATCTTTTTTTGCTATCTTAGCTTGGTGTATTTTTTCTCTCCCTGCATCTCTGCCAGAATCTCACACTATATCTCTATATCGCCTTCTCTCCCTCCCACTCTTTTTTTTTTTTTCAATAGTGAAGGATGCAGTTGATTGTTAGATCAAAGCATTCAGACCAGTTAAAACAGCCAGCTGGAGTCATTTAGCATCTCTCCAAGTCATTATGAAGTGCACAGACATGTTAATCTGCACCAAACCAAGCCTATTAATGAAAACTCAATACTGGCTGCCCTTTATTAGACTCATAATGAAATATCAATACCATCTCCCCTCATACAGAGCTTCAGTAAATAGAGCATCCAATGAATGTGTCTCTCTGCAGACTCATTTAGATCCGGTCACATACATCAGTCTAGAAATAGCACCAGATGGCTGCAGGAAGCTAATAGGCTTAAGCTTTGATGGACGGTTCTTTCTTGGTCAGGTGAAGAAAAAAAATGCCTGGACCTGAGCCAGCAGGTGGAGCTCTCAGACAGTAGCGGATGTGGCTGATGCACTCTATCCTGCAGGGTTATATCACTCATCTGAGAGTAGCTGTGAGTTTATGGCCCTGCTAGCGCGCACATCCTCATCTGTCCACATCCACTAACGTTCCAGTGAGTGGGAACAGGTGGGACACTCAGACACTTACATGCTGGGCGTACACACACACACACACACACACACACACACACACACACACACACACACGTAGGCACGTGCACACAGCCAAGCGTTTTCTGCTGTCCAAAAGTGGCTACCCAAAAAAACCAGTAAAGGGCTCTCTAATGAGTCCTATGGAAGCACTGAACAGAAAATCTCTCTGTTAGATTAGAGTCCAACACTGGCAGGAAGTACAGCTTGACCAGCAGCAACAGTCCAGACTTCCTTGCTGTTCTCGAGTGTCACTGACTTAATCTGCAAAAGCTTAAAACCATCAGAGGTCACAGAAACACCTGCACACAGAGCTCCGCCAACAACAACAACACTCAATCCCTTTTTTCACAGGGACCAAATTAGGTAGTTTACCATATCGGAGCTTGAGGAAAGAAATGGCTTCAGGCTATCAATGTTAGCTACTCAACATGTCAAGCCAGGCAGCCATCAGGACAAGTGGGAAAAGCTGCCGGCTCTTAGGAGGCAAATGGTCCAATGGGGCAATCTTAGCAAGAACAAAGTCGAGGAAAATCCTGGTCAGAACTGGGAAGGCAAGTGGAGAGGAGTGCTCTTCTAGCAACACACATGCAGTAGCGAACTGTCCCTGATCTGAGCGTGCAGTTTCACTCAGACATGCTGTGAAGGCACACTTAAAGAGGGTAAAGAGACTGCAACCAGATGAGTAAAGGACTTGTTTTGTAAATGCGTCGTTTGTGGATTGTGTTCTGGCTTACCGGGCCCCAGTGGCCACGGTCATTAGCTTGTCACTTACAATCTGTCTCAAATGGCCCAGTACACGCCTAAAACTGCGAAAACCAGCTTCTTTCATCCTTTGACTACACTCTCCCAGCGACCACCTCAGCAACCCCCTCAGTGTCACTGAACCCCATTACAGTTTCCACTCAGTCCAGCTGACATCAATTAAATTTACACAATTTGATTTGATGCTGTTCGATTCCATTTCATTAGATTTTAGTTGGGTTCAGTTCAATTTGCTCCAGTTCACTTCTCTTACACCGATGCAGCTGAAAATCAGAGAAATCTATAGTTACGAGTAGACGTGCGGAAACTCGCAGTCCACACAGCCACTCTCCATTTTTACATTTTCCCCCTGTTAGTACCAAAAAACATGCATCCTATTCTCTCTTCCTCACTCATATGGAGGTCCCTCAGGTTGGTGTAAGGACAGGAACGGCTCAACATTGGTTTGAAGACACAAGCCAGCTGAGACTCACTGTCAGCAGCACACAGTGCAACACTGACTCAGGTACATGTTGGTACATGTGGGATATCAACTCTAAAGCTACTTGATTAGATATGCCTCCACATTTACGCAATCAGCGCAGAGTCACCTACAAGATAAATAAAAGCTCTGAGTCACAAATATAACAATCTGCCAGACTAAAACAGAGATACTGGGCAAGAGGTTGCATGAGTTTCCAAAGTCAGAATTACACAGGGGTGCACAGGAAATCAGTTAAACAAACAGGAACATGATGCACGTGCTATTGCTAAATTTTTGGCTCCAACATGTTATAAACATATAAAAACAGTTTGGTGGTTTTTATATGTTTAGGCTCTTTTTAATCTTATTTCCATGCTTATATCTTGTGTTTTGATTATTTATACTGTTTAATGCAGAGGTTTGTCTCTAATCACCTGTTTGTGCAAACAGGAGGACAGCTTGACTGAGGTGTATTTGTGTGCTGAGAGAGTGCTTGTTTAGCTGAACAAAGCTGTGTGTCAACATCAAGGCTTGTGGCCAAATGTGAGAATTCAGTGCAAACTTTGCAAAATCGGATCTGCGTATCACTTTCAGTTCGCCTTAGGTTTTTAGCTACACACTTATACCTGTGATCTGCACAGGCACAGCGATGCATCCCCAGTGAAAATATCAGTGAGGAGCACGCCATACATGCAACTCAAATTTACCTTCAAGAGAAGGAAAAAGAAAAAGTCATCAAAATCCTCAGGACACATCATCTAGGAAGCATCAACGTCTGTAGTACTTTCTGTGCAAATCCATCTGACGGAGCTTGAGATATTTCATTACATGAGGGAAAACTCTGAGCTGCTGGCAGTGCCAGAGAAAATGTCAGGGGATCACCAAAGTCAGTTATCCCAGGAGACAATGGATATTAAAAAGACTTCACAACAATCCATCTAGCAGTTGTCAAGATATCTCAGTCTGGACCTAAATGGTGTCCTAACAGGCAGACTGAAAAAGAGAGCAACACTTCCCAGTCTGTACTGGGCAAACACCTTTCATCTGAGTCTAGTCTTTCAGATATTGAGACTGTTTATTGATTCAACAAGAACGGATGTGAGAATATTTGGTCCTCCAATAAAACAGGAAAATCTACGGCTGGGAAAGACAGAAACATTGTGGTGTGCAGGATATTGTTGACACCAACTAAACTTTGTTATGTAGTACAGGTTTAGCTAAAGATATTATGCAAAGGCTTTAAGATGTGAGGCCTTTGGGCTTTTCCTCTCTCAAATCATACTTTCATGGGGCAATTATTGGAATTCCTTATAATGTGTTAATATGCGCTGGGATGCTTCTCAGTCTCTCCAGTCCTCTTCTACCAATTGCAGCATCATATGGAAACAAAGAAACTGCATTTCTATTTCTCTCAAACGCCTTTTCTGTCTGCTTCCAGCCTGACTTTTGGGGTAATGTGAGCTATATTGTACAGATGTGTAGGGACAGCCAGTGAGATTTAGAGGTTTATCTCTAATAAAATTATCAAGACGTACAGACAAGTCCTGACAGAAGACTAGAGAAGCGAAGAATTGACAAAGGTGACCCAGTTCAGCACTGTGTTGCTCCACATAATAAAGCAGATAGAGAGTGGACATGTTCTTGATTGAATGTTGGCTACAAACTGTCAACATCTACCTACACGCGTCAATACTTTTTATTCAGCATCCAGCTCACAATCCTCCGATGGCTTCACTTTCTGGAGCTCCAGAGCAAGAAGGTGAATTAACATAACTCAGCAACTCAGAGGCAATAAAGCTGCGGGACTATTTCCGATGCCAGTTCTCAGCCTACATCCCCAGTTGGGCTTTGCAGATCCTAATGGAGCCAGGCTGTGGGCACTCATGTCCTTGAGGCAGTCCAGGCGATGTCCTAATCGACGTTGAGACGGTCCAATGTTGAGCTGGCACCTGGCAACTCAGCACCATGCCACACCAGACTGTTCCAACCCAGGGCTCATGGGAGATTGAGACAGCCTGGGGTAATGAAAGGAAACAGCTACGCCTGCCAGAGGAGCTGAAGCCACGGGGAGAGGGCGCAAAGGGAGAGTGTCCGTGCCAGCTGTGGCACTCTGACATGGCCCACTCTGCTACCTGCTGCATCTGAGCTGCACTTCATGAGAAGACTGTTTCTTCATTCATATTTTTTTTAGAACAGCATGCATGTACGAAACTGCGAGGGCCTTAAACCCAGTGGAGGATCACATAAAAACATTTGTGCTTACTGTATTTATATTTAGCTCATGAGCCTGTGGGCAGGAGTGTGTGGAGGGTTAAGGGTTGTTGTGAGTGAGGCAGAATAATTGGTATACAGCGGTGTCAGAGGCAGGTGATACCGAGCTAACCTCCATGTACCCCCTGTTCTCCTCAACACGAGCCGCCGCTTCACCTTTTAATTAGCACATGAATATCCTAATTAGATGCCAGAACCAGGGATGAAGATTAGTTAAAGCGCGAGAGAATGAGAAATGGGCGGGGATATGCGCGGCGCAAACTGTTTATTCACTGTCAATACAAGTACTATGAATGCCCATGACTCTGCATAACATCAGGTGCCTATACCACACTGGTTGCACAGACCCCCCCGTGCAACACCTGGGATCTCATTCTTCTGCTTTCGCTGCTCCTCCTTACTCGGTATGAGCGGCATTGCCTATTTACGACACGGGTGTATGCGCGCATGTGCCCATGTGTCTGTGCTTGTTTGTGTTGATGACCTTGACAGCAGGTGGGTGAACTCCCAGGTGTGTCCTAGTTTTTTGTGGGAGGATCACAGGCAGGTGGGACTGTGCCTGGCTTGATGTGTCCAGATTAATGAGCTTTCCCTCACTCACATCAGCTGCTACTGCCGCAGCCTGGGCCAAGCTGGAAACAGGGACACAGACCTGGCCCGCATTCACTAGACTCATTTATATTGTCCCACAAATGTGCCACGCTATCATGCCATGCCAGCTCCATATAAAAATTGGATAAGGAAGAAGCATTGATGTATTGTCTCTTCTGTTATCAAAACCTGCTTCTGTTCTTGATATTTTAACCATAATTATTCTCTAAATACGCTTGCTGTACTGCTGGTAAAATCCTGTTTTTCATTCTCAATGTAATGGCTGTCCAGGTTTAGCGCTGAGAGGGACCGGTGGGATTTCTCAGAATATAAACATTATGAGACACACTCAGTGGTGCTTTTATGCTGGCAATAAAATCAGCCAACTAAGTTATGGGGATGAGATTATCCCCCATAATGAAGGCATATGAATTTGAATGTTTTTGCCGATTTTTAGCACCGGTATAGGGGATAGGTTGGAGCATTTGTGTTTGAGACAGTGTCTGCAACACGAAACGCCTGATGAAACGCGGCTGCCCATAGTAACCCGATGTTGGGAAAAACAAAAGTTCACCCCCGGTGACCTTTCTCATTAGCAGAATAAGATGGAGGATAGCGCTGTGGTTTTGGTGGTGTGTGGGTTGGCAAAGGACCACAGCGAGCAACAGACACGGCAACAGCGGATGAGGCAAACGAAGGCAATGAAAAGAACACTCCTGCGACCTCGTCAGCAGAGAGGTGCTGGATTTACGCGCCCATTATGCCTGCCCTGCTCTGCGTGCTGAGATACTTGACGGTCATTTTTATTTACACACAATAAGCAGACACGCAAATGAATCAAAATTAATGAGGTAATTTTGTGCTCGGTTTGACATTTGTGAAAGGGCGAATGTGGCTGACTTGATTTTTTTTAAAGGCTTTGTTACAATCTGCGATTAAAATTAGATTTTTGGAATTGGCAGGTGGATTTATTTATTTGGGTCTTTATACATTTGTTTATTCAGAAAAAAAGCATATTATTCTTATAGAAATCAAGGAAGTTCATTGTAAAAGTTAAGAAACTGTTAAACAACTAGTAAAGTCTAGTATGAACTTGTACAAATCTGGATTAAACAATTGGCAAAATGGGATAACGTAGGTTTCGCCTAGGCCTGCATTAAACAACAAAGCCGCTTACCTTGCTCTGTGGATTGAGCCTAGCTCACACACTAAATGCCATTAAAAGTTGGGGATGGGATTATACTGCCTTACAAAAATGCACACGGACAGGAGGGGATGGTTGCCTTTCTTATTGCGCTATTTTTTAATGTGCTGCAATGTGCTGGAGGAAGCACACACAGTCGGTGCCCTTGTAATATAATGGCTGCCTGCCACAACAAAGTGGAGGGCAAAAGGACATCCGCACAGAGCACTGTGTACACACTCCGATGATAAACTTTACATTACATGCACCCCAGTGGGCACCTCGTGTGCTCGCGAATGCTGAATCTTTATTACGCTGCTGTAATAAGTAGTGATAGTCTAGTTTCGAGCCCCATCACTGTTCTGGGACTGTTTCTGATGCACACTCAGAAAATTAGGTAGGAAAACAGTTAAAGTAACAAGATTTTATTCTTTAGTATCATATAAGAATGTGACTCTAAACACAGACTAATGGACGCATAACATAACTGAACCTTCATAATTGTTTTATTGCGTGGGCACAAATGAGATGCAGAGTGAAACACTGATGTAAGTAACGGGAGCACAGAACACACAGCGTACACTGACCTCTCTGTCCAGGCCGGCTGCCACCGTAACTATGTCTCCAGTCTCACTGTTGATGGTGAACATGTTGGGGATGGGGCTGTGGGGGCTCTGGGAAAGGATGCGGTAGCGCACCATGCCGTTCGCTGTGGTGGAGTCGTCCGAGTCTGTGGCGGTAACCTGCATCACAGACGAGCCTGCGGAGAGAAAGATTCAAAACTGTAGCGGATATACATGGATATGCTGGCTTGACTAGAAGAGGTCAGGCTGGGGAAAAAAGAAAAAGTAAGCAGGCATACATTAAAATAAAATTTTTAAAAAGGGCTTTTCAAGTGTCTTTGTTTGTTAAAGATTTTTTCTGAAGCATCAAAGAGAAGGAAGTCGGGCGTGTGAAGACTCAGAAGACACAAAAACTTGAAACAAGTCAATCAAGACTTTCCAAATTGCTGTGGCGTGCCGTTCTTTGGCAAACATCTTTTAGAGTCAGAGCTATTACAGAGCAGAGCACAAAAACACAAAAACACAAACAAAACCTGTTAAATAAGCTCCCATTTTAAAGCTGCGCTGTTTGGTGGTCTATATATTTCAAACTAGCAGGGCAAAGTTTCCACCTCTGTAGAGTCCATTTAGTAATGAGCACGGGGTCTTCTGCTACTTCCACCATCCATTATTTCAGCCTTCGGCAGCGCTGCCGCTGCCCTTAATGCTCCAATACACTCTCCCTATTTGTCTTAGAATCACAGATAAACACTGCCATTTAAGCCAGACAGCACAGAGGTAGAGAGGCAGAGGGAGTGCTCACGAGGATGTGTGCAGGAAGGGTGTGTATGTGCCCACAGTTCCTTCCAGGCACATGTGCGTGTTTGTGTCCTCTCAGCATGTTTCAGGGTGAGAGGCCCTGTGTCCCTGCATCTTCCCCGAGCAGAATTATTGATTTGCACGAGTTTGTCAGCTGGGCTCACAAATGTGACCAGGCAATTAGGAGCACTTGGTGCTGGAAAGAGGAGAGATCACCTCGCCTCCCTCTCAGGGTTCTGTGAAAATGTCACTTTCCATCAGGCAGCCATTTACAGGCTGCTGCTGCTGCTGTTGCTGCTGCCGCTGAGAGAGAGAAAAAAAAGACTGTCAGCTTGCAGGAGGAGGAAAGCAGAGAGAAGAGATGGCTGAAACACAAACATGCTTAAATGAGAAGAGCGTGTAAGTAGTGGAAAACAAAACGAGGAGGACAAGGACAAAGGAGCCGAAGCGTTAAAAGAAATGAAGGAAGAGTGGTGATGCGTTTGGCGTGATGCACACGGCCTAATTTATTAACTTAATATTCATTTTGATTCTTTTAAAAACATGCCACTGCTTTCATGTGAGGGGGATCAAAAAGTAACTTAGCGACTAATCTTACCTCAGTGGGTTTGGTGGTGGGTGGTCGGTGCCATGCTGAGCAGGCAGTTAATCACAAATGTTCAATTGTCATATCAAAAGTGAATCAAACTGGTCACGTGTCACGTCTGTTCTAAAGCAGAAGTAGAAACACCAAGCTTGACTTCGACTCTTTCCAAAGCATAAATTTAAATGTTTCAGCTGAAGCTGGGAAGCCGCCGGATCGGTGGCAGATTCAGCGGTCCCCTGTGGGTCTGAGCCGTTACAGGTGTCTCCATTCCTGTAATTGGGTATAGATGGCACCATCATTCCTGTGACACCGTGCATGGACGGGATAATTGTAGCCTCGATTTCTATTTCAAACTTCATTAATTTTCAAAGCAGGATTTGTCACGTCGAACAGCAAGGAAAAGAAGAGAGGCCGCGGAAAGACAGGAAAGAGAAAACAATGAGCGATATTCCACCGAGGGGCATCGGTATATAATCAGCCTCTGAAGCTTTCCACACAAGAACAGGACCAGAGGAATCACATGTTCACACATGAAGCTTTCATTCAGTCATATGATGATTGCTTGCTTTCAGAACCAAAAAAGGAAAGGCTATGGCTGAAAGGGTTAAACTCTGAGCCTGCTTAATTCCGATTTAATTTGAACACTAATACCAAATCCTAATTGCCTTCCTGCTAAAATCGCTGGACCTGAAAATTTGGTAGCAGGCGCGTATGTTGTTGGCCATTCCGATCACGTGACCAGAGATCACCGGTGAGGTCTATCTGCTGCCTAAACATTAATCAGTCGGAGTCAACAGCCGCCTTCCAATTAGAGAGAAGACGGAGTTAAAAAAAAGAAAAGAAAAAGGGAAAAGGAGGATGGAGATGGACAGAAATAGCAGGACTGGCGAGGTGCACACAAAGACAGGCAGGAAAGGTGGAAACTGCAGGGCATAAAGCGAAATAAAAGAGGAGTGCAGTGGTGAGAGAGTTTGTAAAGACCACTAAAAGAAAAAAATAAAGGGGAAGTCAGGGAGCGAGAGGGCAGGGGATGGACGATACAAGAGGATAATAATTCTAATCAGTGGAGGGAAGATAGAGGTTTCGTTTCAGCAGCAAAGAGTGGCTGCTGTACAGTAGAGTACAGCAGGCAGAGAGCCAGAAGGAGAAATAGAGGTTGAGAGGTAAGGAAGGTAAGAGAGAAGCCTTAAGCTTGGTGAATCTTGGCGGGAGTGATGAGGAGGGCTGGGAGTTTTTACACAAGAGCCTCTAATGGTGTCCGCTACACTTTGAGGAGACGGGGAATACAGTCCAACCATTTGAACCATTCAAAAATATTTTCTTTGTCACAGCACATCAGCCGTGTCTGCTGATCTATTCCTGTCGACTTTCATCCAGGACCACAGAGGCAGAAGCCTGTGCTCATGTGAAGGACAGACAGCAAAGGCTGCTCATTATGCAGGCGAGCAAGAGAATAGCTAAGTGGAGGGAAGTTATTTCAGGCGTCCAGGGATCCAGCTGCAAAAACAGTCAGATTCATTCTCTGAATGCACACTGGTGAGATGTCAGTAAGAGTGCTTTCAAAGCTTGGATAGCTCCAAAAGTATCCTGGCTGAATCATGTGTACTAATAACGCCTGCATTAGCTGGCTCTCAAGAGGAGCACCACACTGATTTTACACATGGAGATCAGTTAACCTGTCATTGTGAGAACTACTTAACCCACAAAAACAGTTGCATATTTTTTACCCTCAACCAGAGCAAGATGATGTCATCTGGGTTTATATAAACTGGTACTCTGAGAAGGCTGGGTGTTTAAAACACAGGTAGGTAAAAGTGGGAGCTGTGGGATCCTGTTCCATCCCACTCTGCTGTTTAAGGTTTGGTTTTTCTTGTTTTTAGGCGCTAATTATTATTTTCTATTTGTTTACACCTGCCATCTCATTCTGTCACCACATGTTTCCTGCTGGTGCTGTCACCTCCGCTGTTAGTCCCTCCTGTGTCACTCTCCTCTCACACTCTACCAGAGCTTTAAGAAATTATGTCTTGTCATCATCTCCCTCACCATCAGGGATCGTGCAAGTCTTTAAATGCTGCACAAGGAATCAGGGAGCTAGACTGCGAGCCAAGACTGCAAAAGAAAGCGAGGACACTACTTTTGTGGAAATCTTACATCAATGCCACACACCTCCACATAAGGCCAGAGACTGTATTTATATATTGCTTTAACTTTTTTCTTACTTTGTAGTGTTGCGTACAAGGATACACAGATCACAGCTCACAGCTATTGTGTGACAAATCTTACACAGGCACAGTTTATCCCTACATAACAACAATGCAGTTAGGAAGTTGAAAGAATTTATTACTTATCCAAACATTAATTATGTTACTACTAATAATAAGTCAAAGTTATTCAACTTAATATCTAATGAGTAAAGAATTTTGCATTTTGTAGAGAGCTCTGTGGTTACTTGTACCAGTCACTGTGACAGGTGAGCCGGCTGTGCAGCATGGCATTAATAAGCGATGTCATTTAAGATCAGCAGTATGGAAACAAGAATTTCTCATCTGGCAGCGTTATCGCTTCTCTTTGCATCTCCTTCTTGCACCTCTCTCTCATCCTTGCGGGGATTAGCTAAAATGCGAGAAAGAGATGCAAGTGAGTAAAGAGAGGAGATGTGTTAGCGTACTGAAAAGGGCCCTTTACATTCCCCTCGCTCGGTGCCAGTCGTCTCAGTACCTTTGTGTCAAGTGTTTCAGCCTTGTGTTCTCCAGGAGGTAATTTGACCTAGTTTTGTAGTGTTTTTTTGACTCTGCCTTTTCCCATTGTGTGCGTCTGTGTGTGTGTTTTTGCATACCTTCCTGCCAGATATCTGGACTGATTTGTATGTACTGAGCCTCTGCTTCAAGTTAAAATGTTTTGATTCGATCGGGCTTGTGTTACAGTTCTTCTTTTGGCACGAGTGTAAGAGAGCCAGCACTTTCTCAGCTTGATCCATTCTGGTTAAAGGTCAAGTGGTCTTTGACAAATCGTTATAAGAGCTGCTGCTCACACGTCATTAATCTTTACAAACTGCAATACATTTCATTACAAGTCAAAATAAACAAAGCCGTCATTTAAAAACAGAAAGCACCTCTTGTGACTCTGAAGGCTTTTTATTCACTGCAAACACACATAAGAGAGGGTTTATGGGTAACAGATTGCAGATGCATGCACACCCTGAATGTCAGAGTGCTGTGCGGTTGATTAAATTACAGCTGAGATTTTGACTTGAAAGAGAAACAACAAACATTATGTTTAAGAATCTGCTTAAGGCTCAGGAGCATCACACTATTTGAAGCCAGCGGCCATCCCACCTGGTTGGAAAACATAACATATCAGAGAAGCAGCCGAAAGCTGACGGCTGCAATATTATAAAAGAACACCAAGGTTTTAGGAGAATGTTTATTAGTCTGGCTGAGAGGCTGAAACATGTTTCTTGTGTTCAAGTACAAAATGATTTTACAAGAAAATTATTTTACCCATAGCTAGTTTCTGAAGTTCAAATTGAATCTTTACTACACATTCCTTCCCTGTAAGAACAAACTGGTAAAACAAATAAAACGCAATGTGACACAAACGGTCCTGTTTTTTAAGGCGGAAGTGCTAACTGCAGGACGTCTGTGTCAATAAAAATTCACGTGACCCCGATGTATTCTCTGGAGTGGCACTGTAACCACCGCCTGTGGCCAGTAGGGACCACAGTGTGATACACACCCCAAAATTGACTGAAACACCACTGAGCCCCAGCACTTCTATTTACCTCCATCACCACATCTCCCTGCTCCTATGCCAGTTCCTAATCATTCCCCACCCAGATACACAGATTTAAGAGGGAAGTTCTCTTAAATCTCGTTGGGGGGGGAGGGATCCAGCCCCCCCATCCCCTCCCTCACGGGAGGGTAAATTGACTGTGAGAGAAGGCACTCTGCTGCTGGTTTTTGATCTTCCACTCTCATTTCAGTAGTCCTTTTTGAGAAACAGGGTCCATAAAAGGGAACAACTTGCTGTCAGAGTCAGGGAGAAGGGGGAGGGAAGCAGAAGGACAGAACATCACAGGGCAGATGTTCTGAGTACGCCGCAGCCTCAGAACACAAGAGCTTTCTGAAGAAGTCACGCCGTCATGACAAATCTTTATCTGAGCCCACTTAACACGACGTAAGGACTGTCTCATGCTGCAGAGATTTTCTGGAGTGTAAGGCCATTCTAGTGTCCTTTTTTGATGACACTGGCGTTTGATATGTATGTTGTTGCTTTTTCAATATGCATGTCAGCCTGAGCTTATAGGCATTTAGCCACAGGTGGCGTGCAGGGGATTTCTTTTATTGTATTCTGCATGAGGAGTAGCAGGTTCACCAAGCGTTACTCGATGCCTTCATATTCAGATTCAGCTCTATTCATTCCTTGCTGACATAAGCTGAATATGGAGCACTGCATGAGTAGACTTGATTACCTGCAAAAAATTAATTCCATTACTCACAGGTTTGTTGGGGCTGAGCAAGGTCCTGGTGACAGAAAGTGTCAATTGTGTGGATTTCAGAGCTGATCCTGCCTGGTTGTGTGATCAGATCTCTACCTAACAGTAACATCTGGTGATGGCGATAAGGATGGTTCCCTGTAGGACTTCCTCTTTGACGGCTTTCGCACAGTGCTAGCTATGAGGGTGTGTTGTAATGCTTCAGAGAGCCTCTGATATCTGCGTCTGTCGATGCTGAAAGTGATACACCCGGCGCTTGATGCATTCAGGTGAATTTTTTGCATTTTAGGGGTGGAGTTACAAAACCTAACATTTGAACTGCCTCATACATTTTCTATTATGCATACTGAAGACGAAAGGCACACTTATAGGCGTGAAAACACAATTCTAGACAGTTTAGCCTAAGCAGTTTAAAGAATTACGCTTAAAACCCAACTGTTATGAGGCCAAAGCATTGAAAGACTCAGCTGTGGAGACATCTGTCATCATGGTGATACAAAGTAACTCTCCTTCAGAGCATCAATATGAGAGAAAATATGCCTGCAGGTTCTTAAATTACTGACAAAATTCACCTTGACTCTGGACACAAAGTCGAGTGTGCTGTCAAGTTTTAACCCTGTAATGCCAAGTGTATCATATTTGATACATAAGTTACCGACCTCTACATCATCAGTGTACAACATTTTTAACCATAACCACCTTATATCTTTTTAATTTGTTTAAGATAAGCCAATTTTCTGGCATTTATTTCATGGTTCAGGCTTTTTAGTCTTAACCTGTCACATAAAAACTTGCATCAATTCTTTTTTGTGTGGCAATATTGTTTTGAAATATGAGCATAACTTTTTTGAACTTGTGGAAAAATGTGTTGGAATTCTTTTAATGCTTTTTAAATGTGCTGTGTGCACTGGGAGACTGAGATCGAGGCACACTGAGAGATACTGTGTACAGCAGCACTGCTGCCCAGAGCAGCACCTGTCAGCTGCTGTGCTGTGACAGGCTTCACTCCACCTGTTGCCAGCATGGAAAGATAGTGTGTCACTCTGGGCAACACCTGAGAGATTTCACGGTCTTTCTAATCAGCAGAATAATCCACGACACACGCAAACATGGGTTGCACAGCAAAGGTCTGCGCTCAGCAGCGAACTGGTGGCTTTTTTTGTTAATCACTGAAAATGTCAGTTTATGTAAAAGTGCTCCTCCTCATGATATAATCCACCGGCAAGCAAGAAGAAGTGCCACAAATAATGAAGACAGGTCAAACAGGTGGGACGAGGTGAGAAAACAAAAAAGGGAAAAATCCAGTGCAAATACACTATTGCTAAACTCACAGCACCTTCTATTTGTATTTGAGATTTTAAGTTCTTTTGTCAAATGTATGTATTTTAATTTGTTGCCTTAGATTTAGTGATTTAAAGTATTAGTGATTCCAATGGATACAAAAAAAAATCCCCAAAAGATTTGAGTCAAACTCAGGATACATATTTCAAAATCACTTGACTGCACATTCAACTGTCTGCCAGGTTCGCTAATTAGAAATAGTGGGTATAAAAACTAACTTCAGCAAAGCTCTGCAGCACTTAACTGGAATCCTAGACTGGATCTATTAATAGGCTGTAAAAGATTTAACTGGCTGAGGATGTATTAAACGCTTAAATGGGCCAGAAAAGTATAAAAGTATGTCTCGAACCTCTGCTGAAGATAAATCGCAGTCGTCGTTGTTTTCGTCGACTAAACAGGCAATTAGACCAACACGCGGTCTATTTTTCTAATTAAAATTCATCAAATTTCAGACGAATGACTGTACAAAAGAAAACAAAAAGGGGCCGTGCTCCTCCACGTGAAATATGACTGTTTTTTAAACCAAAAACACACAGCCCATCTTGACACCTAACAGTGTGTGCTCCGCAAACAAGTGTTACTTGGCAGTGATTGCTTAATGAAGGGCAGAGCAATTATATTGTACAGAGTGTAACGTTTTTGTTGTTAATTGGTATCACAGATTTCGCCCGGCTTAATCCAATATTGAATTCAAACACTTTTTGTCATTACATTCTTTCATTTGAAACTACACAGAGAGTATCAGAGTGAAAAACAAAGAAAGTAGCTTTTGGAATGTCTGGTTACCCTCGCTAATTAGGAGCTCTGTATATAGACCCACGCTCCACTGAGGAGTAACCAGCGTTCACGCACACACACACACACACACACACACACACACGTGGTCCAACACATACACATGCGCAACATGCGTTCCTATATTGTTTACAAATCCCCCTGAGATTAAACTTGCAGCAGAACAATATCTGAACGCTGTGAAGACAAACACGGGTCCTCAGGGTCTGATTGTTAGAACAGGAGTTCTTCCAGTCGAGACATTGTACATTCTGCTCTTGTCTCTGGCTTCGCACTGACCGCAACTCTGTTCCCTGATTCTGAGAGAAGCTCTACATCTCTCCATGCTCTGCAGAATCTGATAATGATGCATCCAGCCAAGATGCTGTAACACAAATATCTCGCCGACGTGCCCTTGTCTAAACCAACGGGAAAAAGCCAAGAGTCACGGTGAAACATTGATCTTATAAGCTAATGTAAAAAGGGCCCATAAACAATGAATATTTTTTTGCAAGTCTCAGTAATAATTAATGTAAATATGGCTACTGCACAGCTTCCAATGAACTGTTACATTAGTTATCTTGAGAAGAGCACAGTATGATGACAAAAAGGGCCATGGAGTCGTGATTTTCCATGCAGTGATTGAGATTGCTGTATTAAGTGGGTATTAAGTAATTACAGACTTATGTTCGCACGTATTTCATAGCTTTCAATATGACTCAGACCATTAGACACAAGGACAAAATGCACAAAGTGCCCCTATACCACCTATACTCCCCAACCCCCCCAGTCACCAAGTCAAACAATAATAATTTGGGAAGCTGCCCCATCCTTTGACAGATTAGGGTTATCAGTTATACAGTTATTAGCGCTACAGGTAGTTTTTGTATTTGTTATACTGTGTCTAAAGGCCTGAAGGCAGCTTTTTCAGATCAGCACATTAACTAGATTAGCTCAGTGAAATAAAGCTGTTGACTTAAAACTAAGCTCCTAACTACTTAACCAGAGATAAGTCGAGTTCCCAGACTCTCCTCCTAAAAACAGACTGTATGTATAACACATCAGTATTAGGGGTGCACAGTTATGATATGATGGTATGCAAGGAAAAGATGCTAGCAGCTGGTGATGTGAGATCTGAGCATAGCTTGAATGCTCCGTATGACAGGAACAGTAAACAGTGGATGGAAACCACTGACGTGGTTGCAGGTAAAGGAGGGCTTTAAGCAGCTGGTTAAAAAACTCGACCTGAAATCCAACATCTCAAGCAAAAAATACTTCATGTCCACCTTTCAGTTTTATTATGTGACAATTTTATTGTGCTGACACCGTGAAGTTACTTTAGTTATTGTTATTGTTCACGTGTTAAGCAGTATAGTTTTGCTTAAGTTTTCCAGGGAATGCACAACCTTGGCTATTTTTGTGCTTGCATTTGACTTATGCTGCGTCATTGCTATTGCACTATAATGCTACTGATGGTACTTTGCAGTAATGCACTCATACTGTGTATTAGGTAGTCTGTCATCAAAGCTGCAGTCTTGAAATGCTCAGTATTTCACAAATATCATTACTGTGAATTTTTGAGAAATATGATGATATCATTTTGAGGTTATATCGCCCACCTCTACCATCCAGGCACTGCAGTGCTCTAGCTAAACTTGGATTGCTTCCTGGAAGTGCAGGTCTGACCATTTGTGACATCGACTGGATCGTCTCCAGTGTGTCAAGCAATGACTCCGGAAATTGTATTTCATCTTTAGGAAAAGGATGAAGCTGGAGGGAGCCGCATCATATAAGCAGGGTAGGTGAATTCTGAAGGTGAAGACTTTGAAGGTGATGGCAGGAAAATTTAAATCTTGTTTTCTTTTTTTGTAACAGAAACATTTTGCACTCACACCTTGTACTGTTGAAGCAGACAAATAAAACCTTTTCTTTTTTCCATTTTTTTTTAATAACAACTGTGAGTGTAATAACAAGTAAGTCTAACTGCAGAGCCGAGTACGCTACTCTTTTCATGTTTTCTAACGTTGAGCTGTTCGTATTATTGGGGAGATGTTAGTTGACACTGATTTGATTCTTAAAATCTCTAAGGAGTATTTTCTTATGATTTCTAAACAGATTTAGCAGCATGATGATGACATATATTTCTTGTAAGTCACTGAACTCAAAACTATGTATATCAATGTCACATTATATCTGTGTATTCTGGGCTCTGGGGAGGCCAATCCATGTTGTGTGTTTTTCTATCCAGGTATGCTTTTACTGCATTGGCAGTGTGTTTGAGATAATTTCCATGATGAAAATTGAAGCTATTGCCAATCAAATGCTTTCCAGATGGTATTGCACAGTTGCTCAAAATATGACTGTACTTCTGTGTTCATAAATCCATCATTTTGGAGATCTCCAGCACCACTGACTGAAATGCAGCTCTAAGCCACGACAGACCTCCGCTGTGTTTCATTGTAGGCTGTACACACTTGCTGTTGTGCCTCCCTCTGACCTCTTTTGAACATGTTGGCGAGTTGAACCTCATCATCACTCCATAAGGCCTGTTGATTTTCAGTCCAGTTCTTGTATAATTTGGCAAACCTCACCCTTCTTTAAGAATGGCATCACCCTTCCACTGAGACTATTTTGTGATGATTCAGTCAACAGTAGATGGATTAACTGAAGGGCCATTTGCATCTCTCAGGCTGTGTTAGGCAGCGGTCCTCAACCCTCGGGCCATGGACCAGTACCGGCCCGTGAGTCGTTTGGTACCGGGCTGCGAGAGTTGAGGCTTGGGTGTGAAATTTTTGGTTTTCAGGGTTTTTATAGTTAACTCGATTTCCCTGGGTCTTTTCCCGTTGTAATGAATAAATCTTCTTTGTTTTGGTACCGGTACTGGTTTTACTTTGTTGTATTTATGCGTGACACCTTAAATGCTGGTCTGTGAAAATATTGTCGGACATAAACCACTCCATGGTGCAAAAAAGGTTGGGGACCGCTGGTGTAAGGTGTGTTTTTAGGACCTGACCTTCAGATACTGTTCATCTGACAGTTTTTAGGCCTGACGCCTCTTCGTTTGTTCTCCGCTTGCCCAGTTTCCTCAAATCATTTACAGACACACTCCATTACCAATTCAGATTATCCCAAGTTATTCGCTATTACCTCTTTGGGAAATACTTTGCAAAACTAATATTTCATGTTAAACTGTGCTGTCTTTGGCATACCTAAATCTATCCTTTCATATATTTAACTAAAGAAAATGGGACAAATAAAGCTAAAATGCCTGAAGGTGACAATTTAAAATTGGTTCTTTGCTGAGTTGCCTGATATGTGTATAGACAGCACAGGTTCATTCCTTGAGTTAGGTGCCTTTTTATGCTAGAAAAATGTATATGTCAGTGTAAAATGGCCTAATAAACAAACAAACAAACAAACAAAAAAATCCAGTGCAAATGGTCAGGTACAAGGACTGTCTAAAGAACTAATGCTTAAAAAATGAGTTGCTCAAGACTGCAGACAACTTTTTGTACATTATGGCTGAATAATGTACATTTTCACATTAGACTGTATTAGAGTTGTGATCTCATCACAAGTAGAAAAAATTGGTACCTGGTTTGGATCCTTCTGCCACAGAGCCGTTATACACCTGGTTTTGAAACTCGGGTCTGTTGTCATTCATGTCGATCACATAGATGTACAGGTCGATCGGATTCTCCACCTGGTTCCCGTTCATGTCCACTGCATGTGCACGCAGCTATAAAAAGGCCCAGGCAAAAGAAAAAAATGATATCATTAGCATTCAGTACAGCATTTGAGGTTGAATGAATATTCCATATATAGCTCAACTAAGTCTGATAACGAGGCATCGGATTGATTCATATGACACTCTGCAAAGATTCTGCAGAAAGGAAAAACCTCAGTACCAACAGCTTCCTCGACTTTGTTAATTGGCATCTTCATTTAATCTGCAAATATTCTGTTTCGTGTCTGCCAACAGGGCATGAGTATCCTGTTGGTACCTTGGCACGGACCACAACAGCACAGACAGGGGCAAAGCAGTGAAATGTTCCAAACACACAAACAACACCTATTTTGTTGTTAGCACAGCCAGAGGCCTGAAAAATATCAGAGAGGTGTTGCTGCTCAAGCTGTGGTTTCTTTTTGTTCAGGGAGAATGTTTGTCTCAGTTTGTTTTGACAAAGCCATCCATTTGGATGGATGTCTCCGTCTGATGAGCTGTTCCTTGACAATTCACAGTGTGAGAAGAGAGAGAGAGAGAGGAGAGAGGGAAAGAAAGAAGGGGCGGGAAAAAAACGGCGAATGAGATGGGACGGAGAAGAGAAGAGTGAATGAGTCCTGTGGAAGCAAATGAGAGATGAAAATACAAAGAGGCAGTGTGGAGGTGTGGGGGCTTGAACAGGCAAGACTGACAAAAGCAATCATCATCTGCAGTGGGATGTCTTAATCTCCACCACTGCTCTTACACACCCTCTTCTCCCCACCAATCCCCTCTAATGATATCTAATATAACGCAAAGCTTTGTAATAGCCCTGGAACCAAACTGGCGCTGTTCACCATGACTTACATTACTCTCATTCAATTGCATACACATTCGTATCCTCTGCAGAAATGTTATTCAATCACAGCTTGGCTTGTTAAATGGAGAAGGGCTCTCATTCTGGCTAAAACCGACACGCTGGCAGCAAAATATTTTGTCTGCACACAGTCGAGGAGGGTCTTCCTGTCAGCCTATTTACAGGAAACCGTGATGCATTGTGGGGCGACGTGAAAGATTGAATGGCGGCACCTGCCTTTGCCAAAACACCACCAATCATGTCGGCTTTTGTGCCTGTCTGTCAAGGATTCATCGAACCCTAGCCGAACTGCTTGAGCATTCACACATGCGTCCAAACACCAATTCAGACACATGTTTACACACATTAACACGGACGCCGACGAGCAGAAAGATTACACACTGGGGAGGCGTGCACAGCCAATCAAAAGAGCCCTCTTTAGCCACTTAATGATCCTCAAGATGCTAGTTTTCCATTGGCTGAAGCACAGCAAACAAACATGGAGAGGAGACCCAACAAACAAACAAGCCCAATCTGTTTTCTCAGCTGTGAACACTGCACAGTGTGGAAGTGTGACTGTGGTATGTGCGACTGCGATATGTGTGGCTGCCTCAACTGCACGGGTGTGTATATGCGACCGCTGTGTATTTTTGTCTTTGTGTCACACTGTGTTTTCGTTTGTGTGTGTTCTGTACTTTCTGCTTGCGGATTTGTGCGTGTGTATATTCCTGCACATTTTCTTTTATTTCTATATGTGTCAGCGTTTATATATTCACATTTCTGCGTGTGTCTTCCTGCGTATGTTCTCGGGAGTCTGTTTATGTGTCTCTGCGTTTGTGTGCTCAGCGGCGGGGTTGGAAATGTGATCAGAGGGCCCGGAGGAGTGTGCCTTGTGCAAACTGCAAATGTATGTGTGGAAAGCGACATCAGTATTCTGCAGCGTGAGCTTTAGGATGACTGGACCAACCACAGAGGAGAAATACAGTTTGTACTTTGCACCATTGGCTCCCTTAGCCAATGTATAGCTATACTAGCATGGTGCTTCAAGTGGAGTGTTTATTTTTTCTGCTAAGATTCTGAGGCCAAGGTTACCTTGTAGCTTTAAGAATCGTGTTTCCAGCAGCCTGTCACAAAATCACATAATTTGTTCTATTTAGTTCCTACACTATATGTACTGTATGTACAATATATGTATGTATACATGAGTAAATAAACTGTATGTACTCACTCCTTGTTGTAGTGTGGCTGAGAACAGTGCTACAATTTAGCTAGCAACAGGCTGCCATGATCAAGACTCATGTAGTGATTAATGACTTCTGGCCAATGCTCATGTTGAGAGTTAATTAGTAATTAACTTGCAACACTAATGCCTCAGTCCAAAGTATGAGGCGTGAGCG